>NC_090274.1:69862000-70462000 GCF_040414725.1 Anabrus simplex | reverse complement strand
CATGTTTGTTGTAGTGCCTGAAACTAATACGTTTCTGAGAAAGAACTGTCTGCCTATTAAAGTACGGTAGTTTTATTGCTGGAGTGGAATTCGTACTTTATTTTTGTCCTCTAATGTAATAAGTTTGACACAACCTATAGATCAGGGCATTTTGGAATGTCTAAAAGAAAGTATCAACGACACTGCCTGCTGCATTCTCTCCTGGAAGCAACAGAACGCGAGGAAAACATCACAAACTTCCTCAGACAGGTAACCATGAGGAACGTAGTGTATTGGTTAGCAGAATCATCAGATGAAGTGAAGCCAGAGACACTCACGAAATCATGGAAGAAGATTTTAGGAAGTGCTGTGTCTGCTGACAGTAACTCTTGATAACAGCAATGATGATGACATAAACAAATTTGTCAGATCTAATCTCACAGATACCCGATTGTAAAGATGGAATGGATGAAGAGTGATTAACAGGATGAACTTACAGACGCATCAATTATTGAAATGTTGAATGAACCAGCAAAAAATAGCGAGGAAGAAGTTTAATAGAGACGGCGCCAAATGTCTCATTGTGAGGGTCACACTGTGTTGGAGGCGGCACTATGCTACGCAGAACAACAGCCAGAGGCAACTCCCACCGATACCTTGTTCTGTGAGCGATGACATGACATTGCTGCACAGAAACGATGCAACATTCAGAAACAGAAGTCAATTAAGGACTTGTTTAATCCATGCCATAACACTGTAAGAAATGACATACAGGACCTTATCTTGAATCGTTGCTGATTTTTTTAAAAGGTTTCATGATTTTCCCTGTGTTGCTGTGTGTAGTCAGATTTATTACAAACCTGAGGTACCCCCCCCTTCCCCAAATTACCTCGGATTATCGAGACTCTACTGTACATTCATTTTATTTCACGTTTACTATCTTTGGTCATCTAACCTATGCATTATGATCTATGCTGGTTCACGCTGATACACTATTGATAAATAATTCAGACAATGTAATATTACCTTCTATTGTAAAAGTTCCTGTAATTTTACACTGTCAAGTATTTTCTTGGAGGAAACCTTTTATATCTATTGCTGTTAAAAAATGGGGTGATAAGGTTCCTGTTGGCACATTCACTGCATCTTCTCTAGTTAAGACCTGGCACTGGTTGTGATCACAAACAAGTTAATCAGTTGGGTTGGAAATTATGTTTCAAATTATTCTGAATCATTGTTAAAGAATCATTCCTTTTTACTACTGGCAGCAGCAAGAAACTGAGTTGTGGAAAGTAAAAGGCCCAGTTAAGTAATGGAAAGAAACAAACAAATGACAAATCAAGTCGGTATATCGCTGTGCTAATGCAAGACTACAATATATGTCTTATTGAGAAATATAGGTGTTTGAAGTTTTCTAAAGCGTGTAAACAATGCCCATCCAAAATGACAGCAATTATACATTTTGTGTTCTTGCAATGAAGGTGAAGGAATTTTCCTTCAATTTCCAGTGCAAAACCAATACATCTACGGTGACTGTTGAGCTGAACATCTTTAACCCTCTTGCACTCGGGTCTGCTCGAGGGAGCTTGACTAATTTTTGTGATTTTGCAACCAAAATTCAAAAATCAGCATGTAAACAGTTTAACATACAGGGTGTATCCTATGATGATGTTACAAACTTTCAGGGATGATGGAGGACGGCAAATGGATCAATTTGAGATAAGAAACCATAGTCCGGAAACATTTGAGTCAAAAGTTATTAATAATCCAAGTTGTTTGACATCCATCTGTTCTTTACAGGCGCTGGGGTTGGAATTCCATCCCGCAGTAGTTCTTTAACTTGCCGGAAACCAACGACATGGGGTTGTCACCTTTAAACACCCTTAAAAGCCACTGGCCTCAGTTGGGTTTGAACTCACTGCCTGCGACACTCTTCAAACGACACAAACTATTCTAATGGGTACAATAGAACTTTGTGCGACAATGCTATGCCTGCATTACGCATGGGGATGCCATTGCAAGTGATAAAAATCATTGTTATCCGTATTGAAGATACTGAATGTAGGATGTTAAAAGGTTTGTTTTTTTCACCTATTCAATACATATAAGTTTTATAAATTAGGAATTTATTGTAGATTCCACTTGAGACATGTTTCGCCCTTCATTGAGGGCATCATCAGTCAAAATATCACCTCAAGGTAAAAAATCAGGTAACTGGTTAGTAGTAGACATGTACAAATTATTACATATTATTAACAACATATAAAAATTAAGTATGGGAAAAAAAAAAAAAAAATTTCCCCTACCCCCGGTGATTTTTAACTAAAATAATCTGCTCTACATATTTCTGAAATGTCAATGCTAATTCTTTCTTCCAACCTCTAAAACATCAGGACGCACTTGGTACTAAAAAAAAATTTTTTATCCTTGCGCACCAGCTGCTCTTGTGTTAATATGTATATAATTGTAAATTCTCAACTTTCAATTAGATAATGTAATTACTATATAGATACCAATCATTAACATTAGTTTTTATTACAAACATTTACGCTGAATGATAAATGTAAATATTTTTAAAAAACTTTATCTCAACTGTTCAATTGAACTATGTAAATACTGTATAGTTACCAACCTTTGACATCAATTTTTGGTTACTAACATTGATGCCAAACACTCCACCTTTTCTCCCTTAATTGTTTTATTGTAAATATTTTTCAAACTTTTTATTTTCATATGATTGCGTCAACTGTTTCTCCAGAGCACCAATGCAGAACTCTACTTTGTTATTTTTAGGCATTGGTGCTGACTTTTCATCTAAACCTACATGTTCAACCATCACTTTTGTGCAAAAAATTTTTTTCCCATACTTAATTTTTATATGTTGTTAATAATATGTAATAATTTGTACATGTCTACTACTAACCAGTTACCTGATTTTTTACCTTGAGGTGATATTTTGACTGATGATGCCCTCAATGAAGGGCGAAACATGTCTCAAGTGGAATCTACAATAAATTCCTAATTTATAAAACTTATATGTATTGAATAGGTGAAAAAAACAAACCTTTTAACATCCTACATTGGGGATGCCATTTCGAACATTTCTTGTAAATGGAGCAGCTTGTGAAATTTGTGCAAGTAAACAGACTTAAATGAGTCAAATTTTGCTTAACTTTTGACTCAATCGTTTCTGGAATATGGTCCCTTATCTCAAATTGATCTATTTGTTGTCCTTCATCATTCCTGAATGTTCATATCATATATGAAACTACGAGCATTTCAGAAATTAATATACATTGGACATTAATGAATGTAAGTTTTCGTGGCTCATTGTATTAACATAAAGAAATAAATCAACTGGATTAAAGCCACTATATATATATTTATTAATAATAAAGCCAAGTTTTCAGCCAAATTGCATTGGCCTTCATCAGGGCATGTGAAGTCTTGCCTCCGACAGTAAGCAAAGAAATTATCTGAAGGAACATGGAAGTCATGTCCGTACTATCCACGGCCTACCCCCACTAACTGGACTCAAGGATCGTGGCACTGTGCTGTGGTTGTTGGGAGGGAAGTTACTGATGCACCGCCCTCTGTCGACAGTTTGAGTGCGTCCCGCTGTGCCATGGTGGTGTTATGCATGTATTTCTGCAGTACAGGTCTCCATGTATTTGATAACTTGAAGCCGTCTTTCCTGTTGATGTTATTTGGGCGCAGCTCTATCTCTATGGCTTCCCTCACAAGACGAGCATAGAAGTCTTTTACAGGCGCAATGATCTTGCCTGGTCAAAGAGGATTTCATGGTCTGTACTGTAGAAATGTTTTGCTATGGCAGACTGGCTTATAGCGTTCTCCGTGGAGGATGAAAGAGCGACATTCTTTACCGATCTCATTTGCTCTTTCACCCTGGTGCTAACAAGTCTTTTTGTCATGCCAACATATGAACAACCACAACCACATGGAATTTCATATACGCCCGGTGATTTTATTCATCTTTCTTTCTCTTCAGTTTTCGGGTGCGAGGCTGAGTGGCTCAGACGGTTGAGGCGCTGGCCTTCTGACCCCAACTTGGCAGGTTCGATCCTGGCTCAGTCCGGTGGTATTTGAAGGTGCTCAAATACGTCAGCCTCGTGTCGGTAGATTTACTGGCACGTAAAAGAACTCCTGCGGGACTAAATTCTGGCACCTCGGCATCTCCAAAGACCGAAAAAGTAGTTTCTGGGACATAAAGCAAATAGCATTATTATTATTAGTTTTCTGGTCTTTGTCCAGCTTTCTCCTTATCCTACGCATTCCATTTCACCAGGAAATAGCTGAACAAATGCATTGCGTCCCCATCAAGCAGACTCGTACTTAAAATAACTTTTACCTACAAAAATATGGTGTTGCAATGATAACCGTCTCATTATGTTAACAGCTGAGATTAAGACTGGCTATTGATGCTAGGTCGAACACGTACACGCTCCTTATGAGGTCAAGAACTATGTGCACCCTTCCTGTACATGTGCTTAGGTCTCGGAGAGTAAGAACGCCGCTGGGTGGTCTGGGTTTATAAGAGAGACTCTGTATGTTTGAGGATGGGAGTGTATGAAGATGTGGAGATTGTCCTCGTCTCCTCTTTCTGTTGCTCCCTCTTCGTGCACTGACCTGTCATTGTGTCTGTCGTATTGTGTGTTTCTTTTCATCTTCCTATCCTTCTGCATATGACTTGAAAAAGCCTGGCTATATTTTGTAGTCCTGTAACTGGAAAACTTTCCCAGTTCAACTTTAGTGCTTGTTGTACTTATTAGAGACAGTGCAGTGGATTACCATGGATTTTTGAAGCAGATGAAATCAAATCCCATTTTCAACTATTCCCCAAATGACTTCCTGTGGCATTCCATTCAAGCAGCGGCTGATTTGGTATTTTCCTATACTTCAGCTGGTTAACTTCCTAATTTTAGTCCCCCACTTAAACACTCGCCAAGAACAGACAACACAGTAACTCAGTTTGAGATATTTAATTTCTGTGTTAAGTACAGAGGGGTGTTGACCAAGACCCCTAAGAATGAAGTCATCATATCAGATACAGGATGCCTTAATACCAGTGAGAAAACTGAGAAAGTGGCCTCTTGGTTTGGGTCACATAGCTATCGGCTTCTGTTCAGGAGGTAGTGGGTTCGAACTCCAATAATGGCAGCCCTGAAGATGGCTTTCCATGGTTTCCTATTTTCACACCAGGCTGTACCTTAATTAAGGCCACGGTCACTTCCTTCCCACTCCTAGCCCTTCCCTATCTTGTAAGATCTATATGTGTCGGTGCAACGTGAAGCAGATTGTAAAACAAAGTACCAGTGAGGAAAACAGACTGAATTCAGCTAATTTTGAAGAATACTGAAATGTTTAATAGTTATTTAGCCGGGTGAGTGGCTCAGACGGTTGAGGCGCTGGCCTTCTAACCCCAACTTGCCAAGTTCGATCCTGGCTCATTCCGGTGGTATTTGAAGGTGCTCAAATACGTCGGCCTCGTTTCGGTAGATTTACTGGCACATAAAAGAACTCCTGCAGGACAAAATTCTGGCACCTTGGCATCTCTGAAAACTGTCAAAGAGTAGTTAGTGGGAGGTAGAAAACAATAACATTATTCAGTCTGTGAGTAATTTCTTAGTTTTTAACACATTTGCACCTGGCATGTGCTGAAATAAAATCTTTCCTTCAAGGGCACATATCCCAGTTCTAAAACCAAACCAAACCCTGTGCTGCTACAGCCATGATGGACCTTGGCCTACAAAGAGACTGCTGCTCAACCTTAAGGCCTGTAGGTGATGCATAGTCAGCATGACAAATGCTATTTGTAATTATTCTTGGCTTGCTAGAGCAGGGCCACTATCACTCTGACAGAAAGCCCCTCAGTTGTTGTCACATGGGCCAATTTCCTCTGGATTTGGCCCTCAGATCCAGGTAAAATTCCCTGACCTGACTGGGAATTAAGCTTGGGGCTTCCTGGTAAGAAATAGACTTGCTACTGTTCGACTGTGGGAACCACTCCATATCCTTATCCACACTTTCACAGTTTCTGTAATAATATAGATTATTGGACTGACCTTCTTATTACCAGCGTCAGTCGTACCTGAGGTTGATAGCATTAAATGAAGCAGTGCTGTAACATTGGCTTCCTTTTGCAAATAAAACAAGCTACTGCATATGTTTGATATTTGTTGTGACCAATAGGTAAGTCAGAAGATGCTGGGGTGACTATTGGGTCATTTGTAACAAGCTGCCTTCGGTATTTGTAAAGGGAAAGCCTACTTATTGTCTGTACACATAAATAATAAAATACAATTCCTTTTTGTAGCAAGACACACTATGGGGCTCGGTAAGATTCACAACTCTGTATTGTAGCTTTTCTGTTTATCTTTGTTGTTCAGGATTGAGCATGTCTATGGACAGATTTGTGAGAACGGAGTTGTGTTTTTATTTTATTTTTATGAATAAAATGTGACTTAAAGCCTGGGAAAAAGCCAAGAAAAGTAAAGAGAAAATCATTCTCATTCTTGTTGTTTGGTAGGATATACAGTAAGAGTACATTTATTGATATTATCTTAGTTGGGCGTAGAGGCTCAGATAGTAGTTAATATGCATTCTGAGCTTAAGGTGACAGGCTCAGTCAGTTGGTATTTTAAGGTGCTTGAATACATCAGCCTCATGTTGGGAGATTAACTTTCATCTAAAAGCTCCTGGGAAAGAAAATTTTCAGCGTCTTATAAATGTGGTTAATAGAACATTCAGCTTCTTCTTAGCTTTTTTTCTCAATTCATTGGATTCGGCGAGTGATGCGGATTAGGCCCGGTTTTACGGCTGGATGCACTTACCTATGTATTGACTATTGTGTGTTTCTGTGGACCGTGTGAGCTGGCCTTGCAGTTAGGGGCACACAGTTGTGAGCTTGCATCCTGGAGATAGTAGGTTTGAACCCCACTGTCGACAGCCCTGAAGATGGTTTTCTGTGGTTTCCCATTTTTACACCAGACAAATGCTGGGACTACACCTTAATTAAGGCCATGGCTGCTTCCTTCCCACTCCCAACCCTTTCCTGTCCCATCGTTGCCATTGCGACATAAAGCAACTTATAAAAAGAAAAAAAGTTGAACCTATTTATTTTAGACTTATTACCTCGAGTTCAGAATATAAATGTTTGTGTAAATTGAATATCCCTCATCACATATCTGTCCATTGGTGTATGCTCAGTCCTCTCTGTGTTGTGTTTCACTGTTAGCTGTGTTTCATTTGTAGTGATATTTTTAACAATAACAGACAAATATAAAACACATATACTAACGACTGATGGTAGGAAATGTAGTAATAGTTCTGTGTCAAGGCTAGCCTTGTTCTGAAAATGGCCGTGTGCTATGTAGAGAGCAGGTGAGTACTGTAGGCATAATATGTGAAGGAATAATGTTTGCGTATTTTCTCATATTGCCATATTCCCACATGAGTCAGTCACTCTCACTCAAAGGGAAATAAATAATTGTGAATTGATTCAGTTGAAAATTCTGAAATGGAAATGAAGGAAAGAAATTAATTTGAAATGAAGATGGAAAACTTTTTGAACTAAATGACCAACAATTTCTGAATATTCAGTATTTAACCTTCATGTGGTAAGTTGTTGCTATTATAATATTTAGTTAAATTGTTATGATTGTTTTATCTACATCTCAGTCATGTTTTACTTTAAATAATACAAGCATGTTCAAAAAATAACCAAACTTTGAAAGTAATTCTTTAGGGGGTTTACCTGCAGCCTAGTTAGCTTTGTCTACTTTGAAATGCTCCCCTCCTCTATTTATATTGCCCTGTAGAATAACATCCACAGTGTCCCCTGCCTGTTGTAAGAGGCAGCTAAGAGGGGTACTTGGGGGGTCTCAACTTGGGAACGTTCTTCTGGGTGAGTCAGTCTGGCATTGCTTCCACTTACCAGGCTCCTCACTTTAATCTTCCCTGTCTGGCCTCTTGTCGTCAACTCTTGTTCTCTTCTAACTCCAGTGGTACTAGCTTTGTGAGGCCTAGGGATTATTTATTTTTCACGCGCTTTATGACTCTTCCCTTGCTTTTAGCGATAGCTTCATTCTTCCAAGTGTCGGAACCATTCCGTTTGTTGAGAGGATGGTTGCCCAGTTGCACTCGCCCTTAAGACAGCCGCAACCACCTCCATTAATACAGTAAAACTTGTCTAAACCAGATCTCCTATATACCGGAAACTTGCAAAAACAGAAAATAAATTTTGAAACTGGAGAATTTCCTTTGTTAAATCTATATATTATAAAAGTTTACCAAAAAGCAACTATGTCCAATCCTTCCGTTCTGCTGGACCGGTTTTCTTCATTCTTTTTTGTATTCTCTCCTGAATTACGTGGCGGTGAATCATGAGAAATTGATAGGTCTCCGAGTTCAGCCAACTTTGAGGAATCTCAAAATCAAATCACTAAATGATCACTCCAATAATTGCAGGTGAAGGCTTATCCTAACCCACAATACATTCTGTACTTAGCAGATTGCTAAGCGACTAACACTTTCATTAATATTCTGATATGCGATTTTCATTCTTAGTAATGTCGTTGCATGCAGCCATGTTTGATTACTGCCTGTCAAGCCAGAGAGTATATATACTTCGTCTGATCATGGAAGAATACTATTCTCTGCTAGATAGTCTTTGATTCTTTGACCTTGCCCAGCTTCTTAATATACTCAACAGATGACAGAACATTCCTAATACGGTAACTTACATGCTGCTCAGTGAAAGCAGTCAACATACACACAGGCAGGAAGGTATTAAGTCAACTAGCCTTCTATATTGCCATTAATAAAGCACAGGGACAAACTCTTGAAAAAGTGGCTGTCTACTTACCTGAACCAGTATTCAATCATGGCGGCCAATTGTGCGTTACACTATCTCGGGCAAGTTGTTTGTAAATTTTAAGACCCAGATACACTGGAATAGTCGAAGTACAGTGAATACTGTATGGCAAGAAGTCTTATAAACTACATTACGAATGAATCAATTATTAGGTACTAGTATTAAATGTTCGTAAAATATTGAAAAAGGCAGGCAAAACAATATGACTATGACGAGTTATCTGATCTATTTATAATGAATGTGGAGTAGCATTGATCCACTAGTAATGCCTTAAAATGGAAAACTATCTAATGCAGAATTGGAACCATTGCTGGTACAGTTTAATTGTAGCTGCTACTAAATGCTATTTTCAGTTTTGTAATAATGATGGCAAGCAACGCTGAGCATGCTCGGACTTCTGCGAACCATCAACCCTACCGTCGGTGACTGCCTTCTTCAAGGACCCCGGGAGATTCCATAGTATTCGTTCTCTTTTGTGCTACAGAAGATTACTAAACGTTTCTGACCCTGCTGGATTGTAAATAGTGTGCTGTTAATTCTTTCATCCATCTTGGAATTTGCGTTATAGGTATTTACAGTGTTATGGTGGCAACCTATTTGTTAATGTCGAGTGGAATGAAACTGTGAATTGTAGGGTCATCTTAATTCATTTGCATACTATATCTTTGTGATACAGTGAAAATGTGTTCTGAACATTTGATGCTTATGCTGGAGGAGAAAGTTAAAATTATTCCTTTGTCAACAACACTTTGAAAGTCATGTGAGGACAGAGAAACTAGGAGAGATTGCAACCATGCTAGTTGAATAAGCGTTGTAATGCTTTTTGTGACAAAGTTTCACCTTTACAATACAAAAGTTATTTTGTTTATTTCAAAATAACATACACTTAATAAAAGCTTGGGACATTGTCAGCCATTAGTAAAAGACAAAATAATTGGAGCAAAGATAATTGAAATCACTTGATGAATAATGGCTGTGATTAGTATCACTGGGGGTGGATCACTATGGGTTTACAGTACCTTTGATTAGTACCATTATGTGAGGAACACCATGGGTCCGCATTACCTGTGATTAGTACCATTATGTGAGGAACACCGTGAGTCTACGTTACCTATGATTAGTACCACTATGTGAGGAATACCATAGGTCTGCACTACCTGTATTACATTGCCTGTGATTAGTACCATTATGTGAGGAACACCATGGGTCTGTGTAACCTATGATTAGTACCACTATGTGAGGAACACCATGGGTCTACATTACCTGTGATTAGTGCCACTGAATGAGAAACACCATGGTTCTACTTTATCAGTGATTAGTACCATTATGAGGGGCCGGTGTCCTGGATTGGGGACCCCTTTGGACAACAAGCAGCATTGATTTAGAATTTTGCTTTAGAAGCAGTCCCTTGTTCAGTTTATACAATTGTTTTAAGTTATTTAATGGGAAGGTGGGGCATTGCAGGTCGGATCCACTGATTGTTTTAAGTTCATAATCATTGTTCATTGTCGACCTTTTGAATTCTAGTCAGTGGATTAAATTAAAATTGTAATTGTCATTGCATTTTGTCTCATCTTGTTCTATTACGGGCTGATGACCTTGAAGTTAGGCCCTTTAAACAAACATTATAAAAAATGGAAGAGGTCAGACACCTCGAAAATGAAGGTATCTGCGAAAGAAAGGGAATGGCATGAAAACGAAAGACTCCCCAGATCTCGCAAACCTAATACCATTGTGAGTGAAAGATAACTAAAGTGAACTAAGGGAGGTCAGATAGGATAAGTGGCAGCAATGTGAGACTCGGTGAGAGGCCCTGTGGTCGCCAACCCACCTGCCTTTCCAATTCGAGAGCCCCTGTTAGCCGCAGGGGATGCCGTGGATGTCTTCTACTGCCCGCAGCCACAGGGTTTATCGAGCTGATGACCTAGTAGATGGTTCTGCATGTTTCTGGAATAATTATTTCTAGGCCTGAGAAGAAATAACAAGAAAGAACTGTACATCTTTTATCACCCTTTTGTGTGGTGTAATTACTTTTCTCTTCACTGTGTCATACTTTTCAATCCGAGGGGTTATCTCATTAAGAACAGTTAAATATGTTTCTTCATCCATCTGCTAGTAATTATACCAGTCACTTGGTTCTAACCTTAGTTAACTCAGTAACTTGGTGTGCAAGAAAACTTTCCATTCAGTAGCAAGTCCTTTGTCCTTTTCTTTCTAGAAAATATTTTCTTCTGTTCTTCTTTTCTTATTTCTTTTGAAAAAAAAATATGGCAAGAGCTACGTGCATACCATCGTCCAATATGTTTACATGCAAGCTTGTGAACAAAGCTATGGAGAAAGATGGAGTGGTTTGTGGCAGTCTTTGTGTTCCCTCCTGCTTGCAACTTGTGTTTGCGCATGCAAATTGTCAAGCAAGACGTGTGTGTATGTGTGTGTGCACGCGGGGCGGGGCGGGGCAGCACCTTTATCTCTCATTTCCTTTGGGGTGTTCTAGTAGGTCTTCTGCTGCACCAAAAGTCTTGTTCACACACTTATTTAATTTCATTTTTTTTCTCTCCTATCCTTAAAACTTTTGTCACCATCTCAAATTTTATTATTATAAATCTGTTTCATGGTTCATGTTTGTGGGTTACTGTAGTCACGTCCTAGTTCGTGAACCATGGGCAACGGCTGAGTGGCCTAGTAAGTGGTCCTGAGAGTCGGGATATCAGTTGCTATGGAATGGGAGTGGGCATCTCGGACATATTCTGAGTCGTGGCCCTCCTTGTGCTCAGGCGGCTAGGACTATACAATTCACCGGTGGTCCATAACCCGTTAGAGGAGAGATCCTCACTTGGACTATGTGCAAGTAGGGCAGCATCCTGCTTCATGAATTAACCGAGCTCAGAACACTTTAAGCAAGCCTCGGACCTATGGGAGTAATGGAGTCCCACTCCCATTTGACAGGCGAGGGACTCCTTGGAAACAACTTGGCGAACTAAATGGAATTCGATGGGGAGCTGTCAATATTAATGGGGCTTATGGAAGAAAGAAAGTAGAACTGGCTGAGTGAGCAAAGAGGATGCATCTGGATGTGCTAGGAGTAAGTGATATTCGGGTAAGGGGAGATAATGAGGAAGAGATAGGAGATTATAAAGTGTACTTGACAGGTGTTAGAAAGGGAAGGGCAGAGTCTGGGGTAGGGCTCTTTATCAGGAATACCATTGCACGCAACATAGTTTCTGTTAGGCACGTAAATGAGCGTAGGTAGATTTGTCAGTGGGAGGAATTAGGACAAGAATTGTGTCCGTGTATTCACCATGTGAGGGTGCAGATGAGGATGAAGTTGACAAGTTTTATGAAGCATTGAGTGACATGGTGGTCAGGGTGAACAGCAAGGATAGAATAGTGCTAATGAGCGATTTCAATGCGAGAGTTGGTAATAGAACCAAAGGATACGAAAGGGTGATTGGTAAATGTGGGGAAGATAGGGAAGCTAATGGGAATGGGAAGCGTTTGCTGGACTTCTGTGCTAGTATGGGTTTAGCTGTTACGAATACATTCTTCAAGCATAAGGCTATTCACCGCTACACATGGGAGGCTAGGGGCACCAGATCCATAATAGACTATATCTTAACGGACTTCGAATTCAGGAAATCTGTTAGGAATGTACGAGTTTTTTGCGGATTTTTCGATGATACAGACCACTATCTGATCTGTAGTGAACTAAGTATCTCTAGGCCTAGGGTAGAGAAAGTGAAATCTGTCTGCAAACGAATAAGGGTAGAAAATCTCCAGGACGAGGAAATTAGACACAAGTACATGGATATGATTAGTGAGAAGTTTCGAACAGTAGACAGTAACCTTTTCAGATTATAGAAAGTGAATGGGTAGCATACAGGGATGCTGTAGTAGAAACAGCAAGGGAATGCCTAGGAACAACTATGTGTAAAGATGGGAAAAGGCGAACATCTTGGTGGAATGATGAAGTGAGAGCAGCCTGTAAACGCAAAAAGAAGGCTTATCAGAAATGGCTCCAAACAAGGTCCGAGGCAGACAGGGATTTGTACGTAGATGAAAGAAACGGAGCGAAACAAATAGTTGTTGAATCCAAAAAGAAGTCATGGGAAGATTTTGGTAATAACCTGGAAAGGCTAGGTCAAGCAGCGGGGAAACCTTTCCGGACAGTAATAAAGAATCTTAGGAAGGGAGGGAAAAAGGAAATGAACAGTGTTTTGAGTAATTCAGGTGAACTCATAATAGATCCCAGGGAATCACTGGAGAGGTGGAGGGAATATTTTGAACATCTTCTTAATGTAAAAGGAAATCATCCTGGTGGTGTTGCAAACAGCCAAGCTCATGGGGAGGAGGAAAATGATGTTAGTGAAATTATGCTTGGGGAAGTGGAAAGGATAGTAAATAAACTCCATTGTCATAAGGCAGCAGGAATAGATGAAATTAGACCTGAAATGGTTAAGTATAGTGGGAAGGCAGGGATGAAATGGCTTCATAGAGTAGTCAAATTAGCGTGGAGTGTTGGTAAGGTACCTTCAGATTGGACAAAAGCAGTAATTGCACCTATCTATAAGCAAGGGAACAGGAAGGATTGCAACAACTATCAAGGTATCTCATCGATTAGTATACCAGGCAAAGTATTCACTGGCATCTCGGAAGGGAGGGTGCGATCAGTCGTTGAGAGGAAGTTGGATGAAAACCAGTGTGGTTTCAGACCACAGAGAGGCTGTCAAGATCAGATTTTCAGTATGCGCCAGGTAATTGAAAAATGCTACGAGAGGAATAGGAAGTTGTGTGTATGTTTCGTAGATCTAGAGAAAGCATATGACAGGGTACCGAGGGAAAAGATGTTCGCCATACTGGGGGACTATGGAATTAAAGGTAGATTATTAAAATCAATCAAAGGCATTTATGTTGACAATTCGGCTTCAGTGAGAATTGATGGTAGAATGAGTTCTTGGTTCAGGGTACTTACAGGAGTTAGACAAGGCTGTAATCTTTCACCTTTGCTGTTCGTAGTTTACATGGATCATCTACTGAAAGGTATAAAATGACAGGGAGGGATTCAGTTAGGTGAAAATGTAGTAAGCAGTTTGGCCTATGCTGACGACTTGATCTTAATGGCAGACTGTGCCTAAAGCCTGCAATCTAATAGCTTGGAACTTGAAAATAGGTGCAATGAGTATGGTATGAAAATTAGCCTCTCGAAGACTAAATTGATGTCAGTAGGTAAGAAATTCAACAGAATTGAATGTCAGATTGGTGATACAAAGCTAGAACAGGTCGATAATTTCAAGTATTTAGTTTGTGTGTTCTCCCAGGATGGTAATAGAGTAAGTGAGATTGAATCAAGGTGTAGTAAAGCTAATGCAGTGAGCTCGCAGTTGCGATCGGCAGTATTCTGTAAGAAGGAAGTCAGCTCCCAGACGAAACTATCTTTACATCGGTCTGTTTTCAGACCAACTTTGCTTTACGGGAGCGAAAGCTGGGTGGACTCAGGATATCTTATTCATAAGTTAGAAGTAACAGACATGAAAGTAGCAAGAATGATTGCTGGTACAAACAGGTGAGAACAATGGCAGGAGGGTACTCGGAATGAGGAGATAAGATCTAATTTAGGAATGAACTTGATGGATGAAGCTGTACGCATAAACCGGCTTCGATGGTGGGGTCATGTGAGGCGAATGGAGGAGGATAGGTTACCTAGGAGAATAATGGACTCTGTTATGGAGGGTAAGAGAAGTAGAGGGAGACCAAGACGACGATGGTTAGACTCTGTTTCTAACGATTTAAAGATAAGAGGTATAGAACTAAATGAGGCCACAACACTAGTTGCAAATCGAGGATTGTGGCGACGTTTAGTAAATTCTGAGAGGCTTGCAGACTGAACGCTGAAAGGCATAACAGTCTATAATGATTATGTATGTATGTAAAACTGTTTTGTTAAGATCTAAATTTGTTCTTCATCACGTTTTGAATTAATTTAATTCAATTGCCATTCCTTCTATGAAGCATGGTGTGCTAACTTCATTTTAAATGTGTGTGTTGTCTGATTTTGACTGATCATGTGTCTGAAATGTATACATCAGTTTGTAGAAAGTTTGAACATTTGTATGTTTCACTTTATCCCAAAGAAGGGTTCTGACTTGGTTGTTAGAAATTAATGAATTACTGGTTGAATTCCTGATGTTCCCAATGTTGCATTTGTTGCTATTCTTATCTGTGTACTACAAATATATTCAAATTTGTCAACATTTTGTAAAAGCACATTGTTCTATCAAGTATCTAGCCCACCTGGTGGCCATGATCATTAAGGGGAAGTCTGTATGGTACACGGTTAGCTGGTTTGAGTCCCGTTGGTCAAAACATTGTTCATCAGAATGTTGGCCAGCAGGGTAGAAGAGAGGTGATAAACAATTTCTAATCACTAGATTGCATGCCAAAAGCATGGATTCAGTGTCAATATAGAACGAGGGCATATGACACTGTTGAAGGCGATTCATCTGTCGGATGGAGATGGAGACGTTAAGCCTTGAGGAGACCCCTTGGTGCTTTTCGACAGGAGTAGGCTATATGCTGGTGCTGTGTTTCACCCTCTTCCTTCCTACTATCATACATCATGTCATTCACTTCATCTCATTAGCTCCTCTGATGATGTTGACATCAGGAACGGCATCTGGTCGTAAAAACTCGCTACGAAAATTCATCTTGCTTCATACCTGAGCCCATAGAGAAACTGTACAAGTATTGGACATATATACAGTTCTGTTAAGTATCTCTATGGAAAGGGACACTAGATGGAAAGAAGGTAGATTAAGTTGATCAGTTCCAGTACCTTGGCAGCATTGTAACCTGAGTTGGCCATTGCTCAGAGGAAATCACCAATAGGATTCAGAAGGGAGCTCCTTTGTACCTTGAAGTCAGGAACCTGCTCTGCTCTGGAACAACCAAATTCCTGTAATAAACTTTGTATTAGGCCTACTTTGAACCAATAACAACGTATGGTCTGTAAACTTGCACCATCAAACAAAGGGGATAACAGCAGACTCCAGGCTGGGAAATGAAATTTCTGAGGTCAGTGCTGCAGAAAACGAGACGAGATAAGATCCGGAAGGAAAAGGTCCGCGAAGACATCCAGGTGAAACCATTCAACGAAATTCTAGCAACATCAAGATCGAGATGGTTTCGTCACTTGAAGAGGATGAATCTGAAGAGGGCAGCACGAAGATGGTTTGACAAAGATCTGAAGGGAAAGTGACCTAGGAGGAGACCAAGGACACGATGTATCTCCCAGATAAAAGATGATCTGCAAGGAAGAGTAGTGGAACTGTGTAAAGTTGAAGAATAAGAAAAAGAAGTAGTAGTGGTAGTGAACTTGCATAGATTTATGTGGAGAGCGCTCTTGCACCACAGCCGGGAAACTGGAGACTGTTAGATGATGATGATGATGATGATGATGATGATGGAAAGGGACAATGTACATGTGTGAATATACATCTGAAGACAGGGAGCCTGTAAGGAGAGTAGATTTAGTACATACGCAAGGTTATTAAACAGAATAACTACATAACATAGTTAATTGTAGCTTTTGCATTCTAAGCTCAAGATTGTAGTACTGAATTCTGGTGCTCTTGGTTGACATTTAAGAGTGCTTTTATCTGGGAGACCTTTGTTAAAAAACTACTTTCCAAGGCAAATTATCATTATCATCATCTTGTTTCAGCCTCTTAGGAGCAAGGTTAACACTTGATGGCCTTTCTGGATTTCCAGTCTTCCTTCATCTTGATGAAGAATGCAGTTCTTCGCTCTTCAGACCACTTCACGCCAGGTCGTTTTCTCACTCTTTCCGGAGTAGCCTTTATCCCGTGTAGGTCCTGAACTTACTTCTTTCATGAACCAGTGCCTTATGTCCTCCTTCACTGCAGTTGCTTGTGGAGAGGTACATTTCCAAGCTATGAGAAGATGTAGAATTCTTGAGACAGATGACCATAAAACATAAGTTTAATTGGCCTCAATTCTTTCTGGTAATCATGAGGGACATTGATTTATCTTGAATTTGTTGATCCAAAATCTATAGATCTAGTACGTTTGGGATCTGTGAATGAACTTTGGTACAAACTGCACTCTAAACTTAGATAGTGGTCCAAATTAATATGAGTACCTCTAAGCAATTTCACGTTCCGTATCTTGCAGAAATTGTGCTGGGAGATGGCAGTGTGGTCTGTTTGATGTTCGCCAGTCGGTTCATTAGGCGAGGATTTTTTCTGAAGTGGGTGATCATAATTTTAAGGTTCATCTGCTTGTAGGTATCAATGTTGCGGTTGGTTTGGGTGTGAACTCTTTGTGGTGTATCTAAATTTGAAATCACTTAGGAGAATGTTTAGAGTCTACAGAATTCACAATGGATGTTTTTTTTTTTTTTCTATTTGCTTTACGTCACACTGACACAGATAGGTCTTATGGCGACAATGGGACAGGAACAGCCTAGGTATTGGAAGTAAGCGGCCATGGCCTTAATTGTACAGCCCCAGCATTTGCCTGGTGTGAAAATGGGAAACCACGGAAAACCATCTTCGGGGCTGCCAACAGTGGGATTCGAACCCACTATCTCCTGGATACGAGCTCACAGCTGCGCGCCCCTAACCGCATGGCCAACTCGCCCAGTATACAATGGATGTATGAACAAGAGAAGGCTATGTCTAAAATAACTAAATTAGCAGATGTACTCTTAGCCTGAGATTTGAAGATCTGTTATCCATATATCATTGAGGTATCTTCCGATAGGTTAGAAAATGTCTCTTGAATTGCAAGAATTTGTCCAGAGGTTTTGTGAGCTCGATGTGTTGGCAACTCGAGTAAGTGTCCGAACATTGAAGGTTCCTATATTAAAGCTCTATTTAGGCCTGTTTCTTTGAGATGAAGGATCCTTTGACTGGTCTTCGACATTTGCACTAGGTATAGTGACCCCAGAATTGAATACGCTACTTTTACTGCTCGCTGTGTGGACCTGGATTCCCTCATAGAGTTACTAGCTGGGGTATCATTTCCCTTAAAGAAAATGTGTAATTAGTCTACCTTGGTCAATACATCATATGTTAAGTAAAAGCACATTAAGGGTACAGGATGATAATTTTGATGCTTTTCTTACGTATTGAAACTTACATCAGGACTTCAAGAATAAGTGTTATATATATTCTTCTATATGATTTTTTGGTTGTGTTTGTTTTCATGCTATGATAAGTTAAAAAGTTTCAAGATTAATTCTTTCTTATGGAATTCTAGTGTGTTGTTTTTCTAGAGTATTCTACAGATTTTATATAGAGAGAAAAATGCATTTTTTCTACTTCCCCCATTTGGAGGCTGACAAAAAAACAAAGCTTACATGAAAAGTTGATTGTCAACTACAAGGTTCATGTAAAATATGTCTATAAATGATTGGTAAACCATATTATGGCCTACCTATTACTTAGTAAAAATCGTATCAGTTTTGAAACCCATAAGGAAATCCTGATAGACTAAGAGTATAATTGATGTCGTACTATTGTTATTGAGCCTTTCAGTGATGTTAACCCAGTGTCCTTAATAAATTGGTTATCCAAATTAAATTTCCTACAAAAGTTGTAAAATGTGTGAGTAATGGTGTCTCTTGTTCCTATCATCAATCCTAATACTTCTGTGACCGGGCTGAGTGGCTCAGACGGTTGAGGCGCTGGTCTTCTGACCCCAGCTTGGCAGGTTCGATCCTGGCTCAGTCCGGTGGTGTTTGAAGGTGCTCAATTACGTCACCCTCGTGTCGGTAGATTTACTGGCACGTAAAAGAACTGCAGGACTAAATTCTGGCACCTCAGCATCTCTGAAAGCAGTAAAAGTACTTACTGGGACGTAAAGCCAATAACATTATTATTATGATGATGATGATGATGATGATGATGATTATTATTATTATTATTATTATTATTATTATTATTATTATTTCTTCGAATGAGCTATCTAAGGACCACGATGTTCAACTTCTCTGCTTGGAGAGGGACTTGATATTTTCCCAATCCTCGCACATTCTCTGGCTATGCTTCTCTCTTCTTTCCTTTGTCCAAAGGGTACCTCTTTTCTTTACATGATGATCTGTCCTAAAACCTCATTTGTTTGATTATTCTTCTAAGAGGTGCTCGGTTTCTGATGTCTTTTACAGTTACTCCCAGTTCCTGCATGTCTCTCTTCACTTCTGTTAGCCATGGTGTCCCTATCTTTCTGTTTGTCCAGTAGTTGAGAAGCCGGGTAGGTCATCCTAGTTGGGTTCAGCCTCATGACATGTCCGATAGAAGGTCAGACGCTTCTTCCCGACTACGTCTGTGATTTTTTCAGTATAACTCTATAGTTCCTGGTTTGGTCACCTTCTGTACTCGCCGTCTACTTTGATCTGTCCTAGTATCTTTTTCAAGATCTTCCTCTCCTGGACCTCCAGTTTGTCCAGCAATCCTTTCATGTTCAACATCAAGCATTCTGTGGCATATAGGGCTTCTTGGTGGTTATTATTATTATTATTATTATTATTATTATTATTATTATTATTATTATTATTATTATTATTATTGAGTTCATATGATATTTCTCAGCATAATATTGAATTGTAGGTTCATATACATCACATTTCTCCTTGTGTACATCATGTGGTTGAGTGGATGATGCCTTGGTTCTAATTGTGGGGTCTATTATGAACCCTTTACTTGAGCCTGGTGGTATAGCTAACATGTCAGTCTAGTGGCTTGACCCAGCCCGAGACAATTCATGTATCTCCTCGTAGACTGTATATTGCTTTCCACATAGGGCTTCAGCAATCATAGAACTTATACAATGATGTGAATTCCGTAGTGTGTCATTAAATGGACAGAGACCCAAGACGTGACAAAGTGTTTCAATCTCACTGTGACAATGCCGACATCGGTTATTGTCTCGGGACCTGCCAGGTAATGCACGAACTGGAACTAAATTTGCTGTCAGTTTTATGGCATTCTTTGGGTTTTCTTGCCCATTAATTGGCTGGTGCCTATTCCTTATACAGTTTAACACCCTTACCCTTTTGTGGTAAGGCACACCAGGCATCGAATTCTTTCTCACAGAGTTGTCATGCGAGCGAAACCTTGTCTGATTCATATTCAGTATTCGGGAATAGGCCAAGTTTTTCGAAGCACTTCCTGCTTCCATATGAAGGTCTCTGGTGTGGTTAATGTGTATATTGTTGGATTGATGGAGAACTTGTCATGCAATTTTGTGCTGTAGATAAGCCTCGCAACTGCACTTGAAAAGACTTGAATGTACCTTTAATGTGGTTTTACTTAACATTTAATATATTGATCAAGGTGGTCTAATTGCGTATTTTCTTTACTTTAAAGTCAATGCAGAACAAGTATGAGATCCTTAAATTGTATAATTTCCATTTTAGACTTTTCTATAGTGCTGCATTCAAGTGTGGGAAGGTAATGGTGGGAGCTGGGCACCGAGAGAGAACCACGATGGGTAGTTTCAGAGCTGAGGTTTTATTTTTTTTAAGTTCTCTTCTCCTTGCCAAACTGCTTTCTCTACAGCTCGGTGAGCTTTGCCTGCCCTGAATTTAATTCAGGTTGACTCCCTAGGTCTTGTGTCCTTTCTGCCTTCGGGCCGTTGATACAGGAGTGGTTACCATTCCCTTCTTGTGCACAGTGCTCCTTGCCATTGTCACCCAAGTGATCATGTGCCTCAGACACTGCTGCTCCTTTTTATAGGAGTCGCAGCTTACTCTTAACATGCAGATATGGATCATGTTAGTGTTTTCCGGGCTTGTAGGCCATGGTCCAGGAGCCTGTGATGGTTCGGGTGTTTCACCGAAGACTGCGTTCGGTACTATCACGGGTGCTAAAGGGTTTATTGTGTCACCTATTCAATACATTATACATTTTTAAACATTTAGGAATTTATTACCATTTCCATTCGAGACATGTTTCGTCCTTCTTTGAGGGCATCATCAGTCCTAGTACCACCTCAAGGCATAAATCAGGTACCTGATTAGCAATTAAATTGTAAATACTAAGATACAAACTTAACATATTACAATGGAAAGAAAAAATGCCCAGTGATGATACAGATAAACAATAAATAAAAACATTAAACAACAAATTTAAAACAAAATGTATGGAATAGGTTACACAATAAATCCTTTAGCATCCTACATATAGTATCTTCAATACGGATTAACAATGATATTTATCACTTGCAACTATCAACAGTTTGGACTGACTTCGATAGCAGCAGAGCTCACAGTGGAAGGGAAGAAGTGGTGTTGCAATTCCACCTCATTATATAGTGCAGGCTACGGTGCACTGCTCGCCCGTTGGTCTGCCATGCTGGAGGGGTGGTCGCTGATTGGCTGATCTTCAGCCTATGATTGAAGCATTAAGGAGCCCGATGTACATCGCCCTGCCTTGGTGGAGGCAGGCAACTGATTACCCGTTGCTTTTTTGTTTTGTTTGCCGTGGCCATCGCATCCTCGAGGATTTAAGGCTACAAGATCCCATGCAGCTGTGGCCAGGTATATATAGGCACAATAAAACGCAGCATCGCCACATGACTGAAGGAGCATAACAGACATAACCAGCTGGGACAAACAAAAAGATCATCAGTCGCTGAAAATTTGCTGCTAGCAGGCCATGACATACAGTAGAGTGACACCAAAGTACTGTCAACTACTATATCTTATCACACCTGGCTACAAAGGATAGCCATTGAAATCCTGAAGTACGCCAACAGCTTCATCTGTAAAGAGGAATCTGAATGGGTAAACAAAGCCTGGTTTCCAATCCTGAAAGCCTTAAATTGTAGAGGACACAATGCC
Organism: Anabrus simplex; assembly: GCF_040414725.1. Taxonomy (NCBI): domain Eukaryota; kingdom Metazoa; phylum Arthropoda; class Insecta; order Orthoptera; family Tettigoniidae; genus Anabrus; species Anabrus simplex. Next base: position 70,440,269 of record NC_090274.1, on the reverse strand, counting down.
GCAGCAGACCAGAGAAAGCAACGGGTGATCAATTGCCTGTGTCTGCCAAGGTAGGTCGATGTCCTTCGGGCTTAGGAGATATCACTGAAAACTAGAGATATTGCTTCTACTGATGTGTGCCTGGTTTCTTTCTGTTACATGTTCTGCTTGACCTTGCTTGATTTTCTGACAGCATGACGTGATGAGGTTTGGAAAGTTCTTAATTTCCTTCTTCCATGTCTTGTAATTTTGTTTACCAGATAATGTAAGATATTACAAATCCCACATCCCTATGATTGGATTTAATACTATATATGACTTCCTTAAAACTTATGGTCACTTAAAATTTGAAGCTTGCTTTCGTGCCTGTTCACCTTATACTAGTGGCTGGAATGCTATCTTCTTTTAGGAAATGAGGCGAAGAACTGAAATCACTATACAAATGTACAGAGTGACTGAGTGATCTACAGTTTCATGTACATATTTGTGAAATTACCTATTACATGTATATGTTGCTAGTGTGGTTTTATATTGTGTTATGTGCATTATTTTAATATACTGAAATTTTATGTTTTATCTACCTTTCAGACTGTCAGTTGAATACTTTGTAAATACTTTGTATATATGAAATTCCAATATAATTGATCCATTATTGGACATTGTAAATTTTCCAGCTAACTCATTCCTGTTGCCAGCGTTTTGCCCCAGTGTGCCAATTTGGGCTCATCAGTTGGTAACTAGCACACCTACCAAGATGTATATTTCAGTTTTCCTATGGGAATCTATTTCTGTAACATCTGATGGCCTAGGAAGCATCAATTTTTGAAAAAGAGACTGTCTCTCGTAGTACATTAACACTGCCAGAGGTTCAAAGAAGCCTATGCAGTGGCCTCCACTATATGCCCTAGCAGGTGTGCCCTGGTAGGTGTGCTAGTTACCAACCCAAATTGAAACACTGGGGCAAAACACTTGGCAACAGGAATGAGTTAGCTGGAAAATTTATAATGTCCAATAACGGACCAATTATATTGGTAGGATAAATTAACTCATTTGGGACATACATTTCAGGTTCCCTATGGGACTCGATTTCTGTAACAAATATGAAATTCTTTCATAAATTTCAGTCTGATTTTTTCTTCAGGGTTGGGAAGTATTGAATTACTTCTAACAAACACTTTGTTTTTAGTACTTGTTACTTGCAATGTAATGTTGACTTTAATTTACTTCTTGAAATAATTTTAATCATGACATTCTGTTAATCGTTGCATTAAGCTGCTTCAGTGGGTCAGTGATAGTGTCGGCCTCTGGATCCCAAGGCAGCCGGTTCAGACCTGGCAGAGGTAGTTGGTTTTTGAAGGGTGGAAAAAAACGTCCACTCAACACTCCATGTCATATGATGTTGGCATGGAAAAGATTTCTGGTGACATGTTTGGTGTTTTTCCAACAAAATGCATTAAAACTCAGCCATAGACGCCCAAGAGAGATTCGGTTTACTCTGCCATCTAAGAGGCATAAGTAAAACCGAGCATCGAAATTGACAAGCAGACAGCCAGATGATGTCAAACTAAAATTACTGCATACGGTAGCTGAGGCAACATTATTATTATTATTATTATTATTATTATTATTATTATTATTATTATTATTATTATTATTATTATTATTGTTGTTGTTGTTGTTGTTGTTGTTGTTGTTGTTGTTGTTGTTATATGTGAATAAGCCCATTAAGACTATGCAAAGTACAGGGCAATACAAAATGATGGACCTGATTTCATAAATTTAGTCTATGAAATCTAATGAACATATACTGTGAGATATGCGCAAAGAAAGGCAAACTCTCAAAGTTTAGTTGAGTTTAGATTTCATCTCACATGGTTTCATTTTCAGCCGTTACGAGCGCGCAGGAAGCGAGTAAAGAAAATGGCTGCGGCTGGAGAGCAGAAGTCGTTCTGTGTGCTCGATTACCATGTAAACAAGTCTGTGGTTAGTGTTCAACGGCATTTCTGTACCAGGTATGGAAGAGACCCACCTACTGGAAAAGCCATTTGTGCGTGGTATGAAAAATTCAGAGACACAGGCTACATCTGTAAGCGAAAGTCGGCTGGCCGTCCTTCGACCGGGGAAGAGACAGTGGAACGTGTTTGCGCCAGTTTCGTGCGGAGTCCGCAGAAGTCCACCTACTGGGCAGCGAGGCAACTTGAACTTCCACAGGCAACTGTTTGACACACTATGAAAAATTGTTTATAGAATTTCCTGAAAACACATTTGTTGTAAGAAATTAGTTCATTTAGCTGTAGGAATATACAAGAAGAATATTCTTCGTAGTATTCAACAACGTAGATACAATTCAGAATTCAGTCTTGATGAGATGTGGAAATGGGCATATATGCATAGTGTTGTTGTGGTAGAGAAGAAGTCTTATGATATTCTTCTTATCACTGCGAAGCGTAGATACACTTTAAAATCATTCATAATCTTGATGAGACTTAGGCAAAGATATCAGCAGGGAATAAAAAGATGGTGACAAAATTCATGAGAATGTCTGATCGGGGGTGCCGTGACTGTTAAAAGTGTGTCAGGTGAATTGTTGACAGATAGAGAGGACACCAAGAAGAGACAGAAAGAGGACTTCGAAAAACTTCTCAATCCTCAGGTTACATCAGGGGTGCAAGAAGCAGAATATAAACTACAGAATGGTAGTGATGATGTGAGAAAAATATCAGTCGAAGTGGAACATGTTACCAAGAATATGCATTCTGGGAGAGCAGCAGGATGTGATGGTATAACAAGTGATATGATTGATGCTCCAGAACCTTTTGGAATTCACAAGTGATAAAAGCTGTCTGGAAGGACAAATAGGTGCGTAAAGAGTGGGGGGAAAAGTGAAATATTCCTGATTTTTAAGAAAGACGTGTGGCAATGGTAGGGGAGTTACTCAGATCCCACGTACAGCATAGATTTGTTGTGAAGAAGTCCTTGAATGTAGACTGTGAAAAATAATGGAAGAAAATCTAGAAGCGGAACAGCATAGTTTTCAAGGAAGAAGATCGACTGTGGACCTTATCTTTAGTATAATTCAACTGATTGAAAGAAGTTGGGAGTTCAATAAGGAGGTAGTGATGACCTTTGTTGATATACTGAAGGTACATAATAATGTAGCAAGGCAGAGAGTTTGGAATGTGTTAAGAAGTTGGGGAGGATTTGATAAGAATAAACCAAGTTTTTTTATAGAAACAGTGAGAATAGAGTGAAAACACGGCTTGAAAAGACAGATTGGTTCGAAGTAAAAATGTTCTCCGACAAGGAAGTGTACTGTTGCCTCTTTTCCTCCTCATTGTGATGGATGAAGTCACCAAAGAAATGAAAAGTAAATTGGAACCAGAAAGGATCAATCGATCAGTCAATCAATTAATTATTTTTATTGTTGTGCAGTTGACAAGAGCTGAAAACTTCAAATAATACCTAGAAAGTGTAATTGAAGAAAATGGAGGAAAGAGGATGGAAATCAATAAAAAAAGGAAGGTGTGCAAATGGATTCTTGAAGAATGTGGGAGGATTGATATGGAACAGGGATTTACCACAGGGATGTAAACGAATTATCTACAAGACTTATTTTGTGCCAATTTTGATATATGGATCAGAAACGTGGAGAGGGTTAAAAGTAGAATACAAGCAGTGGAAATGAAGTTTCAAAGGTGTCGAGTAGGTTTAACAAGAATGGACAGAGTAAGAAATGAGAGTTTGGGAAATGGTAAATGAGGTACCCCTACAGGAAAAGATAGAAAAATCAAAGTTGCAGTGGTATGGACATGTTAAAAGAAAGGGAGATACGAAGAAAGATGTTAGAAATGGAGTTGACGGGAAGGAGATCTAGAGGAAGACCGAGGGACAGGCGGCTGAAAGGTGTAAAGAAGAGCATCGAGGCAAGAGGAGGGAACTGGATGACATTGAGAGAAGAAAAGTGGTGGATGGACAGAAAATGATGAAGAGGCTTATGTTCCAAGCAGACCCAGCCTGTGGTTGGAAACTGCTCCAGATGATGATGATGATGATGATGATGGTGATGATTGTAACTGTTGTATGGCTTCGGCTACCTGTGTGGAGGCATATTAATTTGATACCATCTGGCTGCCTGTTCTTGAATTTCGATGTTCCATTTTACTCTAGACCTACTAGATAGCAGGATAAGTCAAATCTGTCTTGGATATCTCTGGCTGAGTTTTGTGATGAATTTTATCGGGTTAACACCAATCGTGTGACCAGAGATCTTTTACATGCCGAGATTGTACGACATGGAGTGTTGAGTGGACTTTTTTTTTCCCTGCCCTTCAAAAATCTGACTACCTCTGCTGGGTTTGAGCCCCAGAGACAGACAGACCACTAATCCACAGCTAAACAGTCACTTTTGTCATTTTTTGGTCTACAATGGCATTTTCTCCATAACTTTTCCTAGTCTTTTTAAGCCCGTCAAGAGGAAGTAAGAAACTCTTTATATCCTCTTTCGCAGTTCTTTCTCTCTTGAAGCTGAAACACTGCTCTTGTAATTAGTAGTTCAAAAGACTATGGGCTAAAGATTGGGCTATGTCATGAAAGAAATTACTTATTGCAGAGTCTTGGTTGTTTCAGGAAGGTTACACCTTGGCCGTGATGCACATCGGCGCTCCTGCTTGTGGTATGAATGCAGCTGTTCGGTCATTCGTGAGAAACTGTATCTACCGTGGGGACACTGTCTATGGCATCCATGATGGTGTTGAAGGACTGGTAGCTGGCAATGTAAGGACTATGTTTCACTATTTCACTGCAAATATTATTGTTCCGAGAGGAACTCATATACAGTAGAACCTCATTAATCTGGACTAATTGAGGCTTCAGGTTGTCCGAATTAAACAAAATAACTTATGAAATGTGCCAAGGTACATACTTAAACATACTGTTCAGTAAAAAGATAATGTATAGTACAGTATTTTAAATTTAAGTAATACAAAGGTTATATTCTGTAAACGATATAATGTAATACAGTATTAGGCCCTACAAAATACAGAATAATAGTGCAGTACACAATTAGAACATGGCAATCAAGGCACAACTTCATTGACCACACGTGACACACTTACTAGTTTGAAGAAACCGCTGACCTTTCGTTGTCTTCTTTTGACATTAATTTCTTTAATAATTAACTCACTCGGATGTCTCAAATGTTCGTGATGTGCAGATATGTTTTCATCGTTATCTTCAATGTATTTAATGACAGTCATTAGATGGTCTTTAATTTCACTGTGTTCTGGCTTAGGGTTAATATCACCTGCTTCATCCTGGTCATATTCATCCGTTTCAGATGTGTCTGAGTTTGAAACTCAGCTTTATACTGTAATTGCATTTATGTATTATTATTATTATTATGATTATTATTATTATTATTATTATTATTATTATTATTATTATTATTATTATTATTATTATTATTATTGAGGAAAGCAACGCAACGGGGAAACTACCTCACTCATCTTTTCCCTAGTATGCCTCTTCACTGACGCCTAGGTTATCTATGACAGCTGTTGGCAGAACTGTGGAGGATGAAACCCGCCTTCGGGCTGAAAACCCAACATACATTATTATTATTATTATTATTATTATTATTATTATTATTATTATTATTATTATTATCTTTTTTGTATTCATTTATATTTTATGTTTCTGGTACAGCTTCACAGTCTGTATGTTGCTAGGGAAGTTGTAACTTAAAGTATACAGACGTGCCAAAAGACTCCCGATTTTTCATCGTTCCTCCCGATCGCCGGTCCCGATCTTCCGATTTTCAGAGCAATATCCGTAATTTTCGTATTATTTTGAACTCCCGCGGACTTCCTCCTCCTATTGATGTATGGCTGAGTATGGCTGGTCGACAGTAGTTCTAATAATGATACCAGATGACAGTACGGGGCACGTTGGCGAGTCATGTGCTGCTCTTTGGTCTATAATACAGTCATTCTCTTTGCAAGCGAGTCAAGCGAGTAACATTCCCTTTGGAGTAACCTAACTTCACAAACATAGAAGTGCTCGTGTTGTGCTTTAATATTTGTTTTGGCCAAAATGTCAAAAAAAAAAAGAATATGATGCAGTGTTTAAAAGTGCTTATAGGGAAGAGTTTCCGTGTTTGAGTGAATGCTACTGGAGCTAACATTGCCAAAATTTTGCTCTCAACTTTTCAGGAATTCTGCATTCCATTAAAACTGCCTAGCTCTTGGTGCTGATAATCCTCCAGTAATGGTAGGATTAAAGAATGGTGTGGCAGGATGTTTGAAGCGGGAAAATAGTAACATAATCATCGTACGCTGCTCTTATCACCTAATTCATCTTGCTGCCGAGAAGGGTGCGGCATGCTTGCCCGTAAATGTAGATGAAAGTATAATTGATATATTTTATTATCTAGAAAGGTGTGCAAAGAGGAAAGAAAAGTTCAGAGAATTTCAGACTTTACACAACACAGGGATCAGGAAAATTCTGAAGCATGGGCCTACTCGATGGTTATCACTAAGGTGTTTAGATAGGATTTTGCTTCAGTGGGTAGTTACATTATTTAGGAGCGAAATTGTGAGTAAGGATACTCAGATGGGAACTTCGAAGACTTACAAAATTCCTAAGCACAGTTTAAGTGCAGATGTGTCTTGTTTGTCTGAAAACGTTAAGAATTGTCATAACATTTCACCTCACTCCTCAGTTAAAAGGAAAACCCGGTCATCAGTTACATTTAAAAAATTAACACGTTCCGTGCGGTTCGGGTCACCATGTGCCCCGAAACATGTTACTCTTCTCCGTCGGTGCGAACTTCCCAGAATTGCGAAGTAAGTAACTACGTCCTAGTTACGAATTTCCGTTAACTAATGGCAACCTAGTGTTCCAATTGAAGTAAAGGATCGAGGCATACTCCTAGTTTTGATCGGCCCACCGGTGACCCGAAGGAAGTTTTTTTCATCTTCCATTCATATCGCTTCGTGTCACCCTGAGTCCCGATTGTTGTCTGACCTATATTTTTACGCGGGAATCGCTTAGCGCGGTTACGGTGATTGAAGCCTAGAGTGTTGCTGCCCGCAGATGGTAGATTGTTGTTTAAGGAGTAACTCTTCTGATATCTGCTTTCTACATTGCTCTTAGGAAAGCCTATAGAGGTTACTGGAGTAGTTATTGATATATTTATTATCTTCTGAATATAATATTTACAAGCAATTTCACGTCCTTTTTAGGTATGGAGCTTTCACATTCTGACACACCGGTGGCACGGAAAAGAAAGAGGGTTAGGACAGCACTGGGGTAGGCTTATATCACGTTCCGTGCGGTTCGGGTCACCATGTGCCTCGAAATATGTTACTCTTATCCGTCGGTGCGAACTTTCCAGAATTGCGAAGTGAGTAACTACGTCCTAGTTACGAATTTCCGTTAACTAATCGACAACATATTGTTCCAATGGAAGTAAAGGATCGAGGCATACTGCTAGTTCTGATCGGCCCACCGTTGACCCAATTATTTCCGGGGTCATTTCTGTTTCACGCAATTGTTGAATCGGAACACTGTCGCACAGGTAAATACGCTGGAATGTCTCCTCAACAATAACGCACACAACAAGTGCACATGCATGGTTTAGGATGTCATACTAGGGAGTAAACAAAGTCAAATTCGTCAGGTCACCGGTGACCCGAACCGATAATAACTAAAGGCAGCATCGGGTCACCGGTGGGCCGATACGACGTAATATTAAGTCATCGAAATTCACTGCCGCAGAGAACATGTTAAACTACTTATGACACTAAGAGCTATGCATTGTCACGTGAAGAACGACTTATTATGTTCCTTTCATCAACTTTACATAAATCATTTTGCTTTTTTCTCTCAAGTTTAATGGATATTTTTGAGAATCCAAACGTAGCTCTTCAGTTAAGTATGACGCACATCCACTTATTGAGGTCAGTTTTGGAGGAACTATTGAAGAATGTGATGACAAGGTTTGTGAAACCAGACGTTATTAAAAGATCCTCCTCTCTCCTTGATGTAGATTACCATACTCCAGCAAATCAAAAGGATGATTGTGATCTGATGATAGGGAACTCTCCGTTTGTTTTAGTGAAGTCTGAGGAAAAGTTCATATTCTTTAAGTCTGTTAGAAAGTGTTTCTCTTTATCGTGTGACTACATGGTACACACATTTTTATTCAAAGATGAAGTTTTAATTAATGCAGAAGTTGCAAATATTTCTTCTATAAGTAAGGCATAATTTTCTAGCCTTAGATTTTTCATAAACAAGTTTCCGAACATTTTGACTAGTGAAATGGAACATTTGGATAAAGAAACTGATATTCTGCACTCCCAGTTCTGTAACTTTCAGCTCGAAGAAAGAGACGTGGCAAAAGGAAGAATTGATGTTCAATGAGCATTGGTAGGTCAGATGAAATCAGCTGATGGTGTACTTAAATATGACAGATTCTCTAAGGTGATGCTTGCTATTTTATCAATTCCACATAGCAGTGCAGAATGTGAAAGGATTTTCAGCAGAGTCACAAAGACAAAGACAAAGACACAGTTCAGATCCTTGCTGTCTGAACAAACTTTGGAGAAACTTTTGACCTTGAAATCAGTTCAGCAAGTGCTTTGAACAAAAATTTAGTTCCGAGTTTCTGAAGAAGGCTAAGTCAACTACTGGTGTTTTGAACAACAATTAGTCGTAATGTGATGACGTGTTGAAGAATTAGAAGTCACATGTTCCTACAGTTCAGGTATGTCCAGTATTTAGTATTCACATGTAAATGATGGAAAAAAAATATATATGGGCAAATAGAATTGTTAATGTATTGAATTATAATGTATTTGTACATGTTCTGCCATGTGTCGTAATACGTCGCGATTCACTACGAAATTTCTCCTGATTTTTCACTTTTGAAAGTTGGCATGTCTGAGTATAAATAACAGTTATTTGGTTCTTCTTCCGGGTTGAACAGTGTTGTTGTTTTCTGGACATTCCATACAGTTTGTCGACGTTTGCAATACAATGCAGTATTCTTTGTCAAGGCGACTGAAATGTTCCTACGCAGTCCGAGGTAATCCGTCTCCCAGGTTGCTTGTAGTAATACATTCTAATAGCCTTCTGGATGAGTAAGGGTTTCAGCTTATTGCTGTTAAATCATATTTCCAATTCAACTTACTTTTTCTGCTATCATCACATATCACTATTAGATGATGGTAATCTTTTGTATTTATAACAAAAACATATTAAGAGCAGTTGCCAAATGCACACTTTTCTCATGGGAACTTCCCAGATATGAAAGATGTTATTAAACACAGAATGACATGTTTCATCCATTCAAATGGACATCATCATATTCTTTAAACACAGTCAGAATAGAAAATACATATACGTGTTATATACAGATGTTCATGAATTGTCAACTTGTTAATGTGCTGGGAAAGTGGTTATATAAATTATGAATTTCTGCTAATGATTGTTGTTGGAATACTTTACTTTTTCTGCAGGTCCTATTGCATGTCTTCTCACGAGCATACGTTAAACAAGTTTACAAATTGTGAAAGTAACATGATGTAGAATATGTACATATTTTTCATTCTGATTAACATTCGATGAATCAGTAGATTCATAACAAAAACATAATAAGAGTAGTTGCCAAATGCACACTTTTCTCATGGGAACTTCCCAGTCAGTTAAACACAACTTACAATACAATCACATTTCTCACATTTTGATTTGATAAAACTTTTCATTCTTTGGGGTCAAATTAATTTCACATTTGCATCCTGCACAGCTCCAATTTAACATTAGGTTAGTATGATAGGAGCCTGGAATTGCTAATGAAATCCATACTTTATGGAAGGAAGACAAGTATATGGCATTTTCGTGGAAAGATAAGCTTACTACGTCCGTTCATAGTAAGTGGCACAGCCCAGCAAAGATGGAGGTAGTCTATTTTGGCTGTGATTTTTACATTTAAAATATGAACTGCACATTTCTTTATTATCAAGTTAACCACATTATCAGCAATATTTTTTCAAAGTATGGTGCTTGTGGAAGCATTTGTTCAGGTATAGTTCTGGGTACCTTTAACAGGTCTCACAGTAAAGTGATGTCTCCCTTCTGCCTCCTTTCACTTGCCTGCCCGAACACGCAGCACAGTCCTTAGTTTTTTATCCTCACAACCATCTATGGTGTGTAGCTTCTCATTCAGTCATAATTCTTTGTTACAGCTTTTCCGTCAGGTGCACTTTTGGGCATTTTGGTTCCTAACATCTGCCACAACATCATGAAAACTTGATCCCTCAAAGACTTGTGACTTACTTCAGGCTTATTTTTTGCCTTTTGTTGAAAATTATTTAGGTGAAAACTGCTCACCAAAGCTACTTCCAACATCCAGAAGTACACTTTCCTCCACCACTTCAGGCCTTCACAACAAAACCGTAAGATGAACAGTAGTGATCAGCACAGTCAACCCCTTCTATTTTGGCTGCGTGATCTACAATGACCACAGGCTTCAAAATTCTTTCTTCACCTTATCTTTCCACACGAAAATGCCATAAACTTGTCTTCCTTCCATAAAGCATGGATTTCATGAGCAATTTTAGGCTCTTATCTTTCAGTTGAGGTGATTGGCCCTTCCGATTCAGTAGCACAGTCCCAGCATTGGTTAATTCCAATGGCTCGGGCGGCTGGGAGTTTGTGCTATCCCCAACCTCTCTGCAACTCGCACACCACACACAACACTATCCTCCACCATAATAACACTCAGTTACCTACACTTGACAGATGCCGCCCACCCTCATCGGAGGGTCTGCCTTACAAGGGCTGCACTCGGCTAGAAATAGCCACACAAAATTATTATTATTAGTGAGGTAAATTTTCCTTTTCAAAAGTTTGCTTGACAGTTCCATGCTAATATAAAATCGGTCGATAAACACAATATCCTACAGGTTGAGTAACTTGAAGTATGTCTGTCACCAGCTGTAAAACTATTCTACTGCCAAATGTTAAACCAGTGAAAAGTAAATTTTGCGTAGTAAATGACCCTAAGTAATGACTTGTGGACCCATTTAATGCATTTTGTTGTTGTTGTTGTTGTGGATTATTCCTTTTGAAAAGGATGCGGCCCTTGAAGCTTACAGTTGATTCTTCAACTGACAGATATTGACTTGGGCCTATAAAATTCCAAGAATGACTTTCTATTCTAAGACACTCCTAACTCTGCTCATTCTTGTGACCATTGTTGTCACACTAAATTGTACAGTGGATGGGGGTGGGGGGTATTTGAAAAAAAATCATTTCCAAGAATAAATGTCCTTACAGAAGGTTAATGAATTGAGCCACAAGTCTTTAAAAAATGTTCTTTGAGAGTTTTCCTTTTCTTTCAAGCCATATTCAGAACATGCCATCATTTCAACGTGGTAACATCGACCCAGCCACCATATGGAATGCTACAATGGTACACGTTTGCTAATACATTCTCTTACATACCAACTAGTCCTTACATATTTCGGAGTATAGTTAAACCAGAAACAGTAACAAAAAGAAATCCAAAGAGTCACGGGCTTCTTTCCTGTAGTAGGAGGCGTGTATTCCATAGCACCGTTGTGAGAAAACTTTGAAAAACCATGGTCACCTTCTTCATAAACTTTCCATTCATTACCCTTTACATAACTGTTTTTGCCATTCAGTTTCCTCCCCCTCACTTGAAAAATCACTGGCAGAATCCATTAATAAATCATTGTCAATATTACCACTGTCACGCAAGTGTTTTTATGAATATATTAGGTTCCATGCCGCGAATAGTGGGTGCCATATTCATAACAAATGTAAACACAGCAGTAACAGTGATGGACTATCTCTAAAGGAAATGCAAGTCAGCTAAAACAAATTATAAGCAGATGGCAGCATGTAACAGAAAGATGCCCAGGCTGTATACTGTGTAAAGCTCAACGCCGTTTTGCTCCAGTGTACAAAATACATAACCTTAAAGTTGTGTTGGACCAGCAGAGATGCCGACTTCTACGGAGTTTCCGTAATTCCTATTGCCCCCATCATGCCGGGCTCAGCTCGCCGGAGAGCGAGGGTCTCAGAGGTGGACCATTCGCTATCGGCTGTGCAGAAATTTTTAAAGGCAGGGATAGATGAAGGACTAGCGACAAATGAAAGGAGACTAAAATAGGTTTATACATTTATTAAAAACTGACACTCCTTCAAGTAAAACAATTAAATTCACAAAATCTGGGTTTAATTCTTGGAAATATCTTCTCCTCGTGCTATCAGTTATGAGGGATCTTGATCAAATTAAAGTTCAACGACTGTTCGTGTCTGTAATAACAAATATAGGGATCATTAATTTACTGTAAAATGAATTGAAAATCAAAATAATATCTGATATCACTCTCCTATAATGGTAATCAAATTGTTTAAATTAAAATATTCCATCCAGATCTCGCTTTTATTTCACAAGAAAATGATCATTTTCTCTTCCTTATTTAAATTATTGGAAATTATTTAATTAAAGAAATTATGGTTAATAAGTCTTCCTTAGACTTTACCTTCAACAATTACTTCATTTTTATAATTATTAATTGACTAAACTCCTTATAATAAATTTTTACTTGAACTCATATCAACCTAAATTTAACTCGTTTTTATGCAGAAAGTGACTGTACAATAACTAATAATTCAATCTCGTGACATCAGTCCACGGACGTTGCCTTCTCTTATTCACTTTAACTTAGTGAATTAGGCCCTAATCTACCTTAAATTACAATAAAATCTTCTAAAGATTCATAATTCATTCAATTACGGACACGCGAAATAAAATAAATCTGTCAAAAATTTGACGCGCACAGTGGAGAATATCATCACAAAATCATTCAAGAAATATTCATAAAACACAGAATATAATTAAATCACTCATCACACATTCACACATAGGTACACGACAAAATTATAATATTATTTACACGAACACTAACCATTATTATTAAATTTAAGATTTATTACAAATTAGGGAAATAATTCTCTAGATGACAATATCACGTATATCCTAGGTATCGATTTAGAATGTGATAGAATTGAGGTTATCACTTATATGTAGAAATTAATTATACAACGATGTTCAAGGAATATTTTAAACAGAAATCATCCAAAATAAGCAAGTAGAATAACTACAACACAGGTCAAAATATTAGAATACGCGCTTACGGTACATGAGTTGCGGCATTTATTTTTATTCACGTATAATGTCGTGGCTCTCAATTAATCTGCACTGAAGCTCGAAGAAATCATGTCCAGTGACACAGCTCTTCCCAAAATGACTCTAATGGATGCATAAATTATCACTCAAAATATAATGTCCATCTGCAAGTCATACTCAAATTAATAGCGCAGAAAATATACCTATGATTCGTCATTACTCCGTCCGGAGGATTGCCATGTTCCAGGCTTACTTTACATAAAGTGAGCACACGATAATTCTTTCCAAGAATAAACTAACATTAAACCCTTGACCTTATTAAATAATTTTAGCCCGTAATTAGGTTTAATTATTTTTAATCATCATTATTATTATATTTTTAACCGTGCATAATCTCACTTGCAAAGCTATTGTATGAAGTTATTCAGATGACTCTAAAGGAACTCAAACCAACAAACATGTCGTACAATCGTAGAATGAAATTTTACACTTAGAAAAACACTAGAACACTGTCCTAATTTATCTCAATTAATTTTCATATTATTTCAAAATCATTCAAAATTAACGCGGGGTTCATTTATTTTTATCTCTCCTGCCTTCTAAATTCTTAGGACAGTTGAGGTCTCTCTCGATGACATACACTCATCTCTAACTAATAGAACAAATACACATTCATTCCAGAGCACAAACTACCTCCCACCAAAGAAAGAAGAATGAAAAGTCAAACTACTGCAAAACTAATAGAAATCTAAATGAATAAGATAAGGCTACGTTTTACAAACATTTTACAGAAATAGAAAGAAAAATAAATTCTTAGAGAATACTCATGTGGCTGGTGTGAACTGGATTCTGGCTGATGACCTAGTACGTGGTCACATCACCTTCCATCGAACAAAGTCTTGCCCATGTCCGACGCCTTACATGCTTAGTGACTCATGGAGGAGCTGAAGGTGCACAGGAAACTGTAGTATTCTTCACGGAACTGGATAGCCATCTTGAAGTGAGCTCGAACCAACAACCTTCCTTCTTCTGAATTCTTGTAGAAAGCTGAAACTAACAAAAGTCTTAGCAATAGTCCAGGATACACACGCGATGTTTTATAATTTGGATGTGGACACTTATCTTATAACAATCCTAAACAAATCGTAGCTAAATTTTCCAAGTGTCTGAATTGCGGTTTATACAGTCCTCGATGCCTTCTCTAATGTAAAGTCTCCCAGTGAAGCAAGTGACGTCCAGTCTCTACCGTAGCTGCAATTAAAGTGACGCTCAAATCAAGTGTTCCGAAGTAAGAACCCTCTATAAAATTTCCTCTGGAATTACCATTAATTCCCTGTCTTAAGTCGTAGGTGTGCCTCTTAATTACATCTAATTGGTGGATCAATTGCATTCCTGTGAAGGTTGTCATTTTATTGGCTGCTCCAGTTTCACGTCACTTGACTTTGCATTTATTGATCGATTGAGATCACGCTGCTCAATGGGTCACGTGGTACACACACATGTGTTTGAAGGCCACCTAACAGGAATTTCACCCTGCTTCCTCGTTCTCTTGGTAGGTTGGGAAAACCGGTTCGCAAGTGGCTGGCTCGCACTAGCACGGAAATACAAAATCTCACCCTCCTGGCGATTAAATAATGTTCCAACTCGCTGATGAAATAAATCATTCTCCTTTACTAAAATAATTACCACTTTTGAAGGGGACATATTTCTCCCTTGGTTAAATAATGATTTGATCTGAAGATGGAATCATTATTACAGGAAATCTCCAATTAACATGTTCCCTGAAAATTTAAGTGGTAATCAAGTGTCACCTCAATCTATGGTTCCGTTCCAGCACGAAGCCTCGCGTTATCTGCCTCAAGTGCAGCACCAAGCAGTCGAAGTTGATCCATTACCTTCTCTTGCAGTTCACGGCATTCTTCACAGATCTCGTCTTGTAATTTTACTTGGGTTGAAGCATGGCGGTAGGTTGGATCTTCATCTATATCTCGCGGCGTTTCCTCTTCCATTATGAGATTGATATGACGACCATCTATAGGTTTAGAAGAAAAATAACTTTTTAAATTCTGGGCGTTATGAATACTTTCATAATTTTTATCTAGACTCTGGATTCTGTAGGCGTTATTCCCATAAACTTTTATAATTTTGTAAGGACCGATAAAAAGAGGTGCAAATTTGGCGTAATACTTGCTAGTTGTTTCTGACGTAGCTGGCTTTTTCAAAAGAACATATTCATTGAGTCTGAGAGGTCGGTGAAACTTTTTATCCTTCACTCTGCGTTGTCTCCGCTCAGCTTGCTCGCACAATGAAATGGCGGCTTTCCGAATGTTTTCTTCCAGCGTAGGCTTCAGATTACCAGGGCATTGGACAATATCGTCCCAAGGTCGATGCGGTTGTCGGTCGAAGTGAAGAGTAACAGGAATCTGTGACGTAGCCTCGTGTACTGTATTGTTTAAACATTCCATCATAATGGGTAGAACATCGATCCAAAGCCATTGTGCATCTCCACAAATTATTCTGCAGAATTTAGATAGTTCCTGCATCACTCTCTCTGCCGGGTTGCTAGATGGATGTCGGATCGAGTTCAATATGTGTTTAATCCCAAGCTGTTCCATGGCTTCACGAAATTCTGCAGATGTAAACTGCGATCCGTGGTCAGTGAGGAGTGCTTTAGGCTTGCCCATATGCGGAATTAAATTACGGGTGATTCGCCTGATAACAGATTTTGAGTTTGTACCCGATGCATTTACTGGACGTATTAAAAATGGCGCCTACGGAAGGTAGAGGCCAGCCAAGGCAAAGAAATGTGTAATAGGATATCGATATTGATGTATGCTAGAAGGCCATGACTAACTTAAACCTACCACTATGAAGGCAGTGTACAATGGTGTAGAATCGATAGAATTGTTTTTTTAAAAAAATAAGAAGGATCAAACAGATTATTATAAAAACTTACTTAAAAAATTGACGTGGGAAGGACAAGATATCCCGAACATCGCTCTCAAAAATAAGCAAGATTTGCAATATCTAACGTGAAATTTTAAGCTGAGAGGACGGAAATATTAAACGAAACGAAGAGATGAACGTTGAAATACCGTAAAGAGGGAATAAAATCCAGAAGTTTTGAAAAGTCCATCCAAATACTTAGACGCAAATTCGTTTGGAAACAAGAAGTGGATTGAGACGTGAGAGCTCGAGGTTGAGCCATATTAAGTGGAAATAATAGCAAGGACAGCCTAAATAAAGAAGCAATCATTATAAAAAAATATATTTATGTTACGCAGAACCATGATGAATTCATATTTTCCAGAATCGACGCATATTGTCTACTGTGTTCCTGAACAGATGATGGCTTGCTAAATCGGCATAGACCAACCTGGAGGGAGATGTCATCCTCGCCGTTAAAAGCACCCGACCCGTGTGGAGGAGGTCACTCTACTTGAGATACCAGTGGTGGACCCAGTTCCCAATCCAAGGCCTGCGACCAGACCGAAGAGCAACTAAGGCCCGAGATATTGAATGGCGAGCTAAGTAATAGTATTAAGTAGTATAATTTCTTATGTAGAGTATTACCAGTATATGCAATAGATCTGAATAGCCTAAGCGTGAGATAATTAAGTGTGCAGTGAATATAAGAAAGTGCAGTGTGAAATATTTAAGACGATATCTCGTGACAGAATGGTAACGTGTTTACTACATTATCTTATCCAAGGATGAAGGAATGCGATTTAAAATGTGACATAGTGTAACAGCTGTTTTCAAAGAATCCCGGTTGGTTAGAAAGATCCATGAGTGATGTAATACCAGTCAAACCCAGTTACGTCACAGAGGGATGCATGTTTGAATTGGTTAAGTTAAATTACCATACTCTTTGCTGTGTGAATATATTGAAAGAATAGATACTGAATTTGGGGTTATATGTTGAGTTGTATGACAAAATGCGTTTTGAGGAACGAATTCTGCGCTATTGGAGTGATACGTATCGTTGTGTTTAATTAATATTGGAGGTTAAACGCGATAATTATAGATGTTAAATGGATTAAATATGGGTTGAATTGAAGGTTAATAATGAAATAATGGAAGTATATATGGTATTTTAAATGATATATTGCGCAGATTAACAGGGAGTAAAACATATATGATATATATAATGTGCGATATAGGAGCACATGTAAAGCGACTACGGAATATAAGTATGCCCCAGGGAGGAACTATAGCAAGGTATGGACAATAAAATTACGCGTATTTTAATGAAGTGTGAAAGTGGTTTGACAATAATAACAACCCGTGATGGGTAAATGAATACATAATTGTATCATATTCTGAATGAATGGTAATTGCGTGGAAGATCAAACTTGTATGCAGCTAGTATGATAATGTAGTGTTGAAATATCTTTATGTAGGCATTTGCACATCTATATATGAAAAATGCTTATTGGCTATATGTATATTGAACTGGAATACGTTACATAAGAAATTATCTAGCTAGAGTAGGGAAATTATTCGAGATTTACGTAGGATATCATCGATGTTTTGTTGATCTGAAATATTATTAGAGCGAATATTTAGTTAGGAGCCATAATTTAAGTGGCAATCGCACCGAGAAACTTAGTACGTCATTCAGTATTTCATTTTCTTCACTGTAGTCTGCACCGACGAACTCAGATAATTTTCAATGTAACTTAGGTCACTGATATTTGTATTCAGGACACTTTATTCAAATTCAGTTCATTTCTGCGATAACTTGAACAATGTTATGGTTGTATTTTTGATGAGGGTGTATAATTAACACCGTGAGTGATGGAATAACTTATTGATATACCGAATCTTGACCGTGGTCTGAAGACTTTGATGTAATATATACTTAAGTGACCAAATGTAAATTTTAATAGGAAGATGAAACAAAGCAATAATTCATTTCAGGAATACGCGACCCAGAATGTTAAGATATGTAAACTTAGTTTAGGAGTAAGGCAGCGCTGACCTAGAATATTTGATTCAGTAATTAAAATATTTGTTTATTAGGTTGATAATTTGAAGATTATGAGCAATGTTTGACATTAACCATTTCTTTCGCGAATCTTGATAGTTTAATAAATGTGTTTCTTGATTAATTTTTATAGAATGGAATGAGTTTTCATTTATAATGATAGTCAGTAGTTGTACTTAGTGAGTAAGGTTCTCGTTATGCGGATGTGTTTTTTCGAAAGGTTGACTGATGTTTACGTTCGCAAAATCCACTACTGGGCGTTGAATTATGTAATTCTGAACCGCGTATGATGCCGTTACTTTCTCTTTGAATGCACGTTAAACCAAAATATAGAAAAATTAACCATTTTTCTGGAGGCATGAATACCCTGAGATATGTAACTGACTAGTTGGGAAAATACTATGGTCACCCTGACCCGTAGGGTGCAAGTTGGCCTTTTGAATTGGGTATAAAGTCACATATTTTGAGAATACATCGATGGTGACGACAACATGTCGGTTACCTCTCTTTGATGTAGGAACGGGACCGAACAAATCTATTGCGTACAGCTGTTTAGGCTTGGAAGGTATGATTGGAATAGGATTATGTTGCAATAAATGGGAGCTTGGCTTTACCCTCTGGCATGTGTCACAGGTTCGAACTATGTTCCTCACTATTGATCTTTGTTTGTCCCAGATAAACTTTCTTGTATGGTAGCCAATGTTTTATCGATACTGCCATGTCCGGTAATTCGATGTGCATGCCAAATTAAAGGTTCAAATAATTTTGAAGGTACAACAATTCTCAATTTCGATTTTTCCGGATCCACAAATTTAAATAGAATGTTATCTAAATACTGGTATCGGGATGCTCTTCTTCTTATTCTACGGTATCCAGGATCTCTAGGTTTAATTTTAACCTCTAGCAAATCAATGATAGGTCTTAAGTCACTGTCTCTTTTTTGAGCTTGCCGTATGTATCGGAGTTTTCTTAAGAATTCATGATCCTCGGGAACTAGTTCAAGTTGGTTGACTTCCAGTACTTCCTCATTAGGATTACGGCTCAGATAGTCGGCCAGTAAATTACTTTTCCCAGAACAATGCTCCAATTGGATGTTGAATTGTTGCACAAACATCGTCCATCGAAATACCCGTTCTGATGCCATAGTAGCCTTTAGCATGAAGGTTAAAGCTTTATGATCTGTTCTAATAATGATCGGAAATCCGTAGATGATTTTCTGCCAATATTTCAATGCAAATACTATGGATAACATTTCTATCTCAGTTACGGAATAATGCTTTTCATGATTTCGTAATTTCCGACTAACGAAGGCTAGGTAAGTTCTATTTTCCGGCTTCTCTCCGTCCTCCTGGAATAAAACAGCCCCAATTCCGATTCCAGATGCATCCGTTTGTAGTATAAAAGGTTTTCCGAAATCAGGATATCCTAGCTTAACATAGTTCAACAGCATCTCTTTGGTCTTGGTAAATGCCAGGTCACACTCTTCATTCCATTTCCATCTGTTACCTTTTTTCAGTAGATCTTGAAGTGGAGCTACCGTTTGGGTATAGTTGGGACAATGGCTCGCAAAGAAGTTGGCCATGCCTAGGATCTGCCGTACTTGTTTGACACGAATCGGCCTTGGAAATTTGCTAATAGCTTCAATTTTTACAGGGTTCGGCCTTATCCCTTTTCCATCAATAATATGGCCTAAAAATAATATTTCAGACTGGCAGAAGCGTGATTTCTTTAGATTTATGTGGAACCCAGATTTTGAAAGATTGCTCAACAGCTTTTCTAGTTTAACAAGATGTTCTTCGAATGTTTCACTCGCCATAAGCAGATCATCAATATATTTAGTAGTAAAACTCTTGACTTCATCTGTAAGGCATCTGTCTAAGGCACGTATAAGAGCGGCTGCGGCGTTACAAATGCTGAAGGGCAATTTTCTAAAAACGTATGTTTGCTGGTCAAACATAAATCCAGTCAATAATCTTGACTTTTCTTCCAAAAGAATGTGGTAATATGAGGAGGTAAAATCCACTGATGTGAACAAGTTCATGCCACGGAATTTTCTAAGGACATCTTTAATTGCTGGCGCCTGGTCTCTTTCTGGTATCAGTTTGCAGTTAATATGACGCGCGTCCAAACATATTCTCAGAGATCCATCTGGTTTATGTACCACCACTAGAGCACTTATGAATGGTGTACTGGACTTCATGATAATCTCGTCTCTCTCCATTTCTGCAATAATTTTCCCTACACGAGGATGAAATTTCTCAGGGATCGGATAAGGCTTCCTTTTAAACGGAGTCCAATCTGTGACTAATAGAGAATATTTAAAGTCAGGGATCTGGCCTGGTTTATCATCAAACAATGATTTATACTTTAACAATAACTCTCGGAGTCGGCCTCTCTCTTCTTCCGTTCCTATAGCTTGGTTAACCTTAGAGTTTATGAGGTCATACGGGTGTGTTGCATCGTCGCCCTCTTCTATGATATTATCCAGGGCCTGGTTTACCTCTTCTGTGGCCTCCTGGTCTTCGGATTCCCACGATGTCGAGGCGTTATTAATGAGAAACGCACTCTGATCAGTTATATCGGCTGGGTTAACCATAGCCGTTTCAAATGTCTCATCCAATCGAAAAAGAATCTGGTTGGAATTTAGATCAATATTGGCATGGTAAGATGTCAAAAAGTCAACTCCTAGAATGATGTTAAATTTTATATTTGACATAGCCAAGAATACGTTCTGAAATTTTGTATTTCCAATTTCAACATCCAACTGTGTCTGTAGTTTGCATGCCACTGTCTTATCCGGGATAATTCCTTTTATTTTAATGTGAGATACTGGTATAATCGGGATATCATGTCTGTCCTTTAAATCATTGAGGAAAGAAGTTGAAATGACACTAATTGTAGATCCAGTATCCACTAAGCATTTCACTCTTACGTCACATATCCTAGCCAAAATTATAGGTAGTGTTTTTAGGTAGTTTGTGTTCGACTCCTGACTTTCTTCTAGTAGGTCATCTGATCTTGTCATCCAGGAATCAATCTGAACAATAATCCATTCTTGCGTTTCGCTATTAATATAAGGGTTAGTGTCGAAACTATCTCCTACTAATTCAGGGGTTGGGTTTTTTTATTTTTTTTTATGGCACCTTGATTGTACCCATCATCTTCCGAATGTCCTTTCTCTTCCCTTTGCTTTGTTCTCTGGTATTCCAAACTCTCCGCTCCAACAATATCAGGGTTGACGTCCTGCTCATGTATAGCCCGATGCCATTTCTTACGCTCTTGGCTGGACTGCTGGAGTTCACGCAAATACTTCTCTCTCTCTCTTCCTCCCTCCAGTTTCTCTTCCGTCTCTCAGGTCTTCTATTCTCTGGCTCTCTTCTCCATCTGTCCCTGTTGTTCTCATATGGTCTTCTTTGGACATTACGTCTGGAATAATTCCATTCTTCGTCATCTCGGCGTCCTGGTCTTGGAGATCAGTCTCTGGGTGGTCTTCCTTCGACATTTCTACCCCAATTTCTCCCTTGGTTAACAATGTTCCTTTCTTCAGGTCTGGTAACATTGGCTTGGAAAACTTGTTGTTCTTGGCCGGGATTTCGCCTCTGTGGTTCTCTAGATGTCATGTCGAGTTGTCGTAATATGGCCTCAGCTTGAATTGCTGTTTGCACATTTGACGCGATCATAATTCGTTGCGTCTCTGCCGGAAGTTGCCTGGTAATAACTTTTATTAACTCAGCTTCCGATGGCGGTGTGTCTAGCTCCCGTAACTTACGTAGCTGGCTGGAGAAAAATTCAGAAAATCGTGTTGGCGTGGATAGGGCATACCTCTTAGCATACAACTCTGTCTTGAGGTTGTGTTGAATGTCTGTGTTCCAATATTTTTCTAGGAAAGCCCTCTTAAATCCTTCGAAATTGTCGAATGAATATCGGAACGCTGTGAACCACGTCAATGCAGAATTCTCCAAATATCTTTCCGTCACTCGCAGTTGGCGCTCTTCTGGTATCTTATTGTCCCGAAAATATTCCTGTAGTTCATTAATAAAACTCCTGGGAGTTACCCCTTTCACGTTATTAAATTTTTTTGGATGGTCTTCCTGCATTCGGATTATATTTACTATCTGCGTTTGACCTGACGTATTAAGCTGACTCACTCCTCCGCTACTATATCCTGGAGCTGGATTGGTGATATTTACACGGTTATTGGTATTAATTTGGTCGTCATGCTTCGGAGTCGAGGATAAGACTTCTCCGGATACCTTCTTCTCTAAATTACTTTGCCTCTCTAACAATGTGTTGGTTACAATATTATGACTCTCGCCTTGCAACTTAAGCAACTGTAACTCTTTAGTGAGTTCCTGGATTCCATTCTGTAGTTCTTGTTTATAAGATTCCGAACTAGCTTTGACCTCTCCTATTTCTTTATCTATTGAGGTTTTCATAGTTTTTAAATTCTGTTGCGTCTCCTCAATCGTTTCGTAAAAATATTCAAGTCGCTCTGAGTTGGTGATTTGGGCTACCTTTATTTCAGCAATAACGCCCTTTTCTACTTGTTTCACGGTTTCGAAAATTTGCGTGAATTTCCTAGACCACGCTGTCTTGGTTGCTGTTAAGTCCTGGGCATTATCATCGATTTTCTCCTCAATCGCTTGAAATTTGTCTTGCACCTCGTCCTTATACTTGCCTAATCCCTGCAATATTCCAGTTTGTACTTTAGCTAGCCTCTCACTAAATTCATTGGACATAGCTGACATGGAGTTGTCGATTCCAGCCTGAATTTCTCCCTTTAAATTCGAAAAATTTTGCTTCACGGATACCAAAGTTTTTTCTCTAGATTTTCACTATGTTCTAATGATTCATTATTTTCACTAAGTTTTTGCTCTAATAATTCATTATTTTCACTGAGTTTTTGCTCTAATAATTCATTATTTTCACTGAGTTTTTGCTCTAATTTAGTTTGATTCTCATTCATTTCCCGTTTTAAATTATTTTGTAAAACTAACACTACTCCATCTAGGAGTCTGCGTATATCCTCCATCGTTACAGTACTCATTTTCCTTTGAAATAAACGGCAATTCAGACATGGGAGGACTAAGTTCGATGGCCACATACCAGAATCCAATTCATCAGTCACAAGTGGATTGATGTCACAGCCTTCAGAGAAGATTAACGTCGCAAAATACAATCCTACAGCCTAAGTCCAAATTATGCGGAAAATAGCCGCTAAAATTTTTTTTGACAACTATCATCCAGATTTTGTTTATAATTAAACAACAAGGCCCTTCCTAAACTTAACCTGAGTGTAGTTCGCCACAAAATTTTGGGCTAATAAATGTCTCAAAAATAACCTGGAAATTTTTTTATTTGTCTACTCTAATTTAGTAATGACCTGCCTGCACAGATTAATACTTTCGTTGCATGTTTTTGTTGCAAATTTATGTCAGGTAGATGAATGAGATTCAACAAGTATGCCAAAACGTTGGTAAGAACAAAGTGGAAGTCATGCTATTTGCTGATGACATTTGTATATGGGGAGATTCCAAGGAGGAACTTCAGGATCAGATCAATGCATGCACAGTAACAACTAAAGGGTACGACCTAAGATTCAGTCAGGAAAAAAGTGAAGTGGTGGTTATGCAGAGAAATGGTCAACCTGAAGCTTACATTGAAATAGAGGGTAAACGATTCAAGATGTCCAACAAATTCAAATATCTAGGAAGCATGATATCAGCAACAGGCTCCATTGAAGAGGAACTTACCAGCAGGATTCAAACTGGAGGAACATTCTGTAGAGTTGTCTGAGACCTAATATGGAACCCAAAAGTACCATTGAAATGCAAGCGAGCAATTTATCTGACTTATTACATGCCAATTTTGACATGTGGGAGTGAGACCTGGACCACGAGGAAAAAAGGATAAAACAAGGATTCAGGGAGCTGAAATGAGATTTGCCCGAGTGATGGTTGGCAAAACAGGACGAGATAAAATTCGTAATGAGAATATGAGGGACATGGCTTAGGTTGGCAGAATGCAGGATAACAAAACTCTGCATAGACTCAAATGGTATGGTCACATGCGAGGGATGGATCCTGATTTCATACCCAGACAAATGTATGATCTGCCGTTAAAATACTCGAGACCAAGAGGGCGGCCAAGAATGCGATATACAGACATGGTGAAAAGCGGCATTCAGCAACGAGGAGGGGACTGGGACAACATTGAAGAAGGAGAAAAGTACAAAGACAGAAGTTGGTGGAGGGGCTTAATTCGCCGACCCATCGTATAGATGGAACGACGTGGGGTATGTATGTATGTAATGTATGTATGTATGTATGTATGTAATACATGCATGTATTTCGGTGAAGTGAGGAACAACATTAAATGAAATAAGACATTGTGTAAACGTTAAAATGTTAAAACTGGGAGACCGTGGACAAAAAATGATTTGAAGTAAATAAGCACTATTGAAAGCAGTATACGGGAGAGTTTGAGAGTTTTCATGCCTGTTCATAAAAAATTGCACCGAAGCACATGTTGCAAGTGTTTTTTCAAGTATACATGGAGGACATGATAACTGTCCAGGACGCCATGTGAGATCTCGGAAACATGAAGCGTTGCATCGTAAAGGCAATGCAAGGCACTGTCCTCGTTTTACTATTAGTGTTATACAGGATGACTGAACGAGTTGGCCATGTGATTAGGGACGCGTAGCTATGAGCTTGCATTCGGGAGATTGACTTCTGTGGTTTCCCCCTTTTAAAAAAAATATAATTTGCTTTATGTCACACCGACATAGATAGGTATTTTGACGACAATGGGATAGGAAAGGCTCAGGAATGGGAAGGAAGGAACCGTGGTCTTAATTAAAGTACAGCCCAAGCATTTGCCTGTTGTGAAAATCACCTTTTAAGATTGGCATCTCTGGACTAGGTCCGACGGAGGACTGGAACAGAAAATTAACGAAGTTGGACCGAGTCTGACATTGAACTCCAAAGGGTTAATCCTCCTCAATATCTAGCCTTTGGCAGAGCTTGGTGGGACGATCTAGTATGTGCTGTAGCAGGACTTATTGAATTAAGTGCCTCTTTCATGGTCTCTTTCTGTTAACCTTGCCCTCTACTGCAACTTTCTGTGATACCAATTCTTTTGCTGACATGTCTAAAGTATCAATAGTTTTTAACATTTTTATTTCAGTTTGTTTGTATGTATTTGTGTTCAACTCACTCAAATGCCTTTTTCATATTCTTACAAGTCAGCACTGAAAAGCTATTTTCTTTTGTTACTGGAAATCCCACTGTAATGTGTTCTATATATGAAAGTGTTTTTTTTTTTATCTGCTTTTATTTTATATTTTATTGTTAACTATGTTTTATTCTATTGACTCTGTTTTACTTTTTTTTTTGTATTTTAATATGTTTTTTAACTTTTAACTTGAATGATATAGAGGCACTTATTCTACCTTAATCTATTTTTCTATCATTTTATAAGAAAATAAGGCATTGCACTGATCCAGTGATTATTTTAAATTCATAATTATGCAGAGCTCGATAGCTGCAGTCGTGTAAGTGTGGCCAGTATCCAGTATTTGGGAGATAGTGGGTTCAAACCCCACTGTCGGCAGTCCTGAAGATGGTTTTCCGTGGTTTCCCTTAAGGCCACAGCCGCTTCGCTTCCTTCCCACTCTCAGCCCTTTCCTATACCATTGTCGCCATAAGACCTATCTGTGTCTGTGCGACGTAAAGCCAATTTAAGAAAATAAAAAAAAATAAAAAAAATCAAAATTATTTTGCATCATCATGTGTTTTAAATTCTAGTCAGTGGATATATTTTTAAAATTTTGGTTTATCATTACATTTCGTTCCACCTTGTACCATTAGGGCCAGTGACCTAGATGTTAAGCCCCTTTAAACTTCAAACATCATCATCATCATCATCATGTAATGCATTCCAGGTGCAGCGCATGGACTGGTCTGATGTGACTGGTTGGGTGGGCCAGGGAGGAGCAATACTGGGCACTAAGAGAACTCTACCTGGCTCACGGCTTACTCAGGTTGCTGCACGACTCAAGGAGTACAAGATCCAAGGTCTTCTTATCATTGGCGGCTTTGAGGTAAGTTATTCCATTTATGTTTTCTGTAACCGCTAGTTTCGGCACAACTACAGTTACACATAAATAATAATAATAATATAGAAATAATAATGATAATGAGATAGGAAAATGATGCAGTGGCGGAGAATTCATATAAACCAAATACAGGGAACACTTACAGGCCTAAAAATGACAACTAAGACAGGATAGTGGAACGTGCTGGGAAGCCATATCTATGAGGTCCATGGGAACGTATGACGTTATGGGGGAGAAAAGACTTACAAGAAACACCCTCTAGCTCAACTATATTAAAAATGACAAAGTTTTACAAAATACACTTCCACGACACGGAAACAAGACGTACTTAAGTAACTTAACATAAAATTTGATTTAACAAAGAAGGAGATGCTACATTAAAGGTATAGTTTAAACCGAAAGTATTTAATGGATGAAAGAATTGAAACTACGGCAATTGGAACCTAGGGTAAACTTGGACACATTAAATTAAACTTTTAATATGACATTAAGCAAAGAAATAACGAAACACAAAAGCAATTAAACTAAATGAAACGAAACCAGAAAACATTGAGAATAACATTGCAAAAACACTGAAATAACACTTACCGCGGAAAGATGGAGCTCCCGAGGGTTGTAGCCCTCGAGCGCGAACGCTCGCTTGGGCGGTCGGATGGAAATTGACGCCGAGCTCACGCATCATTTTTAGAAGCCGGCCACAAGGCCGGAAATAGCCCGATTACAATTAACCAATAAGATCACACTTACCCTAGATTCCTGGACCTTTTTGCCAATAGGAAATCTCGTGACCATAAATGGTCATTTTAACATCGTTAGCAATTGCACAAGTTCTGGAACATTACGATTACAGCACCAAAATTTCATCATTGAAAACCACACGTGTGGTACAGGGTGACTCAATTTAAATAACCTTTTACATTTTTAAATCACATTACAAACATCAAATCAACCTTTGGACAAGTTACACCCTTGCTGACATTTATTTAAATTATAAATTACATAAAATTTACATACAAAAATAATCACTTCGAAAACAATTCTCGTATCTTGCCATGTTCATTTACAGTTCCATATTATCGTGATGTTTCCATATTTTAAAACAATTTACAAACATATTTCAGTTACATTAAAAAAATATTCCAGCAGAGTCCAGAGTTCTTATTTCTTCATTTCTCAAAATACAAAAACTTCAAAATTTACATTTCTAAACACACTGTAGTTCCAATTCTCCGTCCCACCGACCGGTGACATTCTCCTCCTCCCAAAGTCGAGCCCACCTCGACAAAAAAATTTTTTACCAAAAATTACAAAATTTAAATGAACTCAAAATGGGAGGCTTGATGGAGATTTGAAGATTCTTTCAACACCACAAATTGCACCACAGCGCTTTTTTATCTTCATTCTCTTCAGGAACGTCCTTAGAGGCAAAAACAAGTAGAGCGTTGGTATCGCTATCAAACGAAGTCGCTGACCATGGCCGTTGCCAACGTCTCCATCCCTATTGCAGTCCAACCATTGCTCACTTACAGCCTCAGCACAGTCCACCCAACTTAGTGAACAGGACCGTAACTGGCGAAGGTAGGTGGCACAGCACAGACTACTGCCACCGTTAAACACCTTTCCATTCCACCATCAGACATTAGTGGCCAATAGGTGCGTTGCAGACTCCAAATAGATATCCGAGGTTGAAAAGTCAGTGGCATAGCAGTAACTGGAACATAAACATACGCAGCAGAAATTTGGAATTGAAGAAATGAGGCCACTGGCCTGAACTATCGAAGAACTAACAGTTGAGTTCCGAGGGTGGGATTTTTGTGTTTTTTCATTAATAATACCAAGCCTCCTTAGGGAGATTCCCTCTCATGTTTCTGGGAAACCCCAGCCCTCCTGGCAAGTGCTACTTCAGAATTTCAAAATTTAGGAAAATTAAAAAAAACTAAAAGAAAATTTGCCAGAGTTTACCCTAGTGCCAAAAACATCATAAAATCCCTAACTAATCATGAATAAACTTCTAAACTTACCCCAACAGACATTACATTAAATTATATCTAACATGATCATAAATAACCCTTCCCATTACAACTAAAGTGACTTAACTAAATTAACTACAGAACCCGAAAAATGGTGTGCACCAATTAATTAAAATTTGCTTACAACTAATTCCTTATAACTACCAAATTAAGTTACCGTGTGCATTCTTAATCACCCAACATTAGGGAACAGAACGAAACAAATAAATGGAAGAATTTAGAATGTTACAAGGGAACTCAAAATCGAGAAATAATTAATTACGTTAGCTTGCAACCACTTTCAATGAATAGAATAGTAAATCACTATTTATTACCATGTCATGTACTCATGAAAGTTTTACATAGATAAACTCACATTACGTATTACGTGTCCCACTAGTCAAATGAAGGCGCAATAAAGCCAGGAATACCAAATGAAAATCATATTACTTTATCAACAGGAACTCAAATATGAAAAACAAAAGCGGTGCAAGAGTGCACATGCAGACATCCAACTCACTGATATAAGAAATAAAAAGGTACAAGCACAACCTTCATACCAGAGATTACTAGATAACCGCACGACACACAAGACTACCAAGCTTATCTGTCCTTCGACATACACACAGACAACATCAAACTACCAAAACAAGTGGGACGATCCCTGAATCAGCAAACCAACGAATGGTAAAAGGCATGGACGACCTCAATACTGACTCTCATCACATGACACATACACATACACACACAAAAACACCCGTGCGATGACACATCAAGAAGTACCCACAAAATGAAAGGACAGAACATCAGAACATGACCTCAAGCACCCTTGAACTTATCACACGACAATGAGACTCTTAGGGCCAATATCGTACTCCTAGAAGAGGAACGGCCTCTCAGCACCTTAACCTTAAGTCTCAGTACACACACACATATGCCTACCAAAGGCACAATTATATTCAAAAATCGTAGGACAGATACAGCACAGCTACAAATTTAGAACCGTACTCAGTCTACAGAATCCCATACTTCTACAAATTGAGTACATAAATTTGGAAGACACGAACCCGTAATGCAAGAAATTTTTAATATCGGTAAAATCGAACAAAAGAAAACAAGCAGAAAACTAAACTGAATGGCTTAGCTAAATCACGATACCTTCAAAAATTTCACTAGTGACAAATTTTAAATAACAGAAAGGAAAATCTTGACAACGTGCAGACCTACTATGAATTTAACAATTTATAGCTCAGAGTAAGAACACCAAAATGAACATTTGCAGAAAATCTTCCTAGTAATCATTCTACAATAACAAGGGACATCATTTTCCATCTAGGCACCTAATACCAAGAAAAAGATTGCGAGGAATCTCATACCAGATACACTAGATTTCCAACATGTCACGAGCACAAGTGCAGATCCATAATCCGTCAAATTTGCCCAAAATAGGCCTCAGCATTACCTGGTCTAAAGATATGGTGAACACGTGTCACCCTATGAGCCTATCCAAGTCCTCATAGAACCCTCCCTAGCAAATATAGGAATACACGGGTAAATAAATATACGTGACAAGGAAACAGACACTTACACGATGGAAAAGCACAAGACAAACTAGGAAACTTTCACACAGATTAAGAGATTCCATACTCTATAATCTGCTAGATGAATTTAGTAGCTAGTTGGGAAACAGTCCCCAAAATAGTCCCATACCTACTTGGAAACGAACCCAGACCCAGCAAAAGACCACAACCAACACAACATGACCGGAAATTTAAATATATACTGAGCTAAAATACAACGTAAAAATTACTTTAGAAGATCACACACGTAGAATAGTACCAAATATAACATACCAGGCGACAAGAAACAAAATTTAGAAAATAATTTCCCGAAACACGAGATTTACGAACAGGAAAACACTCGAAGAAATATACGAAACTTTACAACATAACCTCAAAATTGTTGCCGAAAATTTACCAAAAGAAAAATTACAGAAAAACAAAGGAAACTCCTTGCTAAAATTTAACCAGAACACAATGATCACTGTGACAATTCACACTACAATTTACGTGGTCTAGAAGGAAAACAAGCAGAACGCGACACTTGATAACTTAGGATGTAGGGTGTGTACACTTCGCAGTGGGTCAAACGCTCAGCTGTTTTCAAGACACTTCAGCTCTTCAAGAGATAAACATGAATTCAAACACGGGAGTACAGTACCAAATACAGTATCGAGGCAATACTTAGTACGATATCACGACGTAGTTTAAAATAACCGGAAATTACACAAATGTTACAATCGGAACACAAATGGAAGAAAACTAGACATAATCAAACATATTGAAATTTATCAAAGAAGACTTTCGGAAGGCGAACATAGCTCACGAAATGTGAAGATATCGCTTTACTACAAAACACGTGGTCAAGCGAAACCTTGCCACACAAGAAAATTTATTAAAATTAACGAAACCGAAAAAACTTGTTACAAATAGTGACATACCATTTCCTCCAACCGTTAATTACAAGAGAAACACAGTAACACAAGACTGCACATCGCGGAACGAAAAACACGTGGTGAGATTAACTCGCGCAAGAATCATGAAAAACAAAAGCGGGAATTAAGAACACACACGGAACACTTACAACCTAGCCCTATATACAAACTTAAGATTTAAAATTAATTTTAGAAAAGTTAGCCGAGAATGATCATTGTAAGTCTTCACTCCTTACATAACACACGCTCTGATAACAAATGTAACCGCTAGTTTCGGCACAACTACAGTTACACATAAATAATAATAATATAGAAATAATAATGATAATGAGATAGGAAAATGACGCAGTGGCAGAGAATTCGTGGAACGTGCTGGGAAGCCCTATCTATGAGGTCCATGGGAACGTATGACATTATGGGGGAGAAAAGACTTGCAAGAAACACCCTCTAGCTCAACTATATTAAAAATGACAAAGTTTTACAAAATACACTTCCACGACACGGAAACAAGACATACTTAAGTAACTTAACATAAAATTTGATTTAACAAAGGAGATGCTACATTAAAGGTATAGTTTAAACCGAAAGTATTTAATGGATGAAAGAATTGAAACTACGGCAATTGGAACCTGGGGTAAACTCGGACACATTAAATTAAACTTTTAATATGACATTTAGCAAAGAAATAATGAAACACAAAATCAATTAAACTAAATGAAACGAAACCAGAAAACATTGAGAATAACATTGCAAAAACACTGAAATAACACTTACCGCGGAAAGATGGAGCTCCCGAGGGTTGTAGCCCTCGAGCGCGAACGCTCGCTTGGGCGGTCGGATGGAAATTGACGCCGAGCTCACGCATCATTTTTAGAAGCCGGCCACAAGGCCGGAAATGGCCCGATTACAATTAACCAATAAGATCAAACTTACCCTAGATTCCTGGACCTTTTTGCCAATAGGAAATCTCGTGACCATAAATGGTCATTTTAACATCGTTAGCAATTGCACAAGTTCTGGAACATTACGATTACAGCACCAAAATTTCATCATTGGAAACCACACGTGTGGTACAGGGTGACTCAATTTAAATAACCTTTTACATTTTTAAATCACATTACAAACATCAAATCAACCTTTGGACAAGTTACACCCTTGCTGACATTAATTTAAATTATAAATTACATAAAATTTACATACAAAAAAAAATCACTTCGAAAACAATTCTCGTATCTTGCCATGTTCATTTACAGTTCCGTATTATCGTGATGTTTCCATATTTTAAAACAATTTACAAACATATTTCAGTTACATTAAAAAAATATTCCAGCAGAGTCCAGAGTTCTTATTTCTTCATTTCTCAAAATACAAAAACTTTAAAATTTACATTTCTAAACACACTGTAGTTCCAATTCTCCGTCCCACCGACCGGTGACATTTTCACTTCACTGGAGTATCATGTTCCTTAGGAAAAACTTCCATCATTCTTTTTGACCCAATTGCTTAGGGTTGACAGTATGTATAGTGAAGCTAGTTTTGTGGCAGGATGCTCTTCTTGATACATGAAGAGATGTGTGTTAATAACATACAAAGTCCCTGCGCTAGGAGAATTAACAAGACACTGCTAAAATCCAGGAGAGCGATTAAGTGTGTTTTTCCCCCTAGGATTAGAATTGCAACCAATTACACTATACCAAGGCATCTTGCAACTGTCACTGTTTTATTTAAGAGCTTCAG
The DNA here is from genome assembly GCF_040414725.1 of Anabrus simplex. Classification (NCBI taxonomy): domain Eukaryota; kingdom Metazoa; phylum Arthropoda; class Insecta; order Orthoptera; family Tettigoniidae; genus Anabrus; species Anabrus simplex. The sequence continues at coordinate 70,407,722 of NC_090274.1, read as the reverse complement.
TCATCGTTGCTTGATGCTGAACTAGCGAATGGTAGCAGTGACGTAGCTATGTTCAGGAGAGAACCGTTTGCCTCCTAAGTGCGTGATTGGATTCTTGTGTGGAAAACACAGTTATGTTTTATATATTCAAGCCCTCTCTTTTCAGGCATGTTTCATTTTACACAGGACTGCTCGTTTAAACTAAAATATGTGAATCTAGCAACATTAGTCACCAGAGTAAAGGTAGATTTCCCATGTAATAAAAGTTGCTCGCAGACACCATCTAGAGTGCAAATCTTTGCTGTCTATCTTGCAAACAAAGAACCATTCAGGAATTAAATAATTTCTAGGTATTGCTTCCACATACTTGCCAGAGTCCTCACTTCAGTCTTCCTTGATCGACCTCTGTTTGTTAACTCTAGGTCTCTTCCAACCAAGAGTTTGGTTTGCAAGGCCCTGGTAGTCATGTACTTGCCTTTCATGACCTTTCCTTTACCCGTATCTTTGTTTTATACTTTTCTCTTCTGATTAAAATTAATTGGGGATGATTATCTTGTTGTACATCCCTTTAAAGCAATCACCAACACAACAGTATCAACATTACTGGTATTTACATATAGTTGTCTTCTTCTGCTTCTTCAATAGCTTTTCATCCTTTCACTTTGCTGATTTTTCCTTCCCTCTGTCCAGGTGTGATTTCCTTTCCTGTTCTTCTTTTGGAAACTGTTGAAGTGGTGTTAAATGACAAAAGTTTTAAAAAGACTTTTAAAACAAAATATAAAAATAACATACAATTTTTATTCAGTTCAATTAACCCTTATGCATCCACCCGCCCTTTGCTCTGACATTGCTAGGAATCCACCAACTTTTTAGTATGCAACCTGGATGTTGCAAGCTTTCGGTTAAAACAGTATAGTGGGTGATCGACTGCGCGTATTATCACGGGACCTGTTGTATATTATTGAGAAATTCCACACTATTGCTCATGACACCAAAAACAGAACAATACAGAAATATAACACATAAAAAATCCCTTTGAAATCTTAAATTTTTCATTACCTTATATCACCTCGGAAGTTCTTTAGTGTGTGTTATGGCCTTAATTATACGGCACGAGCCTAACATTTGCCTGATTTGAAATAAGGAAATAATAGGAAACCAATACGACATGAGCCTAACATTTGATTGATTTGGAAATAAGGAATTAATGGGAAACAAATCACGAGTAAGTGAATGAAGAGATTCGAACCTATATCCCAAATACGAACCTACAGCCGTATGTATCTCTCGGTGTATTATTATTATTATTATTATTATTATTATTATTATTATTATTAAGATGCAGTCTGAGGATCAGTGGTAAAGTGTTCACATCCAGGTACCAAGATCGTAGATTCAAATCCGGCAGTCGCAATCGAATCTTGAGGGGCGGGAGAAAGTTCATTCGGCATTCCATGTCGTACGATATTACTACGCGAGAGATCTCCGGTGATATATTTCGTTTTCATTCATGCACAGGATCACTAATAACTTCTTCCTCACTAATACTGCTGAAATCAGAGCCTAAAACATCAAATATGCTTTGAATTTCGCTATTACTGAGCATTTCGCGCGAGCAAGCAACTTCCTTCTCAGTCAGCCATCTTGTCAACAACAGAATACAGATTTCTCGATCGATATTTTAATCAATTCTCTTTGCCAAAGTTGCATACCAGAGCACTCTGATGACACTTTGAGACACCAAGAACAGATTTCAATTAGAAATGTTTCCGGAAAATGCCAACAGATGTCACAAATGTCTCCAAAATGCGACCTTGCATCCCGGCGTACCAGTCCGTTTGTGGAGTCCTGGCCCAGCCGCTCGAGCGCGTACCAGTCCGCTTACGGGTGCATAGGGGTTAACTCTATCATTTTAAGGAAATGAGCTACAACTAAGGCTATTATCTTTGAGAGTTTGTCTGTCTGGTATTATAAGGTGTATCTAAAAAGTTTGATGGATGATACTATTACTATATCCATATCAGAAGGTTGTGTGTTCAGATCACCTCGGGGTCACCAATATTACTATATCATTTATTAATTCTAGACCACGTCCGACTCGTTGGCTGAATGGTCAGCATAGTGGCCTTCGGTTCAGAGGGTCCCGGGTTCGATTCCCGGCCGGGTCGGGGATTTTAACCTTAATTGGTTAATGCCAAAGGCCCGGGGATTGGGTGTTTGTGATGTCCCCAACATCCCTGAAACTTACACACCACACATAACACTATCCTACACCTCAATAACACACAGTTACCTATACATGGCAGATGCCGCCCACCCTTATCGGAGGGTCTGCCTTACAAGGGCTGTTCTAGACCACAATCATTTTAGTACTGACTCCATATTCTTTTAATCACCAACAACTTATTTTTATGATGACTTCATGGCAATAAATACAATCTCATCTAATCTCTCTTCCTGGTTTTTTTACCATCTTTTTTGTTGTTGCTTTATCTCCGTGTCACCATGGAGCCACTACAATACCATGACACAAACAAAACAGAAGTTACAAACAAAATACCAGTAGTCGCCTTCAGAGTCTTTTCAGTTTGCCACAATACACTACAGCTACTGGAAACTGACAGCGAAGGCGTCTCTTGGAATCGATCGAAGCACTGATGTCACACACTGATGTCCAATCAGTACAGTGTGTGCTTTCAGAATTCCCGTGAGCCGGGGAAACAAAAATAAATGTTTAGGCGCCAAATCTGCGCAGTACGGCGGATGTTAAAAAACAATTATGAGCCACTTAGCCAAGAAGTTGTGCACGTGGATCGGAGTGTGTGGGCGGGTGTTTTTGTAGAGGAGACTCCAGTTTGCAGTCCGGTACAACTCTGGCCGAACACATGGATGCATAGCAACAACCGTTTCAAGACTTTCTCGTAAAATGCGGCATTGAGAGTTTGACCCTCCGCTACAAATTCCTCGTGAAACTTTCCATTGCTGTCGGAAAGGGCGATCAACAGTATCTTGATCCTGGAATTGTGGAGGCGACTATTTTTTTTGGACGTGGGGAACCTGGTGAACACCATTCCATTGATTGTCGCTTGCTCTGCGGACCAAACTGGCAGCACAAGCTGTCATTGCCTGTGATGATGGTTTTTAGAAGAATGGATCTCAGTCACACGTCAATGAAATCTCCAGCAGTTTCCATCTGTGTTGCCTTCTGCTCGTCAGTCAGTGTGCTTGGCACAAATGCAGAACAGCTCTTCCGCTTACCCAAATTGTTGTGAATGATGTTCACATATCCTTGCTAATCCCTAATGCCTCTGATACCCTTCTCAGAGACAGTCGCTGATTTTTTTGCCAGCATCTGTCGCAGTTTTTCTGCACTTTTGACAGTCGACTTGATAAAGAGTTTCCTGTCCATCTCAAAAGCATTTGAACCAGGTGTAAACACATTTTATACTTATGGCTTCTGTTCCATACACTTGCATCTCCATTGCCACTTTTCCCAATTTGTAACAAAACTTAATGTTTATGCGTTGCTCCATTGCTCTATGACACAAGTCTTCATGCACACTACATTTGACTGGCCGCAGCACACTAACCTGCTTCAGCTTTGTGTGTTCAACTCTATGTGGCGCTTCTTGAGATGTGTCTGTATCCACAACTAATGAACTTCATTCCAGTTCCATATTGACTTTCAATATCCAAGATAAAATTCTAAAAGAATTTAGTTGTATAAAGTCCACTTGTTCAATACACGTAAGCCATTTGATAATTGGTCTGTCTAAAAAGCTACGTAGGACATGTTTCGACCTAGCCTAGAGGTCATCATCAACACAGGGCTGGAGGAAAGAGGAAATCCTGGCAATACTAGTATTCTCCATGAAGTAATGGATTTTTCAAAACTTCATTCCATTTCTAGAAGAATGACAAATAGAAAAACATTTAAGAGTTTTCACAATTTTTGAGTACGGTATTTCCTCCAGCCAACCAAAAGTTGTATTAAATACGGTTGGACACACACTTACAACTAAATTCGTCCAAGGTTGAAGCTATGTACATTTTAAACAAAGATTTCCATTCCATTTGTTGATTGTATTTTATCTCAAGTTTTTTATGTATCACTTTTTTGTATATGTCTTTCTTGTTTGTTATTTTAGCTGATAATGACCTCTAGACTAGGTCCAAACATGTCCTATGTAGGGTTTTAGACAGGCCATTTATCAGATGGCAAACATGTATTGAACGGGTGGACTTGATACAATTAAATTCTCTTAGAATTTTATCTTAGATATCTGTATCCACATGTGCATGCACGCAGTATTGCCACACATTGCCATTGCAATATCGGTCCATTCCCTGTATGTTTTAGATACACCTGAATATATTCTGTTATCCCAATCTGTGTCATAACTTTCTTTATTCCTTGGATCCACTGGTTGCCAATCTTGCTTTTCCAAACGTGGTTGTAAGTTCATTTTTGTAAATCTGCTGTTATCTGCCCTTACTGGGCGACTATAGTAGTTTCATCCAAACAATGAAACTAAAGACCAGGAAACAGGAAGGAGGCTGGCATAAAAATACCAAAGCTTTTAGATAGTCGCAGGCTACAATGTAGTTATGAGGGAATAAATGAAACTCTGTACTTGTAGTGGTGCTGAAGTGAAACTGCATTGACTCACATTAGCACTCCTACTGGTGATTAAGTGAAACAATGCATTGACTCACATTAGCACTCGTAGTGGTATAAAAAGGCAAACTGCTAATCTAATTGACCAGATAGCAATGATTAACAAAAGGATAGTAATTTTTAGGAATAAAGAATATATTATTCTCATACTTTATTTACCTAAAATTTGTAGCTCATATCCCTAGGATGTTTTCATCATTGAGTTGCTTGCCTGAAGAACTAGAACTGAGCATTTTTTAGGAAGATGCAAGCTGAAGTAGTTTGGACATGTTATGAGGATGGACAGAACAAGAACAGCTAGGAATTACTTTCACAGAGAAGTGAAAGGGGAGAGGCCAAGGAATCACTGGATAGACACAGTGAAATCGAGGTTAGCAAGAGGAATTTCAGATGGGGAAATAGAACGGGAACTGTACTTCGACAGAAAGAAGTGGCGTGCGCTTGGACACCACACCCGGGAAACTGGAGCTGGAAAATAATGATTTTGCGAGGTATTTTCACATTTTTCCCTCTTTTTATGCCACTAGGTTCATTTTTAATCACAACCACTTGTAAAAAACTGCAAGATTCACCAAACCCACTTGGGATTTTGTACCATCTGACTTCAATTTGTTGCAGTATCCATGGAATTCTTTGAATGGGAAATCATTTGATTATTTCCGTTCTGTCAGAAAGCACATGATGATCACTTATCCTATATCATCATCATCATCATCATCATACTCTTAGACAGTTTTCAGCCTTGAGCTGGATCTGTTGTTCATTCAGAACAAAGTTTTACAGTCGCAATCCTTTGCTAATGGCAATCCTCCATGAAATCTAAAAGGCCACTTCTAAACTGAAGAACACGCGTACTTACAACTGTCCCTCGCCTGGGGTACAGATGTTATCTGATAAGTTTCAGAGGCATTTCCTCCTTGAAGAGACCATCACCCTCCCAAAAGAGCTCTTCCTTCCAAAGCTGTTGGCTTTCTCAAGGTATTGGATTATTTCCCAGTGCCCAACACTTGGCGCGAGTTGCTGGCGGTAGGGTCTACTCCATTACCAGAGCAGGGTCACCTGGCCAGATATTTATTTCTTATGCTATGTACAGCATATCAGTAATGTTCTTTGTGGACTGGCATTTCAAATTATTGGAAAGATATATTCATTTCTACCTAAGAGAATAGCAAGATTTTTTTCAGGTAACTCCCATGTAGTCAAATTCCTTACATCCACCCTCTTCTTGTTGGCTACGAACTTTCTAAATAAGATAAAAGGCATACTTTCATGTATAGCCGGCTGTACCTTAATTAAGGCCACGGCCGCTTCCTTCACATTCCTAGCCCTTTCCTGTCCCATTGTCACCATAAGACCTATCTGTGTCGGTGCGACGTAAAGCCCCTAGCATGTATAGCCTACAAGGTTCTCATGATATAAGATTGGTCCTTTTAGAGATTTGTTCCATTTTCCAGGCTTACCAGGCAGGTCTGCAGTTACAAGAGCATAGGAGAAACTATCCGGAGTTCTGCATTCCCATATGTATCATCCCTTCAACTATCAGCAACAATGTTCCTGGCACAGACTTCTCTCTAGGATGTGACACTGCCTTAAATGAGATCACAGAGGTAGGTACATAACTGAGAAATAGTGGAAACAACTTGCTGTTGACAGAGTGCTACTTTCATTACAGCTATGCAATGTCTTTTTAGATCTGTGATCGTATCCGTCAATCCGCTCAAGGAACCAAGCGTCGAGTGTTCATCATTGAAACTATGGGTGGCTATTGTGGCTACCTGGCAACATTAGCTGGTGAGAAAATAACTTTACATTTTGATGTGGGATAGCAGGGATGATATATCCTCATTCTTACGCAAAAATCTATGGAAGTGTTTTTATGTACCAGGTGTTTGTATAAGTTTTTGCCAGTTTTTGTGGTAAAGAAAACACTTAATTTTCAAGGGAAATTCATGTTTTGTTTATTCAAAATATTGGCCATCGGCTTCTACACACTTCTTCCATATTTCAGGTAAGTTATGAATACTATGCCAGAAAAACTGCTGGTCTTTTGCGGGAAACCATTCGTCGAGCCATTTTTCAACTTTCTCGAAATTGCTGAACTGCTGCTTTGCGTGTGCATGCTCCATTGATGCGAAAAAGTGATACTTAGATGGCACCAAGTCGGGGGGAGTAGGGCAGGTGTGGAAGATGTCCCATCGAAGCGATTTCAAGGTGTCTTTCACTGGTTTTGCTGTGTGAGACAGCGCATTGTCATGAACAAAATACAGTAATATTTTTTGTCTTTCGATCAATGCATAATTTAAATTAATCATTTGTTGGAGATAGCGTTGTGCATTAACGGTTTCGCTGGGCTTCAAGAGTTCAGAATACACAATACCGCTCTGGTCCCACCAGACACAAACCATGGTCTTCTTGCCGAAGTGATTTGTCAAAACCATATTTCACATGTTCTAATCGATGGAACGTGTTCACCATATGTTTCTACTAGCAAAGAATGACTTGCCACAGCCTTTTTCTTTTGATTAAATAAGAAAGGCAATGCGTGCCGCAAATGCTCTTTTTCAGGCACAAACGTCAACATGATCAATGAACGACACAACAAAGACACTATTGTTTGGCAGTCTCAACTTGTCTGTTGGTAGGTTAATGTCAGATGAACAAACTGACATATGCGTCAAATTGATACGCTGAATACTGTTTGCTGGCGCCATCTCTTAGTGAAACCGGAAAAGACTTATGTGTACACCTGGTATTAGTGAAAGCTGTGTTGGTACTGTATTAGGTTCTGTGAATGCCATTTCATAAAGCATGGCAGGTGTGTTGCATCATCTGGAAGGCCAAGGCAATGTGTGTCTCAGAGCTAGCGCCAAATAGGGTCGTGGTACAGGAGGGAACGGCAGGGGTGCAATTCAATGATACAACACAGTGTTGAAGTACTTCATTATGCACAAACTGAACACAGACATGCATTGTAAACAGTTAATATCCCCCAGGGCATCATCACAGTACGTACCACCCGTTGCCAATATGCTATTATGATGGCCGCCCTGTCTGCAAAGTGCCTTCCATGCCACAGCTTCTTCGGTTTTGGAATGAGGTCAGAGTTGTATGGACTGAGATCTGGTAAATGGGGAGAATATTCTAAAATGAATCAAATTAAGGAGAGACCAGCTTTTCAGTACTATAATATTATATTATTTTCTAGAAGAAATGCATTTTTATATTCTAAATTAAAAGAATACTGGCTGAAATCCATCAAGAAATGGCAGTCAATGGGGTAAATATTTATTGAAGGATTACCTTAAATACAACATTCCTTGTACTTTACTTTAGGGAGAGAAAGAAGTTGGTCAACCTCCAGTTTTTTTATTGCACCCATTTCCATGACATGGGTCAATGCCAATGACCTGTGCGGAATATAATTTCACTATAAAAAATTCTACACACAGTACAAAACTGAAGTATAACTGTATAATATTTTTTACTTTTCACTGGACAATGTTAGGTCTATAAATGAGGGAAAGAGATTTTTATTAAATCTTATCCCATAGAATTAAAATTTAAACACGTTTTCTAGCAGCTCTGGTCACTGTGAATTGTTGAAAGAACACATCCCATTATCTCTACCAAGCCTTTCTGAGACCTGTTGGAGTGAAAGACTACAGGCTATGTGTCCAGTAGTAAATCACCATCCTTCAGTTCTCAAAGTTCTAGACTGCTGCTGGGAGACATTGTTACTAATTTGAATCCATTAGCATGAAACACTGTTTAGTTTTGTGACTCATTCAAAACAATTGTGTGATTTCAGTTCAATTCTGTATACATATGCAAGGTCTTCACCCTTCAACAGTTCAACTACAACTGTTATGTCTAATTTCAGTTGTTTCACATTTTTACATTACTAGTTTTCAGTAATGAATTTCCATTGGTACAGGAGTTTTTTATTTTGAAAAATGTCTGGTTTTACCAGGTCTGTATAACATAATATAAAATAAGAAAATGAAAAGGCCTACGTCTAACATTTTTATTGTAGATTTCATACATACATACATACATACATACATACATACATACATACATACATACATCTTTATTATAGACTGTTTTGTCTTTCAGCATTTGGTCTGCAAACCTCTATGAATTTACTAATCCCCACCACAATTCTCTATTCGTAACTAGTTCTGCGGTCTCATTTAGTTCTATATCTCTTTAAATCACTACAAACTGAGTCTAACCATCGTAGTCTTGGGCTACCTCTACTTCTCTTACCCTTCATAACAGAGTCCATTATTCTCCTAGGTAACCTATCCTGTTTCATTCGCCTCACATGACTCCACCACTGAAGCCAGTTTATGCATTCAACTTCATCCATGGAGTTCATTCCTAACTCGGCCTTTATTTCCTCATTCCGAGTACCCTCCTGTCATTGTTCCCACCTGTTTGTACCACCAATCATTCTCACTACTTTCATGTTTGTTACTTCTAGCTTATGAATGATATATCCTGAGTCAACCCAGTTTTCACTCCTGTAAAACAAAGTTGGTGTGAATACAGACCGATGTAAAGATGGTTTCGTCCCGGAGCTGACTTCCTTCTTACAGAATACTGTTGATCGCAACTGTGTGCTCACTGCATTAGCTTTACTGCACCCTGAATCAATCTCGCTTACTATACTACCATCCTGGGAGAAAACATATCTTAAATACTTTAAATTATCTACCTGTTCCAGCTTTGTACCACTAATCTGACATTGTGTGTGCTAGGGGCTTTACGTCGCACCAACACAGATAGGTCTTATGACGGCAATGGGATAGGAAAGGCCTAGGAGTTGGAAGGAAGCGGCCGTGGCCTTAATTAAGGTACAGCCCCAGCATTTGCCTGGTGTGAAAATGGGAAACCATGGAAAACCATCTTCAGGGCTGCCAATAGTGGGATTCGAACCTACTATCTCCCAGATGCAAGCTCACAGCCGCGCGCCTCTACGCGCACGGCCAACTCGCCCGGTAATCTGACATTGTTTTGTTGAATTTCTTACCTACTGACATCAGTTTAGTCTTTGAAAGGCTAATTTTCATACCATACTCATTGCACCTATTTTCAAGTTCCAAGATATTAGACTGCAGGCTTTTAGCACAATCTGCCATTAAGACCAAGTCGTCAGCATAGGCCAGACTGCTTACTACATTTCCACCTAACTGAATCCCTCCCTGCCACTCTATACCTTTCAGCAGATGATCCATGTAAACGATGAACTGCAAAGATGAACCCGTGTAAGTACCCTGAACCAAGAGCTCATTCTACCATCAATTCTCACTACAGCCCAGTTGTCAACATACATGACTTTGATTGATTTTAATAATCTACCCTTAATTCCATAGTCCTCCAGTACGGCGAACATCTTTTCCCTTGGTACTTTGATATATGCCTTCTCTAAATCCACGAAACATAAACACAACTGTCTATTCATCTCATAACGTTTTTTAATTACCTGGTGCATACTGAAAATCTGATCCTGACAGCCTCTCTGTGGTCTGAAACCACACTGGTTTTCATCCAACTTCCTCTCAACGACTGATCGCACCCTCCCTTCCAAGATGCCAGTGAATACTTTGCCTGGTATACTAATCAATGAGCTACCTCGATAGTTGTTGCAATCCTTCCTGTTCCCTTGCTTATAGATAGGTGCAGTTACTGCTTTTGTCCGATCTGAAGGTACCTTACCAACACACCATGCTAATCTTACTACTCTGTGAAGCCATTTCATCCCTGCCTTCCCATATACTTCACCATTTCAGGTCTAATTTAATCTATTCCTGCTCCTTTATGACAATGGAATTTATTTTCCACTTCCTCAAGTGCATTTTCACCAACATCATTGTCCTCCTCCTCTTGACTATAACCTCATTTGAGGTGCTAATGGAGATAAAATGAATGATGGTGAATGAAATTGGGTTTACCGAGCAAGTGGCTGTGCGGTTTGGGTCAGGTAGCTGTCAGCCCCACTACCGGCAGCCCTGAAGATGTTTTTCCATGGTTTCCTATTTTCACATCAGGCAAATGCTGGGGCTGAACCTTAATTAAGGCCATGGCTGCTTCCTTTTCACTTCTAGCCCTTTCCTATCCCATCATCACCATAAGCTCTATCTGAGTAAATCCGACATAAAGCAGGTTGTTTAAAAAAAAAAAAATGTTAGGAAGTTGAAGGAATCGGCTGTGGCTTATTGATAGCAACTGTCCTGGCATTTGCCTGGATGTGAAAATGGGAAGTCAGAGAAAACCACTCTCAGGACAGCTAAAGCATCTCCCGAAAGCAGAGCTTGGCTCTTAGCCGTAGCATGTTAACACATGTTGCCACCCCCCTTGGTCACCAACAGACGGACCAACTGACAAAATTGAACTGAACATACTTTTGGGTTCCTAATCAAGAACGAGATGAACATTTGAAAAGTACAGACGAAATTATAACTTGAGTTCTCTTTCTAAACGGTTTGTATTTTTTATTCAGGTCTAGCTGGTGGTGCTGATGCTGCTTACATCTTTGAAGAGAAGTTCTCCATTAAGGATCTGCAACAAGATGTGTACCACATGGCTGCCAAAATGGCTGAAGGTGTACAGCGAGGCCTTATTCTCAGGTACAGTCCTTTCTCTCTTACCAGAGTTCTCTCTTCAGCATGGACTTCAAAGATAGTGTCTTTTCTTAATTATTCCTTTCAAGGTATCATATTTAAGATAAAAATGAAAATTAAAGGCAGTGGTATCAGCTTAAACCACACCCGGGCAACTGGACTGGAACATTGGTGGTGGTGGTGGTGGTGGTGGTGGTGATGATATCAGCTTAACACATCTGACTCTCATGCTTTACTGGCCTCGGGCAGTGCAAAATGATCCCGAGTCCCATGACCAAGTATAGCTTGTTGTGTTGTGTTTAGATTTCCTTACACGACTGCAACTGGGGTTTAAGTTATCATGTTAATGTACACTGATCATTTCTCTGTAGTGCTGATGATTGGTGTTGCCATCATCAACCATTTGCACATTATTTTAGAGAAAGTAACAAACACAGCACCGCATCAATGAGAAACTCATTGCACCACCTAGTTAAATCATTTGTGCTGGATGTTTATTCGTACTTGCTTACTTCACTTTTCGTGTCTGCGAGATACACTAAATTTCCAGAACTCAGCAGCTCTTATTCTTCTGTCCATGGTGAGCACGAGATCTCAGTACACGAGAAGGTATCCTCCGCAATCGCATCTCCTGTCTTTGGCATAGCCCCTCGTTACAAGATTGGTTTGGCATTTTGACATCCCCATTCTCATTCAGTTTAAGGTTGTGCAAATGGTGTATGGTAACTGTTGCCCACTACTCAGTCCTATAGGAAGGAAGCCTTCCTTTTTCAGTGCTGTTTCCTTCCGGAGAGACATATACCGGTTCTCTGGTTTGACCTGCAGCATCACTGTCCTCTGGGTAAAGATCCTCCTGGATCTAAGGCGGGGTGCATTCACCGTATGGTTGAACATCGGGTGTCTGGGGTCCTTCTCAAGTTTTTGCTCTTCTCCCTCCTGGACCACAACATGGCAAATAGCTGGAGATGCGATACTGCTGAGAGGGTAGATCTACTACACCAGGGTCTGTCTTGTCAGTCGGTGACTATGTGGGTGGACTCTTTCAGGGCTGTGTCCAGTAGCTTGGCGTGAGCAAATGCTTCCCGAACTGATGTCCTACACTCTCCTGTCGCAAAGCAGAGTTCCAAGGCTGATGAACCTGGGACTTGCGGGCATGCTCCACATGTCAAGCCCGCGCCAGCTTCCTTGCACAAAGTTAGTGCATTGACAGATACAAACTGTATGGCAGTGAGGATAATTTAATTGATAATTTCTAAGTAATGACGGTTATTGATTTCCAGTCAGGTATACTGTTGTGACTGGTTTTGGACTATGTCATTGTCCTTATATTCAACTGGGCTGACTCACAGTAGCCCATCGAGGACCCAGTATGATTCTGCGGTGACATGGCGGACGTGACGTTGATGTCCATTCGTTAAACCCCTGTGGTCTTCCTGTGTGGTGGTTTATGCAGGTGGTAAAATTCTCTCTGTGATATTGAGGATCCACCCTTGACACTGTTGACCTCGGTAACCCAAATTCGCATGTAATTTCCGCAATGCTATGACCCATGCTCCATGCGCCAATGATCATCCCATGTTCAAAGTCGGTTAATTCGCGACATGTTGCCATCTTCACGACATTGGTATCTGTGACAAACTGCTCAGCTATGCCACGCAGAACTAACTGCAATGCTCAGGGGTCATAAACGGCCCATTTCCTAATGGGATATCCCTTCCCGTGAATTTTGGCCACTCACTGTGCTACAATAAAAAGCTTGCTATGGAGAATTGTAACTCAGCACATGCTCACTATGGCTGCCATTTAGATCTCTAACTTCCTTCACATGCCTTCCATGATTTCACTGCAAGCTTGAGGAACATTTTTTCTGAGCTTCATTAAATCATGTGGATGTTTTGGAAAAATCTTTTCCTTTTGGTACCCCCAAAGAAGAAAGTCAATGCGTTGAGGTCTGGTCTATTAGGTTTCAGTAGCCTAAAAGCGTACATTTTGTTTGCTGACCTCACTGTCCAAATGAAAATGTGCCTCAGAAAACCAAATGTTGTTAAGAGTTCGGTGCCTATCTTCTGCCCAGCGAACAAGCTTGTGCCACTTGTGTTCATCAGTGACCTTCTGTGCAGAGGTAATCTTGTACGGGTACATATGGAGGTCACTTTTACGAATCCGTTGAATGGAGCGTCTGGATATTCCCAGTTGTAGTGCGCCTTTTTACACGATATGCCGAGGCTTCTCTTTATAACAACTTGTACTGCTTCATTACTCTCTGGCAACATTAAGGAGTGAGGTTAATTGTTTCCACCTATTCAATACAACAACAGTGTGCCTGGGGTCCTTCTCAAGTTTTTGCCCTTCTCCCTCCTGCACCACAACATGGCAAATAGCTGGATAGCGATACTGCTGAGAGGGTAGATCTACTACACCAAGGTCAGTCTTGTCAGTCGGTGACTATGTGGATGGACTCTTTCAGGGCTGTGTCCAGTAGCTTGGCGTGAGCAAATGCTTCCCGAACTGATGCCCTATACTCTCCTGTCGCAAAGCAGAGTTCCAAGGCTGATGAACCTGGGACTTGAGGGCATGCTCCACATGTCAAGCCCGCGCCATACTCTCTGGCAAACAAACAGGCTTTGGTGTGCGGCTCCATGGCTAAATGGTTAGCATGCTGGCCTTTGGTTACAGGGGTCCCAGGTTTGATTCCCGGCAAGGTCGGGCATTTCAACCTTAATTGGTTAATTTTGCTGGCATGGGGGCTGGATGTATGCGTCGTCTTCATCATTTCATCCTCATCACGACACGCAGGTCGCTTTCGGGCGTCAAATCAAAAGACCTGCATCTGGCGAGCCGAACTTGTTCTCGGACACTCCCGGCACTAAAAGCCATACGCCATTTCATTTTTACAGGCTTCGGTTCCAGTATTGTCCTTTCCCATACAAATTTCTCATAATACCGGGCGAGTTGGCCGTGCACGTAGAGGTGCGCGGCTGTGAGCTTGCATCCGGGAGATAGTAGGTTCGAATCCCACTATCGGCAGCCCTGAAGATGGTTTTCCATGGTTTCCCATTTTCACACCAGGCAAATGCTGGGGCTGTACCTTAATTAAGGCCACGGCCACTTCCTTCCAACTCCTAGGCCTTTCCTATCCCATCGTCGCCATAAGACCTATCTGTGTCGGTGCGACGTAAAGCCCCTAGCAAAAAAAAAAAAAAAAAAAAAAAAATTTCTCATACAACCTGTGAATGATCCTCATGCAAGGCCCCCTTGTGTGTTAAACTGTTGTCGAAAACACTTCTGAATTACACAAGGCTTTTCATTTCATGAAAGAGTAACACATCTGCTGATCGCTGCTGTGTTGTCGGTCTTCCCTTGTTGGCCTCTGCTGTAAATGCGACGGTATCGTGAATTACCTGTCATTTCATAATCATTTGTTTCTCCATGCTCTACTTCTTCTGCTGTCGAGATGCCCAACGGGGCATCTAGTGAGGCTGATAAATTATGTAAGAAACAAATGGTAGCTCATTTCATGTGCCACCTTGCACATCAGTATTTATATTGGTTTTTCATTGATGATATTGATGATTTCCATTTAGAAGAAGAGGAAGGAACACACTCCAGACCACTAATCTTTTCAAATTCAGATTCTAGCACTTGGTCATTTTCACTCTCCAATTCTAAAAACTCTCTGTCAAGTACTAATGTAAATTCATCATCAGATTGAACCTGTATTCTGTAATAAATTAGTTATGTCATTTATTCAAGTTTGTACTCATGTATGGGCTAGAGAATGTATACAGTATGCCAGTATATGAGTTTTATCTGTACATTGCTCAGAATTTTTAAAAAGAATGGTATTTCTGTATTGGTCGTGTCCACAGTAACAAGGAAATGCACTTTTTACTTTTCCATCATGTCTGTCTGTATGAGACGTGTTTTTTAAGTAAGGGCCATTTGAAAATAACTACACAATAAAAGATTTTCAAACTCCACATTTATTTGCAGATTCGACATACTTTACTCCATTTTTCACCATAGCCACAAAGTTTGTTTAACCCTCTTAGTGCCAGGCCCGGTTGCTCACACTATGCCAAGTGTGCCAGACAGATTTAGAGAATTTTGCAGGTTCCCACTCTCTGGACTATATAGCTCGCAAATATTATAACTATGACTTGAAATTTTTACTAAATGTTAACAAGAAGACATTCTTACCGCTGAACTGAATTACAGCACTAAAATGCTCCTGGGTACTTTGAAAAAAAAAAGATTTTCCAAACAATTTTAAAACACCAAAAATTAAAAATCAGAAACAAAACAGAAAAAAAAGAGAAAATTTAACCCAACGATAAATATTGATGACTTCTTTGAAATGTCCTATTTTATATCAATAAACATGTAAAATTTTACATTTTTATCTTCGGTAGTTTAAGAGTCATGTACAATGGTATCGTAATATACAATTAGCATGTTCAACAATGGGATCGAACATGGCACATGGGTTGTAGTCAGGGTGACCAGATGGTGATACCTTATCATTGTTCACAAGATGAAAGAATCTCAAGATCAATTGGAATCTGTTTCTTGAGAACATATTTCCAAACCATGGATTATAACGGGAGTTTTTGATCCAATAAAAAAATATGCTTGGCCTTGTAGTTATACCCATTTTTAACAAAACAGCAATGGAAGCCTTCATTTCCGTCAATGTAACTGGGCGCCACTGCTGTGCTCTGGCATATGGTGACAAGACATGATTTCCCATATCTGCTTGTCTCTGTAGTTATGAGATTCAATAATTGAGGCGTGAAAAATAAAATAAAAATACGCTATAGGTTTGCGTCTGACGAAGGGGCGTATCTCGGGCGAGGAGTAACAAAATAATCAGGTTAGGGTTGGTATTTTGCATCTTGACCAAATTGAATTTCACGGAAAACAGGAAATTGTTGCTGTTGGTTATTGTTACAGCCGTCATCATCAGTACTGTCACTCAGACGGTAATTACCATTTTCAATGTTTACACTCGGACAATGAGTACGTGGTTGAGTGTTTACAGAAAACAGGTGCACCCCTCCACTGCGCAACGAATAATTATAAAATTTCTTGCTCATGAAGGAGTTACAGCAGCGGAAATTTGCCAGCAATTGACTGCACAGTTCGGTGAACAAACACTGTCAAGGACTCATGTGTTTGCCTGGTATCAAATGTTCAAGGAAAGACGAGAATGTGTGGAAAATCAGCAACACGGTCACTGTCCTCGGACCAGCATTACAGACGAAAGCATTTGTGCAGTTAAAAGCATTATTGACGACGATCGACAGATGACAGTATCAGAAAATGCAGAACAAGTCGGAATCAGTTATGGGAGCTGTCAAGCAACCATCACAAACGACCTACAAGTCCGTAAAGTGTGTTCCACATGGGTCCCTCACCTTTTGACCGAAAATCTGAAGTAGAGACATTTGGAGGTCTGTCAGAGGCTTACAGCAAGGTTTGTGGAAGAAGGCGATGCATTTTTTAGTCGGATCGTCACCTGCGACGACACATGGAACCACCACTACACTAATGAATCCAAACAAGCCAGTAAGGAGTGGCAGAGAAAAGAGGAGGCAGCACCAGTGAAAGCCAAGACTCGACTGTCAGCTGGCAAGGTTCTTTCAACCATTTTTTTTTTTCGATTGGAGAGGCATTTTGCTGTACTGAATTTTTGTATGTGCGACGCACAATCAATGCTGTTTACTACTGTGAGCTGTTGAACAAGGCGAGGGTTACATATCGCCGCAAAAAACGAGACCAACCAATTCGACAGGTCATGCTCCTCCACGACAATGCGTGCCCCATACTGCAGCTCTAACTGTCTCAAAACAACAGTGAATGCACTGGAATACACTTGATCATCCTCCTTACATCCTGGACTTATCGCCCTGCGATTTCCATTTGTTCAGACCGCTTAAAGAAGCTCTAGGAGGGCAACGATTTGAAGATGATGAGAGTGTGGAAGACTTCGTGCCAAAGTGGCTGGTAACACGACCCTGTTCTTTTTACGATGAGGGCATCAAAAAGCTGCCCATATGCAGGGACAAATGCATTACCAAAGCAGGAAACTATGTGGAAAAATAAATTGTAATTGCCTTGTGTTTTTCGATAAACAAATTTAAATAAAAAATAAAATCCTGTTTATATTTGATCCCCTCTCGTACATACATACGAGGCATGTTTTTTAAGTAAGGGCCGCATCGCAACGAGCGTGTGCGTCGTGTGCCAGCATGCCTCGGGAACAATGGTGCTCAGTTGCAGCTCTGTTGCTAGCCTGTACGGTTCTGTTCTGTGCTTGCTCAAATGTACAAGATTATCAATTCGCCCACCCCGTGCGAAGTTCTGTCAGTGATACGTTTTTTTGTCAGCAAGGAGTCTGTCTGCTGCAGACATTCACCAACAGATTTGCGAAGTGTACAGTGCTAATGCAATGAGTGAAGGCAAAGTGCGTAAGTGGGTACAAGACTTCAGAGATGGCCGTGACAATGTCCATGATGAGGCCCGCTCCGGTCACCCATCTCTGATTACAGATGATTTGGTGGCTTCAGTTGAAGCGAAGATTCATTAAGACAGATGCTTCACAATAACAACTCTCTCAAACGCATTTCCTGACGTGTCTAAGTCAGTGCTTTACAAAATTGTTTCTGAAAACCTAAACTTTAGGAAACTGTGCTCCTGTTGTGTCCCTAAACTCCTAACAGAGAACCACAAAAACAAAAGATTTGAGTGTTTGATGACGTTTTTGACTCGTTATAACGAAGGTGACATGTTGAGTCAGATCATAATGGGAGACAAAACATGGGTTTCGCAGATCACGCCCGAATCGAAGCAACAGAGCATGGTATGGAGACACACACATTCGCCTGTTAAGGTGAACGCCAAACAGACTCTGTCCCAATGATGATGATGATGAAGTGAAAATGGCCATGAACTCTTGATTATCGGAGCAGGCAGCAAGTTTCTATGCAGAGGGTATTCAAAACTTAGTTGTAAGGTATGATAAGTGTTTAACCCGTAGAGAGCCAGACAACGATATATCGTTTCGTATATACGCGTAAAGTGCCAACCACGATATATCGTTGTTTGGATAGCGCACAATTCTATATGAGTCAGTACAACTTGGGCCGTCAGATTGCAACATCTTATGTGTCGAGTCCATAGAGAATTGTCATTAGATTTTAACTACACCGCTAGATAGTGCGTAAATTCATTCGCTATCATGCATTGAATTTCTAAAGTCCGTGTTCATCTACGACGTATGATCTCCATGCCGCGTGATTAAAATGGTGACTAGCGGGAGAAGTAATTTTGTTAACGATGACGAACTGGCTGTATATCTTAATTTTTAGTGAAGAATAGAATGATGAAGACTCTGATGAGAAACTCATTCCTCCAACAAGTGAGAAAGGGGAAAGTGAAAATGTTCACCGACAGATTTTCGAAGTGTACAGTGCTAATGCAATGAGTGAAGGCAAAGTGCGTAAGTGGGTACAAGACTTCAGAGATGGCCGTGACAATGTCCATGATGAGGCCCGCTTCGGTCACCCATCTCTGATTACAGACGATTTGGTGGCTTCAGTTGAAGCGAAGATTCATTAAGACAGAGCGTTACTGACGAAACGGCGGCACGCTGTTCCCACTTCTAACGGTCTTGCCTAAGCATAGCAGAAGCGTGGGGTCAGTCCTACCAACTGTTGATGTTCAGGAACAAAATCCCGTTTATATTTGATTGACCTTTGTATTATCCGTTCCTGGAAAATACGTTTTCCTGGAATATGCGATTAAATTGTGTGGTCCCGCGAGCATCATAATTAAATCACGCTGTAAAAGTCCCGCATTATCCGTTCCTCGAAGAAGCGATTTCCCGGATCAACCGTCCAGAAAGTCCAGTCCCATCAACGCTAAGTCCTCGATCAATCATTTTTTAATAAACTGTATCTCACGAAAGGATGGCTATGGCATACTTATGGATCTTGGTGTTAACGCCCCGTCATTGCTATAATTAGAGCAATTACTGTACCAGTTCTTGAAAAACGATCGGCGGTGAACTTGTATAAGGGACCATCTTAGCATTCGGGTGGTATTGTTCTCGGAAAATCATAAAGCAGAGAGTGGCCACAACAATTGTAAGGAGACACGGCGCATTTCGACAGCTCTGCTTGAAGACCGAACGAGTTTCGTCAAATGTTCGCACTTATAAAACGTCCATATTATGTCCATGGTTAGATGTTTATATTTTTGCATTTTTTCGATCGTACTGCCGAACAGATTTTCGGCACTTTGCTCAGGGCACTTTTCTGGGGAGTTGCACATTCTGGGCTTTCAGGCAGGAATCGAAACTCCTTAACACAAATTCAGTATTTTTGATATTATCGTACATGATTATGTTAGCAAGACCAGAACAGATGTTGCACCTTACATTAAAAAAGAAAGCCATGGGAGGTCTTGGGATTGCCTATTACTGTTTAGGTCCTAATGTAAGACTGGGAATTTTAAGTTTTAGTGTTAAAATACAAAAAACCACAGTCGTTTTATTTGCGCACATTACATTTAAATGGTTGGTAACATTTCCAACTCGTACTGACATGTGCAGCGAGTGCGCTTTCCAGATGACCTCAAGGTCACAAATAACCGTAATTTCTGAAGTTTTGATATTTCTTTTATCTTTCCAATTTGATTGGATTTGTGACGGGCAGAATTGAATATAATGCATTCGAGAACTTTTAAGAATCTATACTTTCATTCAAAATCATGTTTTCAAGTTCAACAGAACCTTTAAAAGTCGATGTAGGCCTAATTTACGTGGTACGAGATTTCCAGAAACTGACTACGAACAGTATACCGGAGACGAAATTAAAGTTTAAGAAATGAAGGGATTTCGCCATCATGTTGGGTGCTTTTGTGTCTAATGTGCTTTATTTTATTAGATGAGAGAATTAAAAACTGCTTGTGGTTGATTGTTGTTTGGCTTGGCGTTATTAGATTTTTCAAAGAGTTTGGCTAGCCTAATAAAAGTTGCTGAGCTGAAAGAAGTTTTCACGGGAAACTTCCGAAGATTCCCCTGTAAATTTGAATATAAAGTATCGAGATTTTGAACTCGCGTACCGGTAATTAATGCGGTTTCGCGGTCTAACATGCCTGCCTCTCATCCAGAGGGCCCGGGTTCGATTGCGACCAGGTCAGGCAATTTTACCTGGATATAAGTCTGGTTCCAGGTCCGCTCAGCATACGTGATTACCTTTAATTGTGGATCGAATGGTGAGATGGCTACCCCGATCTAAAGAGCCAGAGGATTCATCGCACTGACCATGTGTCACCTCGAAATCTGCAGGCCTTCGGGTTGAGCAGCGGTCGCTTAGCAGGCAAAGGCCCATTGGGGCTCTAGTTTGGTTTGGTTTAGGAGATTTTGTAAGATTATAATTATACATATTTCATTTTTGTGATGTTTAGCCAAATTGTTGATGGTTTTCATTCATTCCCGGATTTTCAGTTTTCCTGTGTTGTACGTTTTATTTTCATGGTCCCTCGAAAAACAGAGAATCGAGGTTTAACTGTATTATGTATGTATGGGCATCACGAGAAAATGGTGAAGATAATTTAATGAAAATCAATATGTAAAGTCGGGGAATGATGCATTACAATCTAGGCTGTAAATACTGTAATTTTATTCACGCTGAGTCAAATGGTAGTTTAGGGAAGGCCTAAAATTCAGTTGTCAAATATGTATGTTATTAATGTTCCTGTTGATAAATACTACATAACTAAAATTATATAGAATTAAATTTCCGATCATTTATGTCTAGTACTGTTTTACCGTGCCAACTATGATAATAGAATATTGAATTTGGACTTTTGTTGCTTAGTCCATATCAGCGCTAAGTACTGTTAACACAGAAATATTGTTTAATCGTGTCAACTGGCGATGGTTTTTGTCACGATTGTCTTAAGGTGTAACACTGCGTGGTCATCGGTCCATATCAGCAAGGAAATATGTGAAGATGATTATAAAAGGAGAAAACATTTAAAAGGAATGTTCATTTGGAGAACACGACAAGAGGGAGTCATGAAAGAAGGAAGGACTGCCTTTATATCGCAGAGTTGGAAGAAAATTAAATGTGAAGGCCTATAATATTAAAAGCTCATAAAACTGATCAACAATACATTGACCATTGTTGTGATATTATTCGTCTCTTCTGCTGTCACTCATCTCCGATAGATGGGAATACTGCTGCATCCCGGGTGAAACAGCCTGCCTGAATATTGGTTGAAAGTAGCTGGGGAGTTGCACATTCTATAGGATTGTCCCATCGATGACGGGTACTGCAGTTAGTACAAAATAAAACTCTTGATTTTACATGAGAAAGGATCAAAACTAACAGCACGATACGATAAACAAGTAAACGAATAAAGTGCATGACATGGCGCTTGAAACAGAGTTAAAATGAGCAAATATCTCAACTGAAAGGAACATTTTTTCAGGAAAACAAGACAGCCAGCACATCTGCAAACTTGTCTGTGTGATGAGAGTTCCAAAAATACACGTTAGATTGGAGGTGTAGTGTCAACTTAGGAGCCATTACAATGTTAAGGGCAGGTCAACAATTGTTGACATAAGAGCGGTAGCGGTTAAGTATGCCTTTTCTTTCTGCAAAAGCGCAATGACTCAAAAAGTCTATATAAACTGTATTTTACTAGGAAGAATTATCAGGCCAAACTTGGATGCTGGCATTCCATGCCCTACATGTTCCATTGAATGTATATGGTAGAGTTTCCTATAAAGTGGAAATGTTTGTCAGAGAGTAGAACATCACAAGATTGAATTGTTGTCTTTGGTGTGGTATATATATCTCTCTGTCTGAATGTACTAAGTTTTTATTTTAAATTGGGCTGATGACCATAGATGTTAGGCCCCTTTAAACAACAAGTAAGAATATTAAATTTCTTGATGTTGTTATATTGCTAAGTTAATATTTTTAAAGTAATGTACCAGTCATTGTAATACAATGTGTTTTCTCAAGCACTTTTCATACATAGCTTCCTAACAATATTTAGTAGTGGTAGATGTTACCTAACACTATAGTAATAATTTTGTTTGTTCTGCATATTGCAACACATATTATGAAATCTTTTCAGGAATGAGAAGTGCAATGATAACTACAACACAGACTTCATCTACCGTCTGTATGCTGAGGAGGGTAAGGGGCTGTTCAGTTCCAGGATGAACGTCTTAGGTGAGTTCCAGATTTCTTCCTTCAGCCATGGAGAAATTCTAAAATTTTCTTGACTTTTGTAAGTTAAAATGACTATTTTGCATCTGTTGTGAGTGAGAAAAGGTGAAATGAAGTTAGTATAGATGTTTTCAACTGGATTTGTAATGACGTCGTAGATTGCTTCTCTCGTGTTTGACAGTCAAGCAGCTGAGAGCAGACCGAAGTTTATCGCATTGTCTGAGCAGTTAAATGCCATTGACATTATATATTTCTTCACTTCCATCAATGCGCAATGACACAAATTATATGGGAATAAACAGAATATAATGTAATACTTGGTCTCCAAAATTGAACAATCAAAATAACTCCAAGTAACATATTGTCATAGAACAAACAAGGTTAATGTACAGGTGAGAAAGCGAACAAGAACATAATCCACAAGGGCGAGTCAAATGAGAACCTTAGGAGTGTCATAAAATTTGAATGTCACGCCACAGTTCTCTCCATTGGCAGTTCTGTTACAAGGCTTTAAATCATTGGGCCCGAGCCACGGACCATTCCGTGCTTCGTCTTAGTGTACCAAATGCCGGACCACGGAACTGTCCCGTTTTCTCACTTTACTACGTAATTCAACTTTTCTCAAGAGATGGCAGAGTAAGTTCCATTTGCGA
The DNA here is from genome assembly GCF_040414725.1 of Anabrus simplex. NCBI lineage: Eukaryota > Metazoa > Arthropoda > Insecta > Orthoptera > Tettigoniidae > Anabrus > Anabrus simplex. The sequence continues at coordinate 70,384,537 of NC_090274.1, read as the reverse complement.
TTTATGTAGGGACTCTTCCTCTCCAATGTTATATGCTCTTTGCTAATATATAACGATACTGTGCTTGGTAATATTAGTTTGAAGTGAACTATCTCTAGACTTCGAGATTCGCTTGCAAACAAGATGGCTGCCAGTAAATGACTGAAGGTTACTGATATAAAAACCCCTTTTAGAAAGTAATGGTGATTAGGAATGTAATTATTTCAATGAAATTAGTAGTAGAATTAGTGTGAGTAATGCTCCTGATGAATCATTAGATGTGGAAATCGAAGAGAGAGTGCAAGGAGATGACTGTGTTACAGCTCAGCAGGCGGACTGGTATGGACCCACGATGCTAATAAAATGTATTTAAAATATTCCTTGTTCTTTGGTTTGTGGTGTGAATGCCGTTTGTTTTCAGGTATATTTAAATCTTTAATGTTCTTGTAAGGAATACATTTCTCACCATGGAAAAAGTCACTAAATTTTCTTCAAAATAATCCGAGCCCCAATGCAGTTTCAATCCAACAGATATGCAGGGCTCAATGGGTTAACGAATACCCTATAGGCAGTAACACTGCGCAGAGGAATAAACACCATCAGAGTCCAAGTGTCCTGGCTGCCTCACTTCAGACATTAAAAAAAAAAAAAATAACAGTCTGTTATTCAGTTTTTGAGTAGTGAAAGTGTGCAACTAACTCCTGTAAATTCATAGACTAATGGCGATTCATTATTTTTATGCACGTTTGTTGCAGCAGCAGCATGACCATGCTTGGTTGCATACTGGTCATGCAAGAACCTGCATTCATCAGACGTTTTCCCAAGTGATTACCACATGTTGGGCCACACATGGAGACACTGGGAGGGCCTCTATAACAATATATACAGTGGAGATGTAAGGCACAGAATTTCAGCTAAGAAAATTGCTGCCCTGAAAATGGTTTTCCGTAGTTTCCCATTTTCACACCAGGCAAATGCTGGGGCTGTACCTTAATTAAGGCCAAGGCCGCTTCCTTCCAACTCCTAGGCCTTTCCTATCCCATCGTCGCCATAAGACCTATCTGTGTCGGTGCGACGTAAAGCCCCTAGCAAAAAAAGAAAATTGCTGTGCATATTGACTTTTGCCTCTTAAAACAATCATCACCTCTGCTCTGAAGCATAAAGACTAAACAGTGTTGTTGATAAACATGAATTTTGTTTTCTAGGTGTTTATTTTAAGATTAAACTCGTTGCTTATATTGTTGATCCTGTCCAAAAGCAATGGACAACCTGTATGTCTGGGTATGTGGTGGTGAAACCTTGTGTTAATTAACACCATGTGGTGTGCTTAAGTTTTAAAGTCCCTATCCGACGGATGAATCGCCACCGACGGTGTCATATGCTCTCATTCTGTATGAACTCTGTGAAGAGGTTTGGAATAGTCTCAGACTTTTGGCATGCAATCTAGAGAAAAGAAATGATGCAAGTTAGGTTATGTGTATAACTGAAAGACACTTTTTTTTAAATGTGTTATAGCCTAGGTTAAGTTTAATCATGTGTATATAACTGTCCGTGCATCCAAAGTTGCTCAGAAAAACACTGCACATGCCTGCATGTGTAGATATCTTTCAAGGTTATGTAGCATAGGGACAAGTCTTTAAGACAGTTCTAGAACATGTACTCGCCAGGTCTTTCGGAGATTATTATAGAATCTTCCAGGCATCTTGTAATATTATGTTGTAAGAAAGTAGAATTATATAGAATCATCCAGATTCATAGCCAGTATATATATGAAGAGTGTCGAGACCAGAGAGTAGTTGAGTTATACAGAGAGGCAAGTGGGTTGGTGATATTGTAGCTCAGCTGTTTTGATTCCGTGCCATAGTGCAGATCAACAGTCGGTTGTTGATATAGTGAATTATCGTAAATCAGTCTACCGTATTGATACACCCCCCCTGTGGGATGCATATAAAGTATACACCCACGGTACCCCTGCTTGTCATATGAGGCAACTAAAAGGGGCGACCAAGGAATGATTGAATTAGAACGATGAAACTGCTTGCGATTAGTACCATCACGCAGAGTATCAGTACAGTATGTTAGGTACACAATAGGTTTGTGATTAGTAGCAGCAGAGAGCAGTTCACTATGGGTTTACAGTATCTGTGATTAGTACCACTATAAGTGGAACACCGTGGGCTTACATTGCCTGTGATTAGTACACCCAGGTGAGGAACACCATCAGTTTGCGTTGCCTATGAGTGGTGCCATTATGTGAGAAACACCATAGGTCTGCATTACCTGTGTGACGTACATTAATTGTGAGTAATACCATTATGTGTGGAACACCATCAGTCTACGTTACTTGTGATTAGTACAGCTACATGAGAAATACCATGGTTCTACTGTACGAGTGATAAGTACCATTATGAGGGGCCGTTGACCTGGCCATTTGACCGCTTTAGACAACAAGCATTATCTATTCAGGATTGTCCTTTGGAAGCAGCCCCTTGGCCAGTATATATTATTGTTTGAAGATAGTTTCTGGGAAGGTGGGGCATTGCGGGTCGAATCCACTGATTGTTTCAAGTTCATAATCATTGTTTGTTCTCGTCTTTTTGAATTCTAGTCAGTGGATCGATTTTGGAATTATTTTTAACTTTCAGTATTTTGAGTTGGATCCGCTGATTATTTTAAACTCCTATTTATCCATTCATTTTACATCCTCACGTTTCAAATTCTGATCATTGAACGAATTTTGGACTTCTAAATTGTCATTACATTTAGACTCATTTAATACCATTAGGGGCTGATGACCTAGATGTTAGGCCCCTTTAAACAACACAATTACTCAATACTTCAGTAGTGACATCTTCTGATTAATGTTCCAACTTCATGTAGTAGCAGTTTCACGTTTGGATAGATAGAGTTCTTTAAGGCACATCTTTTGAATGTGCGGAGTTGAGGTGTACCTCCCGGTACAATTATTATTGGAGAATTTTTTTTCGAGTTTTCTTTTTGTATCATGTCTGATTTCATCTTGTTGTTCAGTCGGTATTTTATTAATGGCTATTTCAGATTCAATTACTAAATTTGTGGCAATGATAAGAGGATTGAGGTTGGGCCAGTTGTGTTAAGAGGCCTATAGAAAGAATTGAATTCTCATTATTGTTTAAAATTATTTTAGACAAACTGATTATAGGGGTATGGAACTGTTCTGTGTTTACTGAAGATATTTTATTGTTGTTGTGAAGTTTCCTAAACTGACTGGATTTATTTACTTTGTGTTTGTTTACTTCAGATGTAATTTTGAAAAACTCTGGTCATGCACTCTCGTGCAAGGTGGAAGAACTTATAACTTAAAGAAGTTTGTATTTCTAGATTTTCATAACTGAATCTGTGTTCATTTATTTTTGGGTTGGCAACACTTCTTTTTCATTCCGCCAGTTTTGAATCTGGCCAATCATGAATTTTTGTAATTAATTTTCAACCAATCCCGCATTTCTTGTTCACTTTGAATTAGCCAATAAAAATTGGGAGGCTGTGTCTGGATTAATCCAGAATTCTCTCGAACCTTCCCTGAGGGTATATAAGTTGCGGCTTTTCAAGTTTCCTTTGGCCATAAATTCTATCTTTCTTGCTGTCTCCGCATACTTATCCGAGGGAAGGTCCAAATTTCTAACTATGTAACCAACATTTTCTAAAATGTAAAATTCTGTTCGGCTAATGTAAAAATTTCATAAAGTCTTTAACTGTAAATCGGGGATAGAGTGTGCGTTACCCTCTCGAGTTCCCTTTCAACTTGGTTCGAGGTGACTACGACTTTGTAAATGCTTTTCTTCTTTTCTGTAATGCCTTAACGTAACCTTCATTAGTCACCTCAGTAGCTTGGGATTAGCCCCTGTATATCTGGGCCGAGAGCCCCATTAGGACTTTACTCTTCATTATCTAGGAGTGCAAGTATACGCCTCCATTCATTTTGTGTTTGGGCCAGTAATCTAACCTGTAGTCCGACTCATTGGCTGAACGGTCAGCGTACTGGCCTTCGGTTCAGACGGTCCCGGGTTCGATTCCCGGCCGGGTCGGGGATTTTAACCTTAATTGGTTGATTCCTACGGCACGGGGGCTGGGTGTATGTGTTGTCTTCATCATTATTTCATCCTCATCACAACGCGCAGGTCGCCTACCGGCGTCAAATAGAAAGACCTGCACCTGGCGAGCCGAACCCGTCCTGGGATATCCCGGCACTAAAAGCCATACGACATTTCATCTAACCTGTTCTTTGTCCATTTTGATGTAAGGTTGCCTTAAGTGGGCTGTTAGAAATTTGTTAATGTTGGAGAGCATGTAAGCTCTTTTCTAAGTTTTCTGTAATTGTGAGGGGCGCCTCTGGAAGCCTAGAGATTGTAACAGTTGGAGCAAGTGCTCTTGAATTGGGGGATTTCTGCCCTTGCCTAAATTATACCTCATTTATAAAATTCTAAATTGTGTAAACTTGAGCTGGTAGCTCAGAACTTGTAAATCTGGGGCTTGTAGCCCAAAGCTGTTAAATTCCCTATTCTGGGGTTCTCTATTTTTAATCCCCAAATTTGTCATTGTTATTTCATTAAGTGAAAATTTGTTAAGTTTGTGGTTTTTGAAGAAATACAACCTTCAGTTCAAGTTTTAAATTAATTTTGATATTGTAGATGACCCATTCACCCCAGCACCTTCTTTCACCTCTCTGAGATCCACCAAACATGGTAACAATAACAACAATAACACTGCCCCCAATCTTAATAATAATAAACATTTAATTAATGATAATAAACATATTTTAAATTTCAAAAAGAAAATTGACAATATCATTACGAAAGCTGATAAAGGCTTAATGGATAAATCTGACTACATATGTAAAACTAAAGATTTCTTCACCGGGCGAGTTGGCCGTGCGCGTAGAGGCGCGCGGCTGTGAGCTTGCATCCGGGAGATAGTAGGTTCGAATCCCACTATCGGCAGCCCTGAAGATGGTTTTCCGTGGTTTCCCATTTTCACACCAGGCAAATGCTGGGGCTGTACCTTAATTAAGGCCACGGCCGCTTCCTTCCAACTCCTAGACCTTTCCTGTTCCATCGTCGCCATAAGACCTATCTGAGTCGGTGCGACGTAAAGCCCCTAGAAAAAAAAAAAGATTTCTTCAACAATCCTTCCTTTTCTATAATGAAAAAAGGCACAACCAATAAAATCGAACATCTGCTTAAAGAAACCTTTAAAAAAAAACACCTCTTTTCTCATCACAGATCAAGAAAAAACCAAATTATTAAACATGAACCCAGGCCTACCCACTGCCAAAGCCCTTCCCAAAATTCATATAACCAACATTCCGATCCGCCGTATCATCAATTACAGACCTAGCCCCTTATACAATATTTCTAAATTCATCCAAAAGATTTTATTAAAAATTATCAATTTTTATCTAATAAATCTATCAAAAACACTTCTGAATTAATCAAAAAAATTTAAAAAATTTGACATCCAACCAAATCTCTCTCTCCATTCTTTCGAAATTGTAAACATGTACCCCAGTATTCCAATTTCCAAATTATTACCTATAATTAATAACAACTTAGATAAATTCAGTCATCTGAGTAAATTAGAAATTAAGGACTTCATGTCCATATTAAAATTAGTAATCGACAATTTTTTCACCTTCGATAACACCATTTATCAACAGGATGGTCTAGCTATGGGCTCACCAGCCTCAGGCATCCTAGCTGAAATATATCTTGATTTTTTGGAAAATACAAAAATGAATAATAATAATAATAATAATAATAATAATAATAATTTCTCAAACATCTTATTTTCGGTTAGATGTGTCGATGACACTTTAGTTATTTTAAATGAAGAATCATCCAGCGCTGATTCCAGACTTCTTCTCCTTAACAACATTGACCCTTACATCAAATTTACCCTTGAATCTGAACATAGCAAAACCCTTAATTTTCTTGACTTAACTTTTATCAGACAGTCTTCTTTAACGTACCAAATTTTCAGAAAACCAACCCAAACAGCAACCTCTATCCAGTAAGATTCTACACACCCACAAGCACATTAACAAGCTTCCTATAACAGCCTAATTTTTCGTGCACTTAACACTCCAATGTCTAAAAAACATTTAAATAATGAATTAAACACCATCCATACTATTGCAAAACTAAATGGCTTTAACAACTCTTTCATAAACTGTATTATTAATAAATTCAAACACCGCCCCAAAACCACATTAACAAAAGATAAAACCAAACCTACCGCATTTTCCACCTTTACTTTCTCTCAAAATGCTTATAAAATCACCAACATTCTTAAACACAACATGAAAATATCTTTTTGAACGAATAACAGAAATCTTGGTTTATTACACAACTCTAACTCAATTAATAAATCTAATGTTTTTTCTAAAACTGGAGTACACATATTCCAATGCAATAACTGTAGCTCTTCATACATCGGACAGACAGGACGTAACTTTATTATCAGATACTCTGAACACATCAGCGCCATAAAATACAACAGATTCTCTGCAATAGGACAACACATACAAGACTCTAATCACAATTTCACCAGTATTGACAAAGACATGAAAATACTTAGTTACTAACAAAGGCCCCCTTCTAAACACTACTGGTACTGAAAATTGTTTTATTTATCTTGACCAATACTTCAACCCCAATTTCAATTTAAATGACATTTCTGAAAAACCTAATATTTTATTCAAATTCCTTATCCGCTTTTTCAAAAATGCTTAATTTATAAACCCAACTTCAATATTCCAGGCCTTATATAGTTCCTACTGACATTTTCCACTTCCTATAACCCATCCACCTGATCCACCTTAAACTAATACACCTCCTCATTCATTTTCCTATTTTTTTCCCTTTATTTTAATCATTATTTTTCTACTTCAACTTTTTCTTTCCTTTTTACCTTCCTTCCTTCCTTCCTTCCTTCCTTCCTTCCTTCCTTTTTCCCCTTTCCTAATTGAATTTTATTTTCTAACATCTGTAATAATTTAGGCCACTCTAACTTTCAAATTTACACATTACGCTATCCTATGATCAACCTCAACTCTTCAAGATATAACAAGCTATGTCATTACGCTCCTCAACTGTTCCAATTTTGCACTTTTTAGTATTTTTTTCTCTTCACAATTGTTTTTTTCTATGTCATATGTTTCAATAACTTCAAGAAGCTAACATACAAATTTCTTTAACTTGGATATATTTCTTTTGACAAATAATATACAGTTATATTGTACTATTTCACTTATATCAGCATTTAAAGGCTTGATACTTGAACTTTTTAAATTTTTACATCGGATTTCCACAAACGTTTGGAAGCACAGTGCCGATCGGCACATAATATCTTGTTACTCTTCAAGAACTTGCTCCGTACTACATTTACGTATTCGATCAAAGACTTCTTCAATATTTTCTGAACTATCGACACGCAGTGCTGACTTCTAAAATTATACAGTGCTCCATGAACTGCAACTGAAAAATATGTATTTCATTCTAGACTTCTTCATAATATTGAAATTTCAACACACAGTGCCCCCTAAAGTATTATAGTGCTTCATAAACAGCATCTGACAGAATTACTTAAACTTCACATTTTGTACCTGTGCATCATCTTTTATACTTATTTGTGATTGGCTGAAATTTCAACACACACTGCTCCCTAAAGTATTTTAGTGCTTCGCAAACAGCAACTGATGGAATTATTTAAACTTCACATTTTATTTACTTGTGCGTTGTCTTTTATACTTATTTGTGATCGGCTGATGATGACCAAGAATACTGGTCGAAACCGGTACCAATTATAATTAAGTAGGAATGTAAAATTTACATTTGTTATTTTAATAGTATTGAAAGGTTGAACCGTCGTATATCTTCTTTCAACTTAATAGTGAACTTGCTTCAATACGGAACACTATGAAATTCTTATCTCTTAACTGTAAACATGGTAACTTACTCAAAATCATATGAGAAAGTAATCTATTTTTAACCCTCATCTTTTTGTTGGAGAGTAAATGATATTTTTTTTTCTTCCTACAGGCCATATGCAGCAAGGTGGATCGCCTACTCCTTTTGATCGTAACCTGGGAACCAAGATGGCTGCCCAGACTGTATCATATATGGTTGGACTGTTGAAAGATGCAGTAAAGGATGATGGCACTGTGAACATCTCAACACCAGAATCGGCCGTCATGGTGGGAATCATGAAACGGCAGTACAAATTCTCCCCTCTTGAAGAACTAAAGAAAGTCACAGACTTTGAGTAAGTTATCTTCTTATTTGTTCACTTTTACTCTAACTGACAGATCTACGGCAGTTCCATTATAAAGCTCATAATGCAAGATCAGGATGTGAAGGTGACTTATTGGGGTCTGGAAATCGTAGACTCGTGCACAGAATACGATGATATATATCTTTCCTTCTTTACATCATATACGAGATCATAGGTTATGAATTTCATTATGGTCCGTATTGACAATTGATCACTAACAAAGGGTAGAGAAGGGTTCACCTATTCTATATCATTAGCTTGTATAGTGTCCTATATAATAGGGACTAGTTTTGACCCTATATACACTGGGTTATCTTCAGCCACAATCCATTTGGAAAAACATATGCTCACATACAGCCAATAATAAAGTAAACAATCTGGTATGTCTCAATTTCCAATCCAAATCTAAAACATTGATGAAGTCCGAGCAACACATCCAAAATTGAAATCAAATTACACATCAGAACTGCTGCGATTGGTGCATAAGTCTTTTCCGGTTTCTGCCAGCGAATAGTATGCAGCGTATGAATTTGACACATACGTCGACATTTGTGCCTGAAAATAAACATTTGCGGCACACGTTGCTTTTCTTATTTAATCAAAAGTAAAAGGCTGTGAAAAGTCATCGTTTACTAGTAGAAACATATGGTGAACACGCTCCATCAAATAGAACATGTTAGATATGGTTTCAACAATTTAAACATAGTGATTTCAGTGTGAAAGACATTGTGCGCTCTGGTAGACCACAAAAGTGCGAAGATGAGCAATTGCAGGCATTACTGGATGAAACTGTTAATGCAGAATGCTTTCACCAACAAATGATTAATTTAAATCACGCATTGATCGAAAGACGACTGGAATGGGCCAGAAGACATGGTAGAGATATTTTGTTACACGACAATGCACAGTCTCAATTAAATTGAAATAAGAAATAATGTAGTTTAACCTATTCAATACAAATAAATAAGAAATGTAGTGTTACACATTTCTATTTAATTATAAGTGGAAGCGGTACCGGTTTCAACCCCAATCTGGGTCATCATTAGCCGAATAAAATGCAAAAACAATGCATGGGTAAGTAAGAAATTAAAGAGAGTTAAAGAGGTAAAATATGTTAATGGGGATTGGCACTGTGCAATTTTAAATCATAAAATCTAGAAGAAGTAGAAAGTCAGTCACTTATAAGAAGTAAGGCGCCATCTTCTGAATAGTAGCACAACACACGCAAAGTTCAGGACTGTCTCATAATGTTTACAAGAAGAGGTGAAAAGTTAAATGAGCCAGCATGCATATATTATCAGGCGCGAAGTCACAACATAATTTAATGAATATGAAGTCCCAAAATTGTGTAGAAGTCGAAGACGAGTCGCTTGATTGAAGCAAATTGCTAACTCCTTGTTTTTGCGAAGGACTCGCTCTTTAATTTCTTATTTACCTATGCATTGTTTTTGCATTTTATTCGTCTGATGACCCAGATTGGGGTGACCCAGATTGGGGTCGAAACCGGTACCGCTTCCGCTTATAATTAAATAGAAATGTAACACTATATTTCTTATTTATTTGTATTGAATAGGTTGAACTACATTATTTCTTATTTCAGTTTAATTGTGGTACAGTTCAATACGGAACATCATGAAATTTTTATCTTTAAACGCACCGTCACACACAGCAAAACCAGTGAAAGACACCTTGAAATTTCTTGGATGGGACATCCTCCGCACCCGCCGTACTGCCCCGACCTGGTGCCATCTGACTATTACCTCTTCGCATCAATGGGACACGCGCTCACAGAGCAGCGCTTCAGCAATTTCGAGGAAGCTGGAAAATGGCTCGACGAATGATTTGCCGCAAAAGACAAGCGGTTTTTGTGGCATGCTATTCATAACTTACCTGAAAGATGGGCAAAGTGTGTAGAAGCCAATGGCCAAAAGATGAATTTTCTGTGAAAATTACGTTTTCTTTACTACAAAAACTGGCAAAAACTTGTGCATACACCTGGTACTGTATTGATCCGTATAGTTGCACAGTTATACCAAAGGGAAGGAAATAGAAAGAAGGAAAGACTGACTGACAAGGGGCAAACTGTTTATTTTATGATACAAATTCAACACAATCACACATTTTTTTTAAAACTTTATATCATAATGAAGGTGAAAAGAACTCTCCATGTAGAACATGTTGTCATCATACGAAATGCTGTCAATTGTGCACAGTTTTATTTAGAATTTACACACACTCACACACACTCTCTCTCTCTCTCCTCTCTAATAAACCGCCATCTCGAACAAAACAGTGCTATGAAGAAGACGACGACTGCTCCATTAGCATGTCAGCCAATCGCCAACACTGAATTCAACTAGCGACTTTCATTAACAAGTCTCGCTAACAACTCGGCTTCAACTCCCAAAACTGCCTCTTTATATTTGTACGTTGCCTGACCAGGCTTCTAGAGAAGTTTGGCACAACATGTTTTCTCCTAATTTCTAGTGTCTCGAATAACCTATTTAGAAAAACAGGAAGGTTTATGCTGTATTTATCGATCTTGAGAAGGTTTTTGACTCTGTCAGATGGGACAAATTGATGACAATCCTAAAGAAACATGGAGTTGATTGTAGGGATAGAAAAGCTAATAAAGAATTTGTATTTAAGCCAGAGAGCAAGATTGAGAATAGGAGATGAGATGAGATGAGATGAGTGAAGAAACTGAATTAGGAAGAGGTGTAAGACAGGGCTGCTCTTTATCACTGACACTGTTCAACATCTATCTTGAAGAAATAATGAACGAAAGTTTTAATGGAAAAAGTGGAGTTCGTGTTGGAGGTAGAAGAGTAGAGTATATAAGATTTGCAGATGACATGGTTGTGATGGAAGAAAGCGAATGTGAAATGATACAAATGTTAGATGTACTCAACATGAAACTACAAGAATATGGAATGAGAATTAATAAGATGAAGACCAAAAGTATGATAATTGGAGGAAGACATAGAAGCTGTTGTATTAGGATAGGGGGAGAAGAAATAGAGCAAGTCAGTAACTTCAAGTATTTATTAAGTATGATCTGAGATGATATGTATAGCACCACAAAAATTAAGAAAACAATTGTCATGGCAAAAGAAGGCTTTAAGAGCAAATCGAAATTACTTTGTGGGCCACTAAACAAAGATTTGAGGAGAAGACTTGCTAAGTGTTATATTTGGAGCATAGCACTGTATGGTGCAGAGACTTGGATATTGCAAAAGAAAGATGAGAGAAGATTGGAGGCACTAGAGATGTGGATATGGAGGAGACTAGGACAAGTGAAATGGAAAGACCGGGTAAGGAATGAGGAGGTATTATGAAGAGTTGGAGAAGAATGAAGTATGTTGCAAATCATTAGGAGAAAAATTAACAGGATCGGACATTGTTTGAGGAGGGACTGTTTACTGAAAGAAAAGGCAAACAAGGAAGAGGAAGGAAAAGATATCAAATGTTGGACAATATCAAAGGAAAGAAATATTTAGACATGAAAAACTTTACATGTAACTATTCTCATTTTTAGACCGTATTGAAATTTGCTATAATTTGCATACAAATTTTTATTTCTCTATTTCACCTATTCAATACATTTGATTTTGTGTTGTTAGAAATTCATATTACTACAACACTACATTAAAAGGGACATGTTTCGCTCGGTTTCGAGCACCCTCAGCCTTTGCAACTTATCTCAAGATTAAGACCTGTCATTGTTAATTTGCTTATAACTAATTTGTACTTAATTATGATTCTAAAAACTAAGTGGAAAATACGTGAACATAGGCATTCAAATCTTTATAGAACACTTTCCCGCCTTGTCAATACTTTACATATTTTATTATATTTAATTACCGTACATGTTTCGAGAGCCAACTACTCTCTTCTTCAGCGGTGTCAAACATTAATTAATCTTTGGACTTGGTGCATTGGTACAAATAGAACAATTATATATAAATCTTGAAATTGTTACAATATTTATCTTTGTTTCACCTTTTACTTGCTTACTATGTCATTTGTTACAGACTTTAAACTAGAATTTTCAAATCATAAATAATAAAATGTATTAAATTAATCACTATATGTTAATTTTACATCCTTATTTACATTTAAAAAGAATAAAATGTTCTATAAAGATTTGAATATAAGTCAATACGGACCAACATGGTGAAAATAATCAACATAGGCATTTGTAAACACAATGGACAGTTTAACAATTTAAAATGACAGTGCTAAAATTGGGATATACATTGATTCTAATAACACTGATGTCCAAAACACACTCAAATTTTAATACAATAAGTCAACTAACAATTGTTTTATAAAACAAAGAACTAGAGAATTTTAGCCAACTCTCATAATTGTGAAGATATTACTATGTTTTGGTCAACGTTTCCAACCCTTTCGATAAGTCAGGCATTTACAGATTTTACTGCAACGACTGTTCCAGCGTATACATTGGGCAAACAGGGAGATCCTTCAGAATCAGATATAATGAACACGTTAATGCTATCAAATAACAAAAGATTCTCAGCAAAAGGACAGCATACACACGATTACAAACACTGCTTCGACGGCATCAACAATTATATAGACATCGTCGAAATAATGAATAAATGTCTTCTTTTAGACCTAACGGATCAATGTTTCATTCTATTGTACCAATTTTAATTTTAATGATCTATCCAAAAAGCCTACTATCTTATACGATATACTTATTTCAGTTATTAACAATCTTAAAATTCCAAGAGATCAATCAATATATAAAACAGTATGTGGCACGCTGGCTTACTACCCCTACCGGAATCCACGTCCCCCCGACTTGTGTTCTCCTGTTACTGCGACCTCCCCACCTTCTATCTGACACGCCCTGATTCCCCGCTGATGTTCGCGGCTTGTTGCCCGACATTCTGCTCAGCAGTTCCTCTTTAACTCCTCGCCCATGAATGCTCTTGAGGTGAGTTTCCATCTTCTATTTGCCTAGCACTTTCCTTGATCCCTGTTTTCGTCACACTAACACGAAGTTCAAATTTTTCTTTTGGGTTCGTTTGATTCGAGATCTTTCCAGATTCACGATTATCCACCTGAAAATAGTGTATTTTCACGAAATCTCGTCTGTCAACTTACACCTCAAGTTTACCTCACATTATTGAATATAATACTGAAATATAGGACTAAAACTATTGACACACTACTAAGTCAAGCTGTTTCAATGAATCCATGCAAGATATATGCCATTAAATCTTTTAATCTAACAATTTAACAATCCAAGCAATATAGATAGTTCATTGATCGTAATCCATGAGGAACTGTTTTTTTTTTTTTTTACAAAAATTGGTCAATGAAATGGTCTTCTACCTATTTACATTGTATAACAATACTCTAGAACAAAATTAGCTGGTAGTGTATTCTTGTAAAGATCTCTCATAATAGAATGTTTTAAAGGTTTTATATATCGCTTCAAGGCCAGTTGTATATTTTTAACAGCTACTAAGATAAAATAAAAACAAAGGAAATTTTATTTGAAACTTGGTGCTGTAATTAATTTTATGCATAGTTACAAACGTTTAACAATGCCAGGAGAAATACATGTACAAGACTGAGTGGCCAGCCTTCTAACCCCAACTTGGCAGGTTCGATCCTGGCTCAGTCCGGTGGTATTTGAAGGTGCTCAAATACGATAGCCTCATGTCGGTAGATTTACTGGCACGTAAAAGAACTCCTGCGGGACTAAATTCCGGCACCTCGGCGTCTCCGAAGACTGTAAAAGTAGTTAGTGGGACGTAAAGCAAATAACATTATTATTGTTTCTCAACTGGGCCGATGACCTTCAATGTTAGGCCCCTTAAAACAACAAGGGAGTGTTTTTCAACTATCCAAATGTTTTATAACATAATTGTAAATAACAAACTTATTTTAAAAGTGTTCGTACAAACATATATTGTAAATATTCTAATGTAACTAGTTAAATGTCCTGGTTACTTCCTCCTAGGCTGATGATGGCAAATAAAATTGCAGAAACTGGTACCAAAAATGACAATAAAAATGTGACATTTTAATTATTTCACATTTTCTATAGTATTGAGCAGGTGGAAAACCCTACCCTTATCTTTGACTGTAAATCTCATTTCAATACGGACCAATAATGAAATTTTTGACGTTTTAATGAACATCTTAATGCAAAAGCGGACTTGTAGAATCAAATGAGCCTGGCTTCGCTAACCTTGTACTAATTGTGATAACATTTACTGGAAGCCTTCTGAAGAAGTCCTACTCTTGTTTTCTGATGTGGTAATTTGTGTAGAAATGACCTTGGTAAAGAGGCATATGGCAGCTTACACAGATTTCACATCGTTTTGAAGGCTTCATATCTTCATCACTACTCTCATCAGAAGAGCTTTCAATATCGAACTCAAGTTCTTCAACGTTACTTGGGCATTCCGAATAAATATCCACATACAGTTCGTTAAATATTTCATCCTGATCTAAATATGCGGTCAGTCCGGGAAGTGCCGTCTTACCCACCACATGGCTCTTTGAACAGTGTAAACATGAGGTTGGAAAACTAAGAAATTGAAGCATAAAACAGAAGATTTTTTTTTTTTTTTGCTAGTTGCTTTACGTCGCACCGACACAGATAGGTCTTACGGCGACGATAGGACAGGAAATGGCTAGGGGTGGGAAGGAAGCGGCCGTGGCCTTAATTAAGGTACAGCCCCAGCATTTGCCTGGTGTGAAAATGGGAAACCACGGAAAACCATTTTCAGGGCTGCCGATAGTGGGATTCGAACCTACTATCTCCCGAATACTGGATACTGGCCGCAATTAAGCGACTGCAGCTATCGAGATCGGTAAAAAAAAAAAAAAAAAAACAGAAGAAGAATGAAAAGTAAAGGTAGTAGGGAATAAACAAAACCTCTCTAAACCAAGACTGCTAGCTGGTTTTAGAAGCTCCAACAGATGTCACCGTATATACAAGTCTTGGGAACATAAGTTATTTCGGGGACCTGTCAGCAACGTTCGGCCATCGAAACACGAGTAGACTCTGTCTTGGCCGCAATGTGTTAATGAAGTCCTGCTTTATCTCCACTCCAGTGTGCAATGCGAGGCATTTGGAAAACCTAGGTGTCTGGATAGAAATAAACATTAATATTTCCAAATATTGATTGTGACTTGATAGAATCTGTTGTTCTTTTAAGAACAAAATATGTCATTCTTTGCTTTATATTGTATATTTTTGTTGCCGTTAATGCTTTCACGGCCCGTACTTAGACACGATATTGTATAGGCTTTTGGGCTTGTGCCATGTCAAGAAAACAAGGTGAAATTCTTAACGTTTCGCAGAAAACTGTGCTCTGCGTCCTCAGAAGAAGCCTTTCTCGTGGACAGTCGAGAAATTTCTGAGGACGCAGAGCATAGTTTTCTGTGAAACTTTAAGATTTTCACCTTATTTTCTTGACACGGTACAAGCCCAAAAGCCTATACAATATCATGTCCATTTGTATATTTTTATTCCCTGTTTAATAATGTGTTTTTTTTACAGGTATGTTATAGTGTGATATTTATACTGAACTTGTGTTAGACTGAAGGGCTTTTAAGTTACGTTTAACTGAGTCTACACTGCAAAGTGTGGCTTCCTTCGTAACAAATGTATCCAATCTTGCCATAAGTTCTGTCCCTCGAACAGAGGCAGCTAGTGTATATGGAAATGACATGTGTATACTGTATGTAATTTTATTCACTAGAGACAACACAGAGAATACAGATCACTCGGTATGTCCACCCTTTGCCTTGACACACCTTTTGAAACTTACTTCTTGGGGTATTGAGGTTGCTGCTAACGCCGAATCTGCCTTTAAGGACTCGATACTGTGATGTGGTTTAGAGCAGGCCTTCTCCTTTAAAAGGTCCCGCAAGCGATAGTCGGGGCTTCCTGAGGACCAATAAACTCGGGCACATTTCTCTCAAATCAGCGTTCTGTGGACTCTACCTTGTGGGCAGGTGCTGAGTCCTGCTGGTATAACCAGTGCTTACCCATGAACAAGGTGGTCTTCAGGGCTTCCCAACATTTTTGAGAATGTTGGATTGTTTTCGCCCCTGGGATCGATGAGTAGAGCGCTCATGTATCTGAAAGACCAAGAGAGTTTGAAGATTTAGAAATTGTCCTTGTCTCATCTTTGTTGCCAGAAACCTACTACGCTGGCGTAGCAGGGGGAGAGGTGATACTCCCACGTGGCGGATAGGGGGGGTCCTAACCGGCTTTTCGGCGGACTTGAGGGAAATAAAATACCTCTCGCGGACCAAACACACAACTCCTTGTGGGTGGGGGATGCAGACGAATAATCCACCCACGGTATCCCCTGCCTGTCGTGAGAGGCGACTAAAAGGGACAACCAAGGGATGATTGAATTAGAACCATGAAACTACTTTTGATTCGTACCATCATGCGGGGAACACCATGGGTTGCCTGTACTTGCGAGTAGTACCACTATATTAGGTACGAAATAGGTTTGTGATTAGTAGCAGCATAGAGCCTGGCCTGGGGTTTTCCAGTACCCGTGGGTCATACCAATGTGAGCAACACCGCGGATCTGGGCGTTACCTGTGAGTTGTACCACTATATGAGTGACACTGTGTGTCTGCGTTGCCTGTGATTAGTACCCACTACGTGAGGAACACCACGGGATCCGTGGGACCGGCACCCGTGACTAGTACACCTAGGTGAGGAAACTCATCAGTTTGCGTTGGCTATGAGTGGCGCCATTGTGTGAGAAACACCCTAGGTCTACATTACCTGTACGAAGTACAATACTGGTGAGTAGTACCATCTTGTGTGGAACACCGTGAGTCTTCGCTACTTTTGATTAGTACCCCAACATGACAAATACCATGGTTCTACTTTACTCGCGACATGTACCATTCTGTGGGGCCTTAGTCGTGGATTTTGCACCCTGGTAGACATCAAGCATCATTGTGCTTTATAAGTGGTCCCTTGGTCAGTAATACTATTATTTATGATCTTTTATTGAGTCTGATCCACTGTTTTTGTTTGTTTTTGTTTTTTGTAGGGTTCATGTCCATCTATTCATTCTTCATGACATTTTTATTTTATTTTGTTCAGTGGATGAATTTTAACTTTTTGTTATTTCATTTTGTACCATTAGGGGCCGATGACCTCGATGTTAGGCCCCTTTAAACAACAAGCATCATCATCATCATCTTTGTTGCTCCCCACTCTGATCTGTAATGGAAAGGAAGCAAGTAATGGAAGCAGAAACATGCTCATAAGACAACTGTATTAATGAGAAGGGAGCCAACTCTATTTGAAGATGTGGTGATTGTACTTTTCCTTGTGTTTTCTTTCTATGCCTCCCTCTTCCCAAACTAACCTGTCGTAAGTCTTTGAAAGGAACAAAGCTGACTACATCTGTCATTGTGTTCTCATCCTTGTTCCTGACTTATTATACAGGGTGTATCTGTGATGGTATTACAAACTTTCAGAAGACAGCAAAAGGATCAATTTGAGATAAGGAACCGTATTCTGGAAACGACAAGAGTCAAAAGTTAAGCAAAATTCTACTCATTTAAGACCGTTTACCTGCACAAGTTTCACAAGCTGCTCCATTTACAACAAAAATTTGAAATGGCGTCCCCCTGAGTCAATGCAGGCATGGCATCGTTGCATTAAGTTCTGTCTCACCCGTTCGAATATCGCCGGTGTCGTTCGAACAGCGTCGCAGATCCTCTTCAGTCTCGACAGGTGTCTCGTACACAAGGCATTTCCCATGACCCCACAAGAAGAAATCAAGTGGGGTGAGATCAGGTGAACGAGCGGGCCATAAAAATGGACCACCTCTTCCTATCCACTTTGATCCAAGTGTTCAGGAATCCTCAGACCAAAGTGATGTGGAGCTGCCCATCATGTTGGAACCACATCCGTTGACGAAGGGCAAGGAGGATGTGTTCTAGGAACGTGGGTAGTACTGTACACTGCTGCTTTTAGGTGGGAAGGAAGAACAACTTGGATTATTAATAACTTTTGACTCGAACATTTCCGGACCATGCTTCCTTATCTCAAACTGATCCATTTGGCGTCCTCCATCATCCCTGAAAGTTTGTAACATCATCACGGATAGACCCTGTGCATTAGGCCTACTTGATTTCTTACCTGTATTTTTATTGTTTAGTCACCGCATTCCCGTGGAACAGTGGTGGTTGAAGCTCCGCCCACTGTTACGTATCCTGGCTAAACACGACAGTGCCTACGAGGAGGAAGGGATGTACATGACCATCGAGGAAGAATGCAAAGATGCAGATGCTGCTGTTGTGTAGTCAAGTATTATTTTCTTTGTGATGTTAGAATTATTTACTTGTTGAAACTTAATTTATTTTTTAAACTATATTTTTGATGATAAAAGACTTCAGGAATAAATGAGAAAAGATCAAGTACAGATTCTTTGATGTTTCAAGTGCTGGTCTACATACTTTCAGCTGTAATTGACATAGGTTTTCTTTACCATGCACACTCTTGAGCTAAAGACGGGCTGTTCCAGTAAGGTGCCTTGTTTCAGAATGATCATTCTTTGCTTTTAGGAGGAAATACTACCAATTAGGATCAGAAATTAGCAAATCTTTTGTTTTCTTTCGATAATATTTTAACCTTTATATAGTGCAGTGTCACCACTTGTTTATAAGTTGTTGAAATATTTAGAGTCAAGGCCATGATAATGTTTCTTTCCAATTTTTACAAGTAGAATGTAAAGTATATATTAGTTTTTTTTTTTAAATTATAGTTTATCTTTAGCAGTGCTGCATTAATTTTATTGTTTATCTTGTTTATAATTCTGTTTTAAAGGACTGAACTCAGTATTAGAATTTGTATAGCAGAAGTGGCACCTTGCCATGAATAGTGTAGATATAATATCAATTTTATACTGGTCATTTTAAACGTTTTTAGTAATTGTTTTAGCAGAATGAGTTGAACTGTGAAATATACACCACAAAGTAAAATGCAATATTCTGCAACATGAACAAGAAAATCCTGTTTATAAATGTGTTTCCCCACCTTGTCGGTCATCAGTCATCTAAAAACTGTGACAGTCTTTGACCTCGGCACACTTGGTAAAATTACTTTCATGTGGGAGCTTTAAAATTATTTAATGACAATAATAATTGGATGCTCTTCACCCTCTGCACACACATGCTGGCTAGTTAAAGAAAATTTCTTGGATAGAAGCAGACAAAGACATTGCTAATGTTTTAAATAATGCTATAGTGCTCTCAACTTTAAGGTTGCTCACTCTGATTTTATTGGGAGCTTTGTCAATTTGGGCCACATCAATTTTTTTTTTCTATTTGCTTTACGTCGCACCAATACAGATATGTCTTATGGCGACAATGGGATAGGAAAGGCCTAGGAATTGGAAAGAAGCGGCCCTGGCCTTGATTAAGGTACAACCCCGGCATTTGCCTGGTGTGAAAATGGGAAACCAAGGAAAACCATCTTCAGGGCTGCCGACAGTGGGGCTCGAACCCACTATCTCCCGATTACTGGATACTGGCCGCACTTAAGCGACTGCAGCTATCGAGCTCGGTTCAACTTTTCTCTCCACGATTCTCTGTAGTAAACAATTTCTACGTAATATGTGACCAATCCAAGATGTATCATCATCATGAAGTACCTCTCCTCTCCTATCCTGCTCACCACCTCCTCACTTCTCTATCGGTTCATTTCATTTTCTCCATTCAACTCCATAACCACATTTCAAAACATTCTAAATATTTTTGTTCTTTCTGTCTGACTGTTGCATGTTTCAGAACCATAAGACACCACACTCCACACAAAACAAATAGCAAACCTCTTCCTAAGTTTAATGGGTATGCTTCCAACAGTCAGCAAACCTTTCATTCTTCCAAAAGCCCTCTTTCCCATGGATAGTCTCCATCTCGCTTCCTCTGTACACTTCTGCTAGAAGTTATCAAATACTGGAATGATTGAACCTGTTCTAATACTATTCCATCTATTGATATATTAATTGTCGTCTCCTTTTCCTATTTTCATCACTTTGGTCTTGCCAGTGTTCAGTTTCATTTCAAATTCTTTACCCACGTTTACAATATTCTCCATCATTACCTCGAGCTCTTCTTCTGTTTCTGCTAGCACAGACATGTCATCAGTGTATTTGATAGTTTTTATTCTTTCTCCTCCCACTACAAGTCCTTTTGATTTTTCCAAGGCCTTAGTGATTAGCTTTTCAGCATATATATTGAAAAGTGTTGGTGACATACAACAACCCTCTCACACCTCTTCCAATACTTATTTCTTCAGTTTGATGGTTTTCTACTTGAACTGCCACTTTCTGGCCCATATAAAATTACTTTATCAACCTTCTATCTTTCCAATCTATACCAGTGTCATTCAGAATCATAATCAGCATACACCAGTCAGTTCTGTCAAATGCTTTTTCCCAGTCGGCAAAACAAACACATATTTCTCTATTTACTTCAAAAAATCTTTCTGCCATCATCCACAGACACCCAATTGTATCTCTGGTCCCTCTTCCTTTCCTGAATCGAAACTGATCTTCTCCTATATTCTCCTTTATTTTATTTTCTATTCCTCTTAGCACTATTCTGGTTACAGCCTTAGTGATATGACATACAAAACTAATTGTCCTATAATCCTTACATTGATTGGCTTACATCTTCATTATAGACTGTTAATGCCTTTCAGCATTCCGCCTGCAAGCCTCTGAAATAACTATGTATCTTCGCAATCCTCTGTTTACAACTCGGTGGCCTCTCTTACCTATGGAATAGGAGCCCTACTTCCATTTTGACAAGCCAGGGACTCCTTGAAAGAAACTAGAATCCAGAATTCTTGATAATATTGATTATCCAAATGCTTTTAATATTTGCAGGTTGTTTCTTTCACTGTTTAACTTCAGAAATGGTCAAGTATTTCTTACTTGATTGCAAAAATTGCCATCACCAAAAAACTGAAGGTTTAAAAGTGGAAGGAAGTTGTACTTAATAATTTTATGTCTCGCTTATTAACTAGTCCTTTGATTACCAGTTTATACTCATCAGATTTCACTTCATATTTCTAATCTCGAGACGTGAACATATCGGCTAGTGATCCTTTTCTGAGATTGGCAGAGAGAGACACTTTCCATCCACTATACTCAGAGAGAATAACTGTTGGAAATTGAAAAGTGATCAGATTTGATGTTGTGGACTCTACCTGATGTAAATAAGTCAAAATCTGTGAACTTTATATTTTGGACAACCTTATAATTTAATTAAAATTTGTACTCTTAGAATGGAAAATGAAGAAGTAAATTTTGGTATGTGTAAGAAAATAAAATATATACCGATACATATTTCGATCATTCAGCATCATTTTGAAAGTTGTAACGTGAAGAATTTTTGATAGAAAATCCCTATACCCTCCATGGCAGAATAGCCCTAAAGGCCCACAAGTTACAAGTTGTCGTGTGGTCAGCGTGATGAATCCTCTTGTCCGTTATTCTTGGCTTTCTAGGCCAGGACCGCTATCTGACCGTCAGACGGCTCCTCAATTGCAATCATGTAGACTGAGTGGACAACGAACCAGTACTCAGATCCAGGTAAAAATCCCTAAAGGCTGATGACCTGTATGTCAGGCCCCTTTAAACAACAAGCATAATCAAAAAACACCCCTGACCTGGTTGGAATCAAACCGGGGCCTCCGGGTAAGAGGCAGGCGTGCAACCTCTACCCGCAGGGCCAGCTCAGAAAATATCTGTAACTTGTAAATATATTTGAAACATCATGATGAGATGTTGTGTAGCCTTTGCAGAGTCCTGCTGCAGGTCACTCTAATTGACACCCATGGGTGATCTGTGTGTGTGTGTGTGTGGGGGGGGGGGGGGGGGTGCTCAAGACTTAACATCTCCATCCGATGGACGAATCACCATCAAACACTGTTGTTGAGAGGCTTGGAATTCGAACCCAAGTTTTCGGCATGCAATCTAGTGATTAGAAAGTGCATACCACCACTTCTTCTACCTGGTGTTCTGATGGTGAAAATGTTTTCCGAATGAGACTTTAGCCAGTTAAGTACGGTGTCAGACCATAAAGACTTGATGCTTTAACAATCGTGGCCACCAGGCAGGCTTTCTGCAAGTAATCCTGCTTTTGGATCTTACAAATTTGATTGGTGCATTTATGAAACAAATGGTGCTTAAATACTAATGGAACTTTTTCTATAAACATCTTGTAACTACCTAGAAGAAGTAACTTTTTTTTCTGTTCAAAGTAATAAACATGATTTTTATTTTGCTTTAAAATATTGCCACAGAAACAAGGCTTGAAGTTTTAAAATTTAAATAAATCACAAAGCCAGATTTTTGTATATAGAATCTCTTGCTCGTACAGAGGTGAATGTAGTAGTTGAATAGCCCCTATTTAGCTTTGTGTGTGTGTCCCAGCGTAGGTTATGAGGTTGTTACTTAATTATGCTGGAAATTGGAGATTAGTGTGTATGATGTTTGGTTGGAGATGTGCAGCCAGCCCTAGTCTTAGAACTGTAGAAATATGTTCCTAGCTTGTGTATTACCAGTAATAGTATAGCACAGAAAATATACATGAAGTCTTTCTTTCTGTTTGTGTCTTGTAACTAATTTGGTGAAATGTATTGTTATGCTAGAAATGTTTTAAGAGGCTATATTACACAAACTTGGCTGAGGTCCTGAGACAAAAGATATCAGAGATACTATGAAGGGAGTTCAGTATATAATGCAACACTTTTTTTCTAAAAGCAGGTTGGTTTTATTGAGAATTCAAATACACCAAGTTATATCCCAATCCTTTTTGCTACATTACTCTTTTTTTCAACATAATCTCCATTCACTGCTATGGCCTTGTGCGCCGTAATGTGTCTAGTCGATGTCGGAGCCAACGTCGTGCTACATCGATAACTTCCCCCATCGTCCACGTAGTGCTTCCCGTGGAGTGCATCCTTCTTTGGGCCGAACAGATAGAAGTCAGAAGGCGCGAGATCAAGGCTGTCGGGTGGATGAGGAAGAACACTCCAGATCGGACAGGTTTGCTCGACCTTGTTGTGATGGTGAAACGCGCCTCGCCCAATGACTTGCCGTGCTTACGTCCAGTACCAGGTCTCCGTAGGCATTTCGCAAGCGCTTATGAATATCTGTGATGCCCTGGTTTTCCGTCAAAAGAAACTCAATAACTGCTCTGTTACAGATGCCATTTTGAAGTTTAGTTGTAGCACTGCCACCTATTGGAAATTAATGAAATTGTCTGGGAAATAAAATGTGTTTCATTATATATTGAACGCCTCTCATCTTTTACATTCAGAAATTACATGTTCATACAGAGTTGAAAGTAGCCTGTTCTTCAATATTTACAAGAATTGTAACACTCCTGGAAATACCTGGGCAAATATTACCTCACTTGGAAAAATTTCTGTTTATTTCATTTATTTCTCTTTCATTCTGTTTTGTAAAATAGTGTACTTATTGCTAGCAAAGGATTTTCATTCTTTTTAAGCATCTGACTTCTTCCACCAAGATTGAAACTGCGTTCAACCCTAATATCAGATTCATCAGGGTATTTTTGCTGTGTAAGATATTTACAACTTTCCTTAGTTACGCTTACAAACTTTTCAAAGTTCCATTGTTGATGAAATATTAGATCTTAATCAAACTTTAGTCGTGTTATATGTCTTCACATTAAAGTTGTCCAATAATAATAATAATAATAATAATAATAATAATAATAATAATAATAATAATAATAATAATAATAATAATAATAATAATAATTGTAATTGTAATATTTTATGGCCAAAATAGAACCACTCCAGACAATTATACAAAGAAAATTTACCTTTTCTATGCTTCAATTATTTCTGTACCTTCTCAGATGCCGACATCCTTTCTTCAGTTGAGAACACTTGCCCTTTTTTTAATATTCGTGTGTAGTCTCACATGTGAGTCATTGGGAATCGAGATCATTTAGTGTTATTTATAGGTCATTAATATCATTCTTAATGTCTATGATCCATTTAATCCTGGTACTGCTATTCAATAATTTTTCTACTAATTCTAGTTTCCAGTGTTCTAAAAAGATGTCCAAAAAATGAGATGCGCTTCCTTCTAATTGTGCTCAATACTGGTTCAATTTCCTTATAAACTGTGTTCTTCGAAGCTCTCCTCCAATAATAATAATAATAATAATAATAGTGATAACAATAATAATAATTTTGTGTGGCTATTTGTGGCCTGGTGCAGCCCTTGTAAGGTAGATCCTCTGACAAGGGTGGTTTCTGCCATATATGGGAAAATGTGTGTAGTGGAGGTTAGTATTATTTGTGGTGGTCCCATGATAGAGTGAACAAGGTGGACATTCAACAATGTGGACTTCTTTGAACAAGACATGTGGTTTGTCATGTTTTATTGTACTTGTCTTGGCTTCAACTCAGAACATACACTGATTGGCCAAAAGTTGTGGGAAGACACTGAATGTGATGTTAATAACAAGTTGCTCCTCCGTGGGCCCTCAAAGTGGCAGCAATACAGTGAGGCATCGACTCTAAAAGATGTTGGAATTGTTTTGGAGGGATCTGGACCCACACATCTTGCAGTTCTACCCACAATTGGTTGGTGCAGGATTCGTG
Source organism: Anabrus simplex (assembly GCF_040414725.1). Classification (NCBI taxonomy): domain Eukaryota; kingdom Metazoa; phylum Arthropoda; class Insecta; order Orthoptera; family Tettigoniidae; genus Anabrus; species Anabrus simplex. Next base: position 70,359,561 of record NC_090274.1, on the reverse strand, counting down.
GCACGTACAGCAGAATTAACAGCATCCCATAAATGCTCGATTGGATTAAGATCAGGGGATCTGGAGGGCCAATCCATGGTCGTTTCTTCACTGGAGTGCTCCTTCAACCACTTACGTGCTACCACAGAATGGTGACATGGCACATTATCCTGTTGAAACAAGGCATCTCCATCAGGGTTCTCTCAGGGCCAGAAAGGGATGCAGATGGTCATAATGTGCCCCTGTTAGTACTCCCTGCAGCCAAACAATGGGGCCTTGTTATGTCCATGAGAACGCCGCTCAGACCAGAACTGAGCCACCTCCCGCCTGGAAACAACCTTGTTGACACGCAGGATCCATTGCTTCACGAGGCATACGCCACACTCTCACGCGCCCATCAGCTTGATACAACTGGAACCGGGATTCATCGGACCATACCACAAACCTCCACTGTTCCATGGTCCATTGCTGACGTTCGCGGGCTCATATACGTCGTTGAGCTCTGTGTCGAGGTGTCAGCAAAGGGACACGAGTTGGTCGTCGGCTGGTGAAGACTACGCAGTGCAGTTGCCTATTTACAGTCCTTGTAGAAATGGGTTCCTGACTCGCAACATTCAACTGGGTGGTGATCTGACTCACAGTAGACCGTCAAGCGCCCAGTAGGGTTCTGCTGAGGCGTCATGATGTCCGTTCATTAAACACCTGTGGTCTTCCCGAGCGGCGGTTTACGTGGGTGGTAACATTCTCTCTGCGATATTGAAAATCCACCCTCGAGACTGTTGACCTCTGAAACCTGAATTTGCGTGTAACCTCCGCAATGCTATGACCCATACGCCATGCGCCAACGATCATCCCCAGTTCAAAGTCGGTTAACTCTCAATGTGTTGCCATCTTCACGACACTGGTTTCTGTGACAGACTGCTCAGCTATGCTGCAATGCTCAGGGGTCACACACAGCACATTTTGTAACGGGACACACCTTCCCATGACTTTTGGCCACTCAGTGTATTATGATACTTGACAATGAGAGGATGTTAAACAGACTGTAATCTTGTAAACATTGCTGAATAGGCTGCAACTTATTTGCATACCTGTTCCCTTAATGCCATTCTTTCTCTAAGGAGATAAATGATATAGTTCATACAAGTGAACATGATAGTATTGTAGAATGAATTTACTGTATACAATAAAAAATGTGATGTCTGTATTTTCCCCTCTTATTTGTTATCCTGGAGCCTTGTTTTGGAGTTTGTATTAGTGGCAAGAATTTAGCTACTGCTGCCTTCTACATCCAAAAATTTATAGAGAATGTTGGAAGGATGAATGCTTTTTCTAGAACAAGCTCCAATTTTGGTGGGTTGATCTAAAAGAAAGCAGAGCAGTGTTGTCACTCAATCCTGTATCATTCAGTGCTGCAATTTCTTTCTTCTTTCCTGCTGTCATCTGTACAGCTTCTAATCCTGTGAGTATTGATCTCTTTTTCACATCTGTGCATGCACTGACAATCTGGTCATAGTCATTGGTTATATTGCCATTAACTCTTTAAGGAGTGCTGAGCAACGGTAAGTAACTCCCAGAAAGGAGGAGGAACTCTTCTACAGGCTATGATGTAGGGTTTATAGATTTCTTTTTCAAAAGTACGGGACATTCCTTGTTAATACATAGGCGTTGGCATCTAAAGTAATTGTGGAAAAACAAAATATCTTGCTGCCATCTTGAGATTTTTAAATAATAGAAACCAAGTCAATCAAAAGATTAAATGTTAGTAACTTTTCAACAACAAAAATTGCCACAATTATTCTTCCTTATTTCCTCGTATTTCAGGTAAAAAGGTTAAGCACATATCCCCATCGTGAGGGTACACTCTCAAAGGATATGAACTGCATGTACCTCTTTCATCGGACCATACCACAAACCTCCACTGTTCCATGGTCCATTGCTGATGTTCGCGGGCTCATATACGTTGTTGAGCTCTGTGTCGAGGTGTCAGCTAAGGGACACGAGTTGGTCGTCGGCTGGTGAAGACTACGCAGTGCAGTTGCCTATTTACAGTCCTACGGTAATGGAGTGGACCATACAGCCAGCAACTCCACACAGTGTGTCAGGTGATGGGGACAATTCCAGCTCCCTGGGGAGACCAATGGTCTTGAGTGGAAGAGTTTCTCCAGGAATGACTGTGGTTCCTTTAGGAAGGAAATGGCACTTTAATCCACAAAACTCCTGCTCAAGAATACGGATAAGGCCTCACCATCAGTGATGGCGGAGAAGACAACTTCGATTCAGTGGAACTGGCAACCCTGCTCTTAGGACTTTCTCCAGGGGGCATGAACATGGAGGACCCTAGCCAGGGTAATGGGGAAGTCCTCAACAGTCGATTCGGCAGAGGAATCAGATAGGAGGGACACATGCTCACTACTTTGCCTAACAAGGTGGATGATTCTTCAACGGACCAACAGCATAGGATCAGGAAGGCAAGGTCAAATCACCTGATTATCTTCCTGTGAGCACATCGTGAGGTGTCAAGGAAATGATACTGTTGTGTCAGACAATCAGAGCAACAGTCAACAATCGGCGCCAGTCTGGGTTCGGGCTGGCTGGTCTGACATGAGCAACCAGATGTGCAGTAGTGAACGATCATGCTTCGCACGGCAAATCTGCTACTGATCAAACGATTGCAGGCCAACTTTAACTGCAAAACAACATGGTATGAAATGTAAGGGGACTTCTCCAGGCAGGGACACTTTGCATTATTGAGCAGCATGGAATTTATAATTGCAGTCTGTGAGAAACATGCTGGAAAGACTGTGGGCACTTCGACAAAAAAAAAAAAAAAAAAAAAAAAAAAAAAAAAAAAAAAAAAAAATGATATTCATCTCTAGAGTGCAGATGTGATGGGATGAAATGGAGTCTCATTTCTCGTCAGCAAGTGACTTTTCTTAACTATAGGTCGAGGAGACCTATACATAGGATAACGCAGCAGCTTGCACGCGCTTATATACCCCGCTAGCCACGCATGCGCAGTGGCACTGATAAGGGACTTAGAAACTCGGCGGCAAGTCTTACAGCGACACCTGTCATGGTCTTATTATAGACGGGTGCCTTATCAGTGACATCACAGCGCTCAAGGTCAGTCTGTGGTTCTGAGTGTGGCCAGCTTCGCCGGCCGCTTTATTGCTATCAGAGTATTTTAGGGGCTCTTAAAAGGGCCATTGGACCTCCCAAGCAAGCCTGGTCAGAGAGGAAAGGATAGGAATCAGGAAAGGGTTAAACTTTAAAGTATAATGTTGCATTACCAAACAAATTTGGCCTACTGGCCAATTGCGTCTTTAACACCAAGTCGTACGAGTTGCTCCTGTCGGATTTTTTATTATGGACACTCGAGTGTAGGCTTTAATTACTAATGAACAGTTAGGCCTATTAAAACATAGGTTACACCAATAACTTCCTTGTTTAATTCTGCATTAGAGCATATAAGACAAATTGCTTTTGAAGTTCATTAATTACATTTTATTTGTGGTTGTAGTAAATATTGTCCTGTTTTTTGGCTTCTTCTCTAGGAACCGCTCACTTAAAAATATATGCATGGAAAACTACTTATCGGATGGTAATAAAATGTTTATAGCCACATGTACCGTATAATCCCGAATACCACCCGCACTTTTTTCCCCAAAATATTGGTTCTAAATCTTGGGCGCGGGTCGTATTCAAGCCGTTCATTCTCGTAAATATTTATTACGTTTACATGGAGTATTGAAATAGATTGAATACAGTTACCGTACTCAATACACCACATGTAAATGGGCATTCAGGACTTATTGTGTTTTAGTTGCGTTCTAGAATACAAGATTGATTTTTCTCGATATAGTTACAGTGGCATGTAAGGTAATGAAATACGGTAAATCAAAGCATATGGGTAAATATGAAAGCCGCTGCTGCGGATGCTCGATCGTCACTTGTTTCGCAAGTGTTGCTGGCATGGTGGGTGCGCGAATAGCTGATCCTACGGGATATTGTACTATGCGAGTGTCGAGACTGTTGGTTACGAAAGTCTACCTCGCTCTCATATTCTCTTTGGCTTGCATTAGAGTTCCATATCTGTCCCGTGAAAGTGCTGTCTCGATAGTAAGCGATGGATTCAAGACGGCGTCTGCGGTCATTTACTGTGCGTGAGAAGCTGAAATATACGGAAATCGTCCCGTTGGCAGAAAGTACGATATTGATGAGTTGTGTATTCGTGATTGGCAGAAGAAGGAAAAATCTTCTAAAAAGTAACGGCGATCGCAGAGCATTCCGCGGGCAGAGTGCAGCGTTTCCAGAAATTGAAGAACAACTCCACAAATTTGTGATAGAAAAACGTGAATTAGGATATGGTGTTTCTAGTGAAATGTGTCGATTGAAAGCACTAGAGATCTCAAAAGAACTCAAAATATAGGGTTTTACTGCAAGCCGCGGATAGATCCGAAACTTTTATCGGAGAAAGGGATTGTGCATTCGGAAATGTACGTCTATTTCACGTCGTCTTCCTGGGGCGTATGAGGAAAATTAACGGCCTTTCAGAGTCACATTATCCATTTAAGGAAGCAAAATTCTTATTTGCTATCGCAAATTGGGAATGCTGACCAGACACCTGTGTATTTTGAAATGCCGTTGGAAAATACAGTGGATAGGAAGGGTTCTAAAAGTGTAACCATCAGAACAGGTGGTAAAGAAAAGCAATGGTAAACGGTAATGTTGTGCGTATTAGCTGATGGAACCAGTCTCCCTCCATATGTGGTTCTGAAAAGGAAAACACTTCCTAAAGGAAGCTTGCCGTCCGGTGTTATGAGTCCGGCTGGATGGACAGTGCGTTAGTTGAGGACTGGGTGAAGTGTGTTTGGCAATGTCGCTCGGGAGCTTTGTTACAAAAATGAAACAAGCTTGTGTTGGACAGTTACCGATGACATACAACTGATGCCGTAAAAGATATGAAAAAGAAAGGAAAAACCTATCTTGAGATAATTCCTGGAGGACTTCCTTCTATTCTACAGCCGTTGGATGTGTGCATGAACCGGCCTTTCAAAACTGCAATGAAACAGTTGTACACGGAATGGATGTCTGATGGTTATCACGCATTAACACCAACCAGACGAGTGAAGAGGCCTGAAGTGGGACCAATATGCAGCTGGGTCAAGCCTTCCCAACGATATAGTGTTCAAAAGCTTTAAGAAATGTGGAATTTCAAATTTAGTGGACGGTAGTGAGGACAACTATTTGTTGGAAGATGTCAGCGACGAAAGTTCCTGTGGTGAAACTTCAAATGACGACGGTGAATTGTGAATGATCCGATTATTGGACCGATTTTATTTATGACTTTTGTGATGATTTTATTAATTGAAAGCTGTCTGAATTTATATTTGTGGTATATTTGAAGAAAATTAAATAGGTATGTACGTTATTTGACTTTCCTTTTTTTTCTCTCCGTATTTTGCTGTCTCAAATTTAGGGTGTGGGTCTTATTCGGTGGCGGGTGGTATTCGGGATTATACGGTATTCGTAGTGTTGTACTGAAGTTACACTCTTTTTCAACCACCACAAAGAAAGTTCTTATCATTTCTCTACAGCAACTTTTTCTCAGTCCAGGATAAACGTACAGTAGGAAATTTGGGCTTGTTTTTTGCAGCTCTCATTTGTGGCCGTCAGAAACTACACCACTGTAACAGTACAGTGTTTTACTGAATTTATGAAGTTATATTAATAGGAATGGTTCATGTTTGTGGGTTACTGTAGTCACGTCCTAGTTCGTGAACCATGGGCAACGGCTGAGTGGCCTAGTAAGTGGTCCTGAGAGTCGGGATACAAGTTGCTATGGAATGGGAGAGGGTATCTCGGACATATTCTGAGTCATGGCCCTCCTTGTGCTCAGGCGGCTAGGACTACATTTCACTGGTGGTCCATAACCCGTTAGAGGAGAGATACTCACTTGGACTATGTGCAAGTAGGGTAGCATCCTGCTTCATGAATTTACCGAGCTCAGAACATTTTAAGCAAGCCTCGGACCTATGGGAGTAATGGGGTCCCACTCCCATTTGACAGGCGAGGGACTCCTTGGAAACAACTTGGCGAACGAAATGGAATTTGATGGGGAGCTATCAATATTAATGGGGCTTATGGAAGAAAGAACGTAGAACTGGCTGAGTCAGCAAAGAGGATGCATCTGGATGTGCTAGGAGTAAGTGATATTCGGGTAAGGGGAGATAGCGAGGAAGAGATAGGAGATTATAAAGTGTACTTGACGGGTGTTAGAAAGGGAAGGGCAGAGTCTGGGGTAGGGCTCTTTATCAGGAATACAATTGCACACAACATAGTTTCTGTTAGGCACGTAAATGAGCGAATGATGTAGGTAGATTTGTCAGTGGGAGGAATTAGGGCAAGAATTGTGTCCGTGTATTCACCATGTGAGGGTGCAAGTTTTATGAAGCATTGAGTGACATCGTGGTCAGTCAACAGCAAGGATAGAATAGTGCTAATGGGTGATTTCAATGCGAGAGTTGGGAATAGAACTGAAGGATACGAAAGGGTGATTGGTAAATGTGGGGAAGATATGGAAGCTAATGGGAATGGGAAGCATTTGCTGGACTTCTGTGCTAGTATGGGTTTAGCTGTTACGAATACATTCTTCAAGCATAAGGCTATTCACTGCTACACATGGGAGGCTAGGGGTACCAGATCCATAATAGACTATATCTTAACAGACTTTGAATTCAGGAAATCTTTTAGGAATGTATGAGTTTTTCGGGGATTTTTCGATGATACAGACCATTATCTGATCTGTAGTGAACTAAGTATCTCTAGGCCTAGGGTAGAGAAAGTGAAATTTGTCTGCAAACGAATAAGGATAGAGAATCTCCAGGACGAGGAAATTAGACAGAAGTACATGGATATGATTAGTGAGAAGTTTCAAACAGTAGACAGTAAGCAGGTTCAGGATATAGAAAGTGAATGGGTGGCATACAGGGATGCGTAGAAACAGCAAGGGAATGCCTAGGAACAACTGTGTGTAAAGATGGGAAAAGGTGAACATCTTGGTGGAATGATGAAGTGAGAGCAGCCTGTAAACGTAAAAAGAAGGCTTATCAGAAATGGCTCCAAACAAGGGCCGAGGCAGACAGGGATTTGTACGTAGACGAAAGAAACAGAGCGAAACAAATAGTTGTTGAATCCAAAAAGAAGTCATGGGAAGATTTTGGTAATAACCTGGAAAGGCTAGGTCAAGCAGCAGGGAAACCTTTCTGGACAGTAATAAAGAGTCTTAGGAAGCGAGGGAAAAAGGAAATGAACAGTGTTTTGAGTAATTCAGGTGAACTCGTAATAGATCCCAGGGAATCACTGGAGAGGTGGAGGGAATATTTTGAACATCTTCTCAATGTAAAAGGAAATCATCATGGTGGTGTTGCAAACAGCCAAGCTCATGGGGAGGAGGAAAATGATGTTGGTGAAATTATGCTTGAGGAAGTGGAAAGGATAGTAAATAAACTCCATTGTCATAAGGCAGCAGGAATAGATGAAATTAGACTTGAAATAGTGAAGTATAGTGGGAAGGCAGGGATGAAATGGCTTCATAGAGTAGTAAAATTAGCGTGGAGTGTTGGTAAGGTACCTTCAGATTGGACAAAATCAGTAATTGCACCTATCTATAAGCAAGGGAACAGGAAGAATTGCAACAACTATCGAGGTATCTCATTGATTAGTATACCAGGCAAAGTATTCACTGGCATCTTGGAAGGGAGGGTGCGATCAGTCATTGAGAGGAAGTTGGATGAAAACCAGTGTGGTTTCAGACCACAGAGAGGCTGTCAGGATCCGATTTTCAGTATGCACCAGGTAATTGAAAAATGCTACGAGAGGAATAAGCAGTTGTGTTTATGTTTCGTAGATCTAGAGAAAGCACATGACAGGGTACCGAGGGAAAAGATGTTCGCCATACTGGGGGACTAATGGAATTAAAGGTAGATTATTAAAATCAATCAAAGGCATTTATGTTGACAATTGGGCTTCAGTGAGAACTGATGGTAGAATGAGTTCTTGGTTCAGGGTACTTACAGGAGTTAGACAAGGCTGTAATCTTTCACCTTTGCTGTTCGTAGTTACATGGATCATCTGCTGAAGGGTATAAAATGGCAGGGAGGGATTCAGTTAGGTGGAAATGTAGTAAGCAGCCTGGCCTATGCTGACGGCTTGGTCTTAATGGCAGACTGTGCCGAAAGCCTGCAGTCTAATATCTTGGAACTTGAAAATAGGTGCAATGAGTATGGTATGAAAATTAGCCTCTCGAAGACTAAATTGATGTCAGTAGGTAAGAAATTCAACAGAATTGAATGTCAGATTGGTGATACAAAGCTAGAACAAGTCGATAATTTCAAGTATTTAGGTTGTGTGTTCTTTCTGGATGGTAATATAGTAAGTGAGATTGAATCAAGGTGTAGTAAAGCTAATGCAGTGAGCTCGCAGTTGCGATCAGCAGTATTCTGTAAGAAGAAAGTCAGCTCCCAGACGAAACTATCATTACATCGGTCTGTCTTCAGACCAACTTTGCTTTACGGGAGCGAAAGCTGGGTGGACTCAGGATATCTTATTCATAAGTTAGAAGTAACAGACATGAAAGTAGCAAGAATGATTGTTGGTACAAACAGGTGGGAACAATGGCAGAGGGTACTCGGAATGAGGAGATAAAGGCTAATTTAGGCATGAACTCAATGGATGAAGCTGTACGCATAAACCGGCGTCGGTGGTGGGGTCATGTGAGGCGAATGGAGGAGGATAGGTTACCTAGGAGAATAATGGACTCTGTTATGGAGGGTAAGAGAAGTAGAGGGAGACCAAGACGACGATGGTTAGACTCGGTTTCTAACGATTTAAGATAAGACTAAATGAGGCCACAACATTATTTGCAAATCGAGGATTGTGGCGACGTTTAGTAAATTCTCAGAGGCTTGCAGACTGAACGCTGAAAGGCATAACAATCTATAATGATAATGTATGTATGTATGTATGTATGTATGTATATTAATAGGAAGTTGTGTGCGCGCTGGACCGTACGATGAACGGCGGGCAGGGTGATGAAATTGGGTGCAGCGTTACCACGTTCAGTAGAGAACACAGCATGCAACGAATACAGCTTTTTATTTACTTTCAACCTTTGATTTTATTTCCTCGTACAAATTCCACTTCCCATCACCTTATAAGGATTTTCGGTGTTCAATTGCAGGTGTACAAATGGTTGGCTTCCTAATTTAGAAATATCACCACACTGTACAATTTTTACAAGGGTTATTACATTTCTATTTACATTATTTACATATCTTTATAATATTCTTTGTCTGAAAAAAAACTATGTTTCGATGAATGGGAACTGCTGTCATTCATGTTGATTATGAATGGCTAGAAATGAGGGAGATTTTCAGACAGTCCATTTTTCTCTGAGTGGTAGTCTTTCATTTTCTTAGCATGTGTTTGTACATTGTTTCCAGAGTTTTAAAAGTGCAAAAATAGACATATCAGTAAAATCCCTCTTATTCCAACCGTTTCAGATGGAGGCTTTTAATGGTGGGGAATGCCTTTTTCATGTAAAGATCACTTATATTTTCCTGTGTTGTGGCCAAAGTGAAATCATCAAGTTGGATTTTCGAACGCCCCTCCCTCAAACACGACTTCTTTCTTGACCTGGATGATGTATTTCTAGTAATTCTTCTTTGAAGCAGCTCCTACTCTCTTCCCTGACGACAATGATAATCCAAGACAATCTGCCATTTTCCAGTGCACAGGGAACTTGTGTCTCCTACATTTCCTCATCACTTTGAAGGTGACAAATAGAACTCAAAACCATTGCAAGTTTGCCCTCCGACAACGGTGGTCTCGGAGGCATCTTGAAGTCGTGCCTAACATGCAGAACACGGGCAGACTGCCCGGGCGGGTGTACGTGGCGCGGCAACCCTGCATCTGGTTTCACCACCCAGCACGCTCTTAATTGCACGGTCCAGCTCACACAACTTCCCATTAATTAAATTCAGTATCACTCTACAGTTACAGTGATTGTAGTTCCTGATAACCACGAATGAGCGTTTCAAAACAAACCTAAGTTTCCTGTTCTACGTTTATTCTGGGCTGAGAAAAAGTTGCTTTGGAAAAATGCCAAGAACTGTTTTTGGGGCGGTTGAAAGAAATTGTAACTTGAGTATAACACTGCGAATACATGCAGCTATAACATAAAAAAATTTCATTACCATCAGACAAGTAGTTTTCCATGTATATGTTATTAAGAGTGCGGTTCATAGAGAGGCAAAAACCAAGCACAATATTTACTACAACCACAAATAAAAAAGAATTAATGAGCAAAAACAACTTGCAGAATTAAACCAGGAAATTATTGATATAACACATTTTGAAATAAGTCTATCGGTTCATTTGTAATTAACGCCTAAACTAGAGTCCATTATAAAAAAATCTGACTTAAAAAATATTTTTTAGACTTTTGTACTGATATTTTGTTCTTTTCCTCATTCTTTCCTTGTTTTTGTTTCATTTTCTGCTCAAGGACGACACACACACACAGACGCACACACCCAGTCTCCGAGCCAGCAAAAAAAACAAATTAATGTTAAAAATCCCCGACCCAGCCAGGAATCGAACCCGGGGCTCCTTGAACCAAAGGCCAGCACGCTAACCATTCAGCCATGGAGCCGGACACATTAGTGCAAGTATACCTACCCACCACTGGCACAGACAACTAGGAAGTAGAGGACTTCTGCGTGACACTAGAGGACACCCTCAAGCCCTAAGGAATCATAATTTTGCACGGGGACTTGAACGCAATGCCGAGCCTTCAACCATTCACATAAACACTGTTCCATCCGCACTAAACATGTCAAATGTACTGGACCACACAAATCACACCAATGCATAGCAAATCTGCCAGACTAAATTAAATGTGCAAACTGCCAAGGAACACGTGTAGCCTCATTCCCGAAAATATCCGGCATACATAAAATGAGCAGGCATGAACCCAACACAAAACAGCAATACAACAGAGTAGCACATACTACCATGAATACCTTGCTCCAACCCATACAATGGACTGGGAGAGGAACCCATTGATGCCAATGCTATCCCGCCACTCCAAGACACAAGCCACTTCCCAAGACTCCCAAAATGCACACAAATATCCACTCACTCACTCCATAGAAAACAAACGTCAAAGCAACACCACCACCCCTCAAAAGAATACTAGACTACAAACAGGAAATAAATACAAAGATAGCAGGAAAAGACCCAACACCATCTACCCAATCAGAATCACCCGTTAACCACTCCTCGTTATCCACTCATGGCACACATACACTAGCATTTATTAAAACTACTATAAATAAACAACTACCTTTGATGACTTTCCATAGCAGATTGTTGAGGTACCACCTGTGGTGGGACTAGGTCCCGAGTTACAACTCTGGATGTGATAAAGACTAATTGGAAGAACTTGTATCAATAAAAGCTATCAAAAAGATGGGCAATAGCGAATAGTACCTAACAACGTTGTATATCAGAAATTAGAACCAATTACTGATACCATGTGCAAGAAAAGACTAGGATAATTTAGCCACATTCTGAGAATACCAAATTTGCAACTTCTTAAACAGCTAGTGCAGTACAATCTTGCTTTAAAAATACAACTGGATGCAGATGGATAAAAGAAATTAGGGAAGATTTGAAAGAAATTGGCCTAACACCAGATGACACTATGAATTAAAAAAAAAAGTAAACACAACACTTAAAAATATGATTTTTCACTTTACACTCACAAATAAGAAAATCCCATCTAGAATATTCTCTGCACAAGAAAGGGCAAGAATATCAACATGTATGAAGGCTCTAATAGTTCCTACCAAGAAATTGACAAACGAAAGGGTTGATTAAAGTGATCCAGTGTGAAGAAGAAACAACTACCTCCTATTATCCCAATACCACGCACCATTCTACAGCTGACCCTTCAAGACATGATGCAGCAATTAATATGCACACTTAGCTACTCACTAGTCTGACACGAATGAAAATTCCCTTTCCTACCAGTCTTTCCTGTTTGTTATTTGATCTATCACCTAACATCATTACAGTTCTTACTCTATAACCATTACAAGTTCAAGACTATTTTACTGACCTATTTCATTGGTGTGTAAGTTTATTCACTCATTTTCTTTTGGTCTTAGTTTACTTTTGCTTTCTGTTATACTTTACTCCTGTTGCTACTGTCCTTCTCACTACTACACATAGCTACTGTCTTTTGTCACCCCCAATATTCGTGCTTCATACATTATCATATGTATTTCCGGTGCATTCCTCTTTTGTCATCTAGATCAAACATCGCGTGTTATTGAGGTTAGTACTCTTATCTATACACTACACTCTCCGGTATTTATCTCATTTCCTCCTCAATCCTTCAATGTTTACCCTCCTCTTAGTTTTTTTTTTTTTTTTTCCCCCTCCTACATGTTTGTCTCTCCCAATTGTAGACCCGGTCGTGTTTGAGTAGTAAAAAGTCGTCAAGACGGGTCACTTCGGCGTGAAGATTAGCACCTTTGTGTCCCTGTGCTTTTTCCCATGTCTCGCTCCCTTTTTGCTTATTTGCTTAATCCCCTAGTCTCATGAGCGAACCCCTCTATACCTGTCACCCTAACTTCAAAAACTTTTTGTTCCATACGGGAATTTGCATGACATGTCCTCAGCTCAATCATATTTCCAGGTGATTAATGATTTTGTCCTCTTCCTACTTCTCTTATCTACCCTTGGACGCTATGTTCCGGCTTCCATTTTGAACTAAGTGCAAGATATGTTTGTGTGTGCACTATGAATACCTAGACTGATTTCAGGGACAACAGTTTTCAACCCTTCCATTGATATGTGCAATTTGGACTTATCTTATGTTTTCTAGATTCTATCTTGCGTGTGCTTTATGTTATTATTCGCATAGTGGCTGGACAACAGTAAAAAAAGTCCATAAGTATCAAGAAAGAAGAAGAATATGCACACTCACTACTCTAAACAAGCTTTTCACAGACATCACTATAGCCACCAGTGAAGTATGCATAAGAAGAACTTAGGCATATTCACCTAGAACGCTAATGGTATTAATGGCCTGATTGAGCGCATTGAATTATTAATAAAATACATTAAAGACCCCGACATAGATGTAATGCTACTTCAGAAGATTACAACCACTGCTGCTCCCTCGTCGATGACAAGCACTACCACAGTTATACCAGGAATAATTTACAGCAAGCCAAGCAATAACATAGTTACGTCAATGCCATTGGGCACAACTTCCATTTCCGACCTCCCTCAACTCCAGGCTTGCCACGCCAAGCGGAAGTGACAACAAGACTCCCCAAGACCCACTTCCTTATGAGCACATCATGGCCAAATATACGTGATCCACTGATAGCTCGTCCTAGCGATGCCAGTTCTAACATTGTACCCCAAAGAAAGTTATTTTTCTACAGCAACTTTTTTCTCAGTCCAGGATAAATGTACAGCAGGAAATTGGGGCTTGTTTTGAAGCTCTAACATGTCCATACGACACCCTTGCAGAGGAACCGTTCCGTCCTATTTTTGGACCAGGAGAAGGTATTGAAGAGACATTGCCCCCGCCCCCCTCAAGACTTCCTGAATATCCATACCACTAGAAACTAGTAACGTTCTGTAGCGCTGTCAATCTATAGATAAGTTGCTGTGCGTTTTGATGGCTTAAAGTGGAAGTGTCTAAATATTCTCCTATTTTTCGGTAGCTGTAAATGTGCAGAATATCTGGCATAAAATGTTTGTGAACTGAAAAGTGAAAAACATGAAATATTTGAGAAAGCATGATGTATACTTCCGCATATGTTTCAAATTACTACCTTTTTTTTCTATTAATGGCCCATTTTCAATTCGAATCATCATTAGTTGATCCTTTTTTTTTTTTTTTTTTTTTTTTTTTTTTTTTTTTTTTTTTTTTTTTTTGCACCAACACTGATAGGTCTTATGGCGACGATGGGACAGGAAAGGCCTAGGAATGGGAAGGAAGCGGCCGTGGCCTTAATTAAGGTACAGCCCAGCATTTGCCTGGTGTGTGCAACACCCCAAAAAAAGGTAAGGTAAATGACGCTAGGCTAGTGTAGCCTCATTGTGGGGTGCACACACAAGACAATTTAAAAAGGAAATAAATCAGATAATACATTTTAAAAAATACAAGGAAACGAGGAAGAGTACTGGATCCTACCCATAAAAAAAAAGGAGAGGTGGGTATCCTTAGGAATTGCGAAGGAATTCACCCAAAAACGACACCAAGATTTGTAAGAAATTTAAAAAAAAAATTAATAAATAAAATTTACACTACAATTTAAATTTGAAAAATTAAACAAATAAACTCTGAGAAATAATTATAACTGAAACTTGGAAATAACACAATAATAGGTAGTATAATAAATATTCATTAAATAAATAATCTAGATGTAAATAAGATCAGTTTTGAAGTAAATAAAATCTTTCTATCACCCAAACTATCCTGGTGCACCAGCCCCTAACATCACACATATTTCAAATATACCTATTTTAAAGGAAATAAAAATTTAACAAAGAAAGAAAAAAAAAAAAAAAAAGGTTGGATGGCAAATAGAGGGCTTCGACAGCACCCAGTGGAAGCAAGTTGCCCACAAAACCCACATAACGAAGATCACACAACCTTTCATGACAATTAAATCAGAACACAATTACAGACATAATGTAACTACCACAAGCTCGCACCGCATTAGAAAAATAGCCAAAATTAAAAATAATTTAAAATCGCAAAACTATGGTAAGCATGGGCAATAAATAAACCACCAGAAACATATTTAAAATTGAACGAGCCAGTTCACTTCATATCACTGAGACAGAAAAACGATCACCGCTTTCAGAAGAAAACAATTCATTGTGGTATTCACGGAGCAATACACAAGATGCTGTTATCGCGGCAGACACAATTCACAATAATCATCAGTTACATAACTGTCAGGCACGAAGAGATAATCAACAATGGAAAATAAGATCAGAACCCGACCCCATGTCTCACGCACTAGGGCTGTCCAAGACCTCGATTTAACCAACGTTACCAGTACATCGTTGAAAAGTTAAATTAATATAAATTTAGGGTTTGCACGAATAATATACAAAATATTACATTAAATGCCCGCAATGGAAATGAAAATAATGCATACCAACCTAAAAAAAATATTCCCTAAGAGATATAACAATTTACAAATTTACGATAATAATAATAATAATGTAATTAAAAAATTTAGAGACAAGTGTAAGTGTAAGTGTTAGGTCAATTATGGCCTCGCGCAAGCCAAAACACACGACAAGAAGCACAAATCACACACAAGAGAGTAACCACCAAAAATATACGTGAATATGTGCCCACAATACATCAACGATAGAGGTGATACATAACATAATAAATTTCAAAGGGTAACGGCACACGCATAAAGACATAGCACAGAAAATCACCCGCAAATATGCAGAAAAATAAAGCCGGACAGAGAGAACAACAAATTTAAAAAAAAGGCAAAGGAGAATTTCAAAGATTATCTAAGCACAATAATGGCCATCCATTACATACGACGCACACTCGAAGCCAGAACTTCATACCACCAAACTGAGATACCCTTCAAATTCATATAAAAACACCAAATAGAATATAAATCATACACCAATAAAATAATTTTAACAGAAAGAATTCATTAAACGTATTTACAAGGAAGCCATATGCCTAGATAACTTACCTCGTAATTGACCCAACACTACCACACACAAGAAATAAAGCAAAAACTACATATCTACTTTATATTAAGATGAAAAGATTAAACACAACACCATCCCCTTGCTGAATATCCTCTAACCCACACCAGACGGGATGTCCATTATTTTAGGAGCCGCTAAGCACTCCATTTTCTGCAGCAGCGTCCGTTTCCAACCAGATTCAAGCACAGACAGGCACACTTCACTATCCGCCGCTAGAAGCGACACAGTCTAGTCTCGATACTCGCCCTGGCGGGCACCGCCGAAACACACACTGTAGTAGCTATGTACTCTCATAGATGGCGTAGGAGTCATGTAGCTGTCCACAATACGATTATACCCTTTAGAGGTACTAACATACAGAATAACTATGTGACAAAAAGTCACAATCGCCACATACAGACTGAGTAGATGACCAGTAGGATAACTGTTCTGAGCACTCAGGCACTAAAATTATCAGAGTCCACCAGATACAAAATTTAGTCATCCAATTCTTCAAATAGTGTTGGGTTCCAGTCACAGCTCAGTATATAGGCACTAGGCCGTGAATACAAGGTCCAATAGCAGAATGCAATAATTCACGATTACTAGTGCCAATAAGAGACACAATTTAAATATATGTCGCCTAGACAGTTGATTGTCCAAATTATATCACATTATTAATGTAGTTTGCATAATAACGTCTCATGTGAAAATCGGAAACCATGGAAAACCATCTTCAAGGCTGCCAACAGTGCGATTCAAACCCACTATCTCCCGGATGTGAGCTCACAGTTGCACGCCCCTAACTGCACGGCCAACTCGCCTGGTCATTACTGTACCTCTCATTCTGTACTAATGCTTGAAAAAAATCAGGGATATCAAATTATGTGCAAGATAAGTGAAATATTGAAAGGAGAAAATTTTGATGCAAGTGTTTTTGAAGAGGATGATCTCACTTGCTTCAAATATGAAACACTTAACATCGTGGAGAGAAGTTTCTCGATGCTTTGCAACGTGCTGTCTGAAAACCAATCATCCTTTAACCTAATAACTTGGGGATGACTATTGCGATATACCGCAAAGCCAGCTGAGGTA
Source organism: Anabrus simplex (assembly GCF_040414725.1). Lineage (NCBI taxonomy): Eukaryota > Metazoa > Arthropoda > Insecta > Orthoptera > Tettigoniidae > Anabrus > Anabrus simplex. Next base: position 70,342,662 of record NC_090274.1, on the reverse strand, counting down.
ATGTTTCCAAATTCCAATTTCTGTAACCCTAGTGTGGTTAAGCCAAATATGATTCCAGTTCCTTTCTCCAGAATGTTCATTGCGGGTTTGCTGAATTCATTTTAGGTGGGAAATTCATTTCATTCTTAATTTTGCAAGTACTTTTTTAAAATTATGTTAATCTAAAAATATATAATGTCCAAAACTAGAAGTATTTCACTTATACATTTTTGGTCGGCCGTGCGCGTAGAGGCGTGCGGCTGTGAGCTTGCATCCGGGAGATAGTAGGTTCGAATCCCACTATCGGCAGCCCTGAAGATGGTTTTCCGTGGTTTCCCATTTTCACACCAGGCAAATGCTGGGGTTGTACCTTAATTAAGGCCACAGCCGCTTCCTTCCAACTCCTAGGCCTTTCCTATCCCATCGTCGCCATGAGACCTACCTGTGTCGGTGCGACGTAAAGCCCCTTGCAAAAAAATATATATATATATACATTTTTGCACTGTCTGTTGCATACCAACAGATTTTTGCATTTAAAAACATTAAATAAGTAATTAAAACTATATGAATGAGTTTTGATCGCAGTTATTTTAGGTCCTTTCTTGGATAATTTTAAGTCTTTTTTAGGCAATTTATAGATCTTCAACTTATGAGCCCTACTAATGCTGCTACTCAAAAACATACCACACAAGTGCACCATAAACACCATTCAGGCCTTACGATCTGACCAGAAACCAATACACTCGGAGGCTACTTACAACACAGACATGATCCAAAATACATAAATACAGCATTGATAGACCAAGAAGAATACAATAGACAAATTGACTCGCTATACAATGCCAACACCGTACCAGAATTTACCAGCACTCAACAATTACTGCTACTGAGCTCGGTAGCTGCAGTCACTTAAGTGCAGCCAGTATCCAGTATTCGGGAGATAGTAGGTTCGAACCCCACTGTCGGCAGCCCTGAAAATGGTTTTCCATGGTTTCCCATTTTCACACCAGGCAAATGCTGGGGCTGTACCTTAATTAAGGCCACGGCCGCTTCCTTCTCATTCCCAGCCCTTCCCCGTCCCATCGTCGCCACAAGACCTATCTGTGTTGGTGTGACGTAAAGCATCTAGCAAAAAAAAAAAACAATGACTGCATTGATAGGGTGAAAGTTCCTTTTGGGGATCACTGTAAGTACCTAGGTGATAATATAAGGAAAGATCTTCATTGGGGTAATCACATAAATATGATTGTAAATAAAGGATACAGATCTCTGCACATGGTTATGAGGGTGTTTAGGGGTTGTAGTAAGGATGTAAAGGAGAGGGCATGTAAGTCTCTGGTAAGACCCCAACTAGAGTATGGTTCCAGTGTATGGGACCTCACCAGGATTACTTGCTTCAAGAACTGGAAAAAATCAAAGAAAAGTAGTTTGATTTGTTGTGGGTGATTTCTGACAGAAGAGTAGCGTTACAAAAATGTTGCAAAAATTTGGGCTGGGAGGACTTGGGAAAAAGGAGACTAGTTGCTCAACTAAGCGGTATGTTCCGAGTTGTCAGTAGAGAGATGGCATGGAACAACATCAGTAGATGAATAAGCTTGAGTGGTGTATTGAAAAGTAGGAAAGATTACAATAAATGATAAAGCTGAAATTCAAGAGGACAAATTGGGCCAAACATTCATTTATAGCAAGACAGTTAGGGATTGGAATAACTTACCAAGGGAGGTGTTGCAGTCATTTAAGAAAAGGCTAGGAAAACAACAGATAGGGAATCTGCCACCTGAGCAACTGCCCTAAATGCAGATCAGTAGTGACTGAAATAGACAAAGCAGTCGCCACCTTCACAAACATACTATTCACAGCAACCATGTTGAGCACACAACATCTACCAGACCACAAAGGAGCAATCTATACAGAAAGTAACTTGCAGCTGATGAACCAAGAGGTACATTGTTATAATTTTATTCATGCATTATCCTATGTACTTTTCATCCCTCAATGCATATGATGTACTAAATCTGATAGAGAATGGAGCTTGCCCCTCAGTATAGGGGTAATGCACCTATGTTTCATCCCGAGGCCCCGGGTTCGACTCCTGGCAATATTAGGAATTTTTACATAGATCCACTCAGCCTACGTGAGAACAATTATGGATCTGATGGTGAGATAGCGGCTCCAATTTAGGAATACAAAACAGAGGTGCCAACCTTTGAAGTCTGTTATCAGTGATTACCCTCCACCCCATCAAAAAAGTTCGAGTCAAATCCAAAGCCTACTCTTCTCCTCTCAATGGCACGTCCTTTGCCCTTCTCGACAGCAACGTGTTCTAAAGTATATCGTATTACACATTAAAATTTGCACGTCATCTGTTACAACTGTGGGAAAAAAAATATTTTGTAGCGTATTTTGCACTCAAAAGTTGCTTTTCTTGAAGCATCCTTCCCCACTGCAACGAGGTTTTAGTCTTCTGGACCATTAGCGATTCCAGAGTATTCATGCTTAAGGTAGGTCTGAATTCTGTCTAATTTTTCCTATCAACACTGAAAACTCCTTCTGTGGGAAAGTTACTGTGAGGTATACGTAATTCAGTCCTGCAAATACATTACCTAAGGTTCTATAATGGAGAAGTGTAGATTAGAACTCCTTCGCTCACAATGAATTTCACAACACTCATGGGTAGCAAAAGTAATAGATGATCGAATAAGTTTAGTTGCAGATTCACAAGCATTGAAAAGAGGGGGGTTGAGTAGTATGCTCAAAAGAATTGAACACTTTTCTTCATTCCTTCCTTTCACAGAAATTTATTTTTTTCGTGATAATGTCGTTTTTCCGTTATCATTTTCCCTTTGACCGTAATACCATAATCGTAAGGTGAAATCCTTAATAATTACGGACAATCCATAATTTTTCACACCTCTGACAAGAATAACGGCCGAAGTGTTCTGTCGCTCTGACCACGTATCTCCTCATAGTCTACCAACGCTGCTTGATAGGACAAAACCCATTGGGGCTGTAGTAGCATGGGATTTCACTGCTTTTTCCCCGCTAATTTGACCATACCAAGAGAGAAAATATATTCTACATATTCGCGAGTCACTCATAAAACAAGGAAAGAATGTGAGTAGCAACAAAAGAGGATGTCCATCAACAAGCAGGCCCTCTTGTGACGAGCCTTCAGTTTGACAGCATACAGATGTTAAAACCAGGCCTATATGAGAGGCCCGCTTTGATGGACCTGCTCATCCACATCGAGGGAAAACTATGATGGCTTCTGCAAATTTGAGATCTTCCCATGGAAATGACAACAGCGCTGTCAAAAATGTGAGTTTTTCTTGGCCTGACCTAGGAAAGGAGCCGTTTCAGAACTTTTCACATTGTGAAATGGGAAGTTCATGCTTTATGGAGAGTTGAATTCTTTAATATTTATAGAACTGATACCAATGGAAAGTTGCTAAAATTATTGGTTTCCCTACACTAGACAAAAATACATCCTAAGAATATAGGCCAGTTAGCATCCTAATCATGATCTCAATAATCTTTGAGAGATTGCTGTATTCCAAGATTATAAACTCCATTAATCCCTTTCCAGCATCAGCCGCTTATAACTGTCATCCAAGATTACAGATTACATTACAGATCGTGTCAATCGCTTATAAGCTTATAGATACTTCTGAAATCTATTGGCTTAATTTTGCAACAAATTACTACATTTTATTTCTTCTTCTTCTTCTCCTTCTTCTTCTTCTTCTTCTTCTTCTTCTTCTTCTTCTTCTTCTTCTTCCTGATGGGGGGGGGGGGTAGGTTTTTTGAATGTTACCCAGTCACAAATCAGATGTCACAAAGCAGATGTTTACTATCGTCCGTTGTGGGGCATGTCAATGAATATTGAATTTTCATGACCACATTGTAATCGAAACAGACTTTCAACGGGCGACTTAAACGCACTCTACAGTGTGCTAGCAGCAGTGCCAGACCTGTAGCTCAGATCCTTTCAAACAGAACAAAGATGGCCTAGGCCACCATAGCTCAATTGGTAGACCAACCGACGCGAAATCGGGAGGTTGTGGGTTCGGATCCCACTGGTGTCCAGCTGGCCATTTTTGTTCTGTACTTAACATCTCTTCAACATGTACTACATGTACGTAACACGACCTAATACGTTGAAAGTCTGTTTCGATTACAATGCGGTCGTGAAAATTCAATATTCATTAGTTGTCAAAATGTTACTGACAAAAGAATGCAGGAGTGTAAGTCCTTTGGAAAAAACAAAACAAAAAAGAAGATCATTTGTTTACAAAATTAATTTAGTGTGATCAAGAAACAGGTTTATAAGTTTAAGTATATCAGAAGAAGGTTCGAATAATAAACAAGAAACACTTGTTGGCAAAGGTATGTGTAATTGTACTAATTGCTTGAATAAGATATATTGGGAGGAAGAATAGTGGGGACATTGGAAAAGCAGATGTTTACTATCGCCTTTGGGGTTTCCACATATACAGTGAGGGAACTCGATAGCTGCAGTCGCGTAAGTGCGGCCAGTATCCAGTATTCAGGAGATAGTAGGTTCGAACCCCACTGTCGGCAGCCCTGAAAATGGTTTTCCGTGGTTTCCCATTTTCACACCAGGCCATTAATTTAAGGCCACGGCCGCTTCCTTCCCACTCCTAGCCTTTCCCTGTCCCATTGTCGCCATAAGACCTATCTGTGTCGGTGCGACGTAAAGCAACTAGCAAAGAGATGTTAAAACGGTATTTATATGCTGGGAGTAGTGCATGATTAAAACGTATAATATTGATAATATGTCATCGTGTGTATGAGCCTTTTAGATACCAAGGTTTCAGTGGAATATTTGGTTGTAACTGATAATAGAATTGTCCTTTCGTATGTGAGGTATGTTGCCACATATTCTGCCAAGCTTGTAAAGCGTCACGTTTTAAAATAGGAAAATAATCAGTAAGAGGAGTCTCTATCTTAAGAGGTTCTGAAGGGGAGTTACTAGCGTCTTTCTTGGCAAGATCAGCTTTGTCATTACCAGGGTGCGCTGAATGCCCTTTTATCCATATTAAAGTAAGATAGATACCCGAACTATCGAGTTGATATAGAAGGTGTTTAACATTATATAAATATCCATTATACGACTGTATATTGATACTTAAAGCTTGTAGCATGCTTTGGGAGTCAGTAAAAATGTTTACTTTTTTGAAGGAATTTTGTTGGACATATAATAATGCTTGCCTAATTGCAAAGAGTTCAGCTGTAAAGATAGAGACATTATTCGAGAGATGATACTGAAAGCTTGTAAACGTATTGGAGTCAAAAAAGGCCGTGCCTACGCCTCGCTGGGATTTCAATCCATCTGTATAAATGTTGATGTCACATCCGATTGACGAGATTTTGAGCTTCTTATTCGACGAAGTAAATAATGAGGTACTTATTGAGCAAATTGGGGTAATGGATGAGGAAGTAATAATAATATGGGGAATAAAGTTTAAACTATCATAAGGAAAAGAATGCATTGGTAACTGAGGAGAGCATAGTAATGAGAAGCGAAGAAAATTCATCTCAACATAAGCCTGATATAAAGCAGGAGTTCTTCCGTTTTTTGGAGGGCGTTGGTGATAGTATTCGTGAAGAAGTTGCAGCTTCAGTATAAGGGTGGAACGGGATAGGGCGAGGTGTTTCAGGATATATATATATTTTTGGCAAGCATTAGGCATCTAATAACAAGGGGACATTCACTTGTTACGACAAGTAGCGCATTAGTGGGAGTTGTTTTTAGGGCGCCGATGCAACGTCTTAAGGCTTGATGTTGGATTACATTGAGTTGAGATAATGTGGTTTCCAACGCAATATCAATAATATGAGCACTGTAGTCCAAATATGAGTGTATAGTTGCCCGATAGAGCATTAACGTAATTGAGGGTTCTGCTCCCCACTGACGCCTCGTTACCGTTTTCAGAATTTTGAGATAACTATCTGCTTTTCGTCGTAAGGTCTGTATGTGTTGTTTCCAAGTTAGATTACGATCGAGAAGTATGCCTAAGTAGGTATGGTGAGTGGTGAAAGGAATACTGAAGCCATCAAAGGAAATAGGACTATTATCGAATGAGCGTTTGTGTGTGAATGCCATTGCGGCGCACTTTGAAATAGAAAGTTGTAGGTTATGTGTGTTGAACCAAGTTAATATTTTGCTCATGAGAGTTGCTATTGCTTGTCTGCATTCATCTTTTTTTTTTTTTTTTTTTTTGCTAGGGGCTTTATGTCGCACCGACATAGATAGGTCTTATGGCGACGATGGGATAGGAAAGGCCTAGAAGTTGGAAGGAAGCGGCCGTGGCCTTAATTAAGGTACAGCCCCAGCATTTGCCTGGTGTGAAAATGGGAAACCACGGAAAACCATTTTCAGAGCTGCCGATAGTGGGATTCGAACCTACTATCTCCCGGATGCAAGCTCACAGCCGCGCGCCTCTACACGCACGGCCAACTCGCCCGGTCTGCATTCATCAATGCTTGTATATGTAACATAGATGACAAACTTGTCAGCAAAAGCTAAAACTCTAGCAAACGGTGTTATGACCTGTTCTAAGTCACTCATATATACAGCAAATAATATGCTGCTTAATATTGCACCTTGAGGCAAACCATGTGTCATGTGATGTCTGTCGACTCGGAATATGGTATTGTGGTGATTTAATTGTTAATGTGCAATACGAAAATAATTGATGCAGCATAAATAGGAATTTGAAAGGAAATTCCTTCGCAGCCAGTTTTTCCCATAGGAGATGTAATGGTACCGAATCATAGGCACCTTTTATATCAAGAAATATAGCAATAGTGCTATGTTTTCTCCAGCGGGATAGCAGAATATCAAGAAGAAGTATATTAATTGGATCTTGGGTATTACGACCTTTTGTGAAGGCATACTGGAATTTGAGAAAAAGATTGTAATAGTCTAACAACCATACTAGTCGCCGTAGTATGATTTTACAAAAGGTTTTGCGTATGCAAGAACTCAGTACTATTCTGCAGAAATTCTCGGGGGTATCGGGAAGTTTATGTGGTTTCAGTATGGGTTTTAAATGAAAATCGTTCCATTGAGTGGGGATGCGTGCAGTGTGTAAAATATCACTATCATAATTAAGGAGTAGAAGTTGTGCCTGAGGTGGAAATAGTCGAAGCATGGTGTAAGTTATAGAATCCGGAACGGGGGAAGAACTGTTTGCAGATAACAGCACAGCTCGTAGTTCATTTAATTGTATTGGTTGTACTAAAGTAGAAAAATGAGGGTGCGTCGTGTAGGAGGGGGACGGGAGTTGAGGTACCGTATAATCTGGCGTGAGTGAATTAAGAAAGGAACAGAGAATGTCTCGCGGTATAGGTAGTTGTGATTGATGATGAGAGGCTCTTGTAATCATTCGTATAGCATTCCACAAATGGGTCGCCAGGACATGAGAAGTTAATGATGATATGTACATTTTATTTCCCTGAAATATCATATTCCATGAAGAATTCATGTGGCCATGCACATGTTTTCCGTTTGATCAGAAGTCGATGCAATATGGCTGCCGCACCCACCCCCGCCCGAGTGTAAACAAACGAGTAATTTAGCAGTGATATTGAGCAAATGCTCTTGCTTTATGATGAAAGTGAAGACAAAAGTGACAATTATTCTTCCAAATTGAGTGATGAATTCCGCGATGACAGACACAAATATGAAGAAACTGTGGATGTTCAGACCGACTGGAGAGCAGCGCAACAAATTTGATTTTACCGGCAGTAAATCATGCTAACTTTGGAGATAATCACGAACCATTGACAATATTTGAACATTTTCTAAGTGATGAAAAATTATCTGAAATTTTTTTAAAAAATTCGCAACACGTGGAAAAATAATGCTCAGTTAAGGGGTTAATAATAAACTAATAAGTGAACAACACTTTTTCTGACAAGGACACTGCATCTATGTGTCTACTAAACAAAATAGACTTTACCACCTTGAAAGTTCTGGTGGCAACTGGGAAGCTAGGGAAGCTGCATCCCATATTTTCACGTTCTGCTTGTTCGCGTGAGGTTGCCCAGCTTGAGGGAATCAATAGTTGTATGGCTGGCTAGAATAATGTTGTAAGTCCCTTTTTGACGAAAGCGAGTTTTTTGCAGAAAAAGGTTGTAGCACATCTCTTCCAGCAAGTGGTTCTATCTACTTGCCAATATGCCCACTACTTCAAGGGGTATAGTGTTTGAATTTAGCTGTTGAGCGGAACAACATAGTAACGCATATAAGATGGCAGACGATGCCTTGAGTGTGTCATGTAGTGTTATAAACTGCATAAACAGAAAGAGAAAACGTCAGATCTACATCACGAAATGGAAGGACAATGCACGTAAGGCACTAAAGGATCAGGAGAAAGAATATATTTCGAAGAAAACTGTTGTTAAACCAGCTGTGAAAGGTCCTGAACCAATGAGACGAATAAGGCTAGGAATAAGCTAGAATAAGCCTTTAAGAAAAAGCTAGGAAAACAACAGATAGGGGATATGCCACCTGGGTGACAGCCCTAAATGCAGATCAGTAGTGATTGATTGACTGAAGGTTGGATGTCAGTGTACAGACGGAGTAGTACAGTAACATAGCACAGTGAAATGAAATGGCGTATGGCTTTTAGTGCCGGGAGTGTCCGAGGACATGTTCGGCTCACCAGATGCAGGTCTTTTGATTTGACACTCGTAGGTGAGCTGCGCGTTGTAATGAGGATGAAATGATGATGAAGACAACACATACACCCAGTCCCCGTGCCAGCAAAATTAACCAATTAAGGTTAAAATTCCCGACCCTGCCGGGAATCGAACCCGGAACCCCTGTGACCAAAGACCAGCATGCTAACCATTTAGCCATGGAGCCAGACACAGAGCAAAGTAGTCGCAAAAGGTGGATGTTCCCTTACTCCTCGCTCTTGTTACTGTGTCATCAGGAAAACTCTAACTTTTTACCTTCAACAACAACATCAACAGTGACATTTTCAACATACAGCAGCTGTTACAAAACAACAAAGGATGTTCCCCTCCACTTCTCGGCAAATTGCCTTACCTGCAAATTGCCTTAACATTGGCACTTTCACAAGATCGTCAAAATTGATACATGTTTTTTATTCTTCATTGATGATTCGACTACAAATATATGAACATTTTTTTAACACTTTTTTTACGTCCACAGTAACAACATAAGAACTTCATAGTATTCCTCAACTTCAGTTTTTTTATATATTATCTTAAAGCTCTGCTCGAGATTGTACAAATACACCACAATTATTTGTGACCTGGCTCCTAGGATATTCTTTAAATTTCAACATGATTTTATGACATATAACCCATGTCAACCGTTTTAAGTGTGTTTAAGGCAGATTTCATGTTTTAATATCCTTTTGATCTATTTATTTACTTTAAACTGATGATGATTCCAAGAGGATCGAAACCAGTTTTCATGCAATAAATGTTATATATTATATAAAGTGTTGAATGGTGGAACATCCCTCAATTGATTCCTAGTATAATAGTCAAACGTCAACACGGAAATGAAAATTATAAATTATGATATACCTTGAAAGCGAAACTCATCCTAGGAAGGCAGAATCAGTATATCCCTTTCAGACCTGAAAGAAAACTGGAGGTGTGAATTTTTGTTTGTACGTCAAAAACTGACTAAAATGCTCTTAAATACATATATTTTTAGTTTATTCTACAAAATAAAAATTAACATCTGAAAAAAAGCACCCGCACAATTGTGCGTGTCAGGACTTACTTCACTACTTACAAAAAGGAAAAATTACCTCAATGCATGTGAATATACACTGATTGACAGAGCAAATGCAACACCAAGAAGGAGTGGTCAGAACATTATGCCAATTGCAGGGTAGACTGACGTCACTGAGGTATGCTCATGATGTGAAATGCGCCGCTGTGCTGCGCACGTAGCGAACGATAAATGGGACACGGCGTTGGCGAATGGCCCACTTTGTACCGTGATTTCTCAGCCGACAGTCATTGTAGAACGTGTTGTCATGTGCCACAGGACACGTGTATAGCTAAGAATGCCAGGCCGCCATCAACGGAGGCATTTCCAGCAGACAGACGACTTTACGAGGGGTATGGTGATCGGGCTGAGAAGGGCAGGTTGGTCGCTTCGTCAAATCGCAGCCGATACCCATAGGTATGTGTCCACGGTGCAGCGCCTGTGGCGAAGATGGTTGGCGCAGGGACATGTGGCACGTGCGAGGGGTCCAGGCGCAGCCCGAGTGACGTCAGCACGCGAGGATCGGCGCATCCGCCGCCAAGCGGTGGTAGCCCCGCACGCCACGTCAACCGCCATTCTTCAGCATGTGCAAGACACCCTGGCTGTTCCAATATCGACCAGAACAATTTCCCGTCAATTGGTTGAAGGAGGCCTGCACTCCCGGCGTCCGCTCAGAAGACTACCATTGACTCCACAGCATAGACGTGCACACCTGGCATGGTGCCGGGCTAGAGCGACTTGGATGAGGGAATGGCGGAACGTCGTGTTCTCCGATGAGTCACGCTTCTGTTCTGTCAGTGATAGTCACCGCAGACGAGTGTGGCGTCGGCGTGGAGAAAGGTCAAATCCGGCAGTAACTGTGGAGCACCCTACCGCTAGACAACGCGGCATCATGGTTTGGGGCGCTATTGCGTATGATTCCACGTCACCTCTAGTGCGTATTCAAGGCACGTTAAATGCCCACCGCTACGTGCAGCATGTGCTGCGGCCGGTGGCACTCCCGTACCTTCAGGGGCTGCCCAATGCTCTCTTTCAGCAGGATAATGCCCGCCCACACACTGCTCGCATCTCCCAACAGCCTCTACGAGGTGTACAGATGCTTCCGTGGCCAGCATACTCTCCGGATCTCTCACCAATCGAACACGTGTGGGATCTCATTGGACGCCGTTTGCAAACTCTGCCCCAGCCTCGTACGGACGACCAACTGTGGCAAATGGTTGACAGAGAATGGAGAACCATCCCTCAGGACACCATCCGCACTCTTCTTGACTCTGTACCTCGACGTGTTTCTGCGTGCATCGCCGCTCGCGGTGGTCCTACGTTCTACTGAGTCGATGCCGTGCGCATTGTGTAACCTGCATATCGGTTTGAAATAAACATCAATTATTCGTCCGTGCCGTCTCTGTTTTTTCCCCAACTTTCATCCCTTTCGAACCACTCCTTCTTGGTGTTGCATTTGCTCTGTCAGTCAGTGTACATATGTACATGATCAAATGTTCTATTTTCCAGTGGGGAGTAATTTAAAACAATTAACTCTTCGTTCAAACATAAGTAAACGTTACCTTTTCGACATTGAGGAGGAGTTTTTACATTACTGCCCTTTTGGCAGCAGCAGCTTGTCGTCAGACCTGAATGAAATCTGGAGGTGTCAAAACGTCAAAAACTTACTAAAATGCTCTCAAATACATGTTTTTACAGTTTATTTTACAAAATAAGAACTATCGGCTGAAAAACAGAACCCACACAATTGCGCGTGTCAGGACTTCATTCACTACTTGCAAAAAATTAAAAATTAAAAAAATTCATCTCAGTACATGTGAATATGCACATGTACATGATCAGATGTTCTATTTTACAGTGTGGAACGATTTTAAACAGTTAAAATCTTACACATTACATTTCTCATGTAGAGTACGAGTTTTTCTTTCTCGGTCCTTTTTGCGACAGCACCCAGCACTCCTGCATACATTGGCTGTAAGGAAACCTAGCCCGCACATATGTGCGTATCAACATTCAAAACCTCATGGTATTACGTACGATGTTGAAGGTTCACAATGTACGTTTGCTACACAATCTACACACTTCATAGATTATATTCTGATTTTCAGTAGAGCGTCTACATTAATAAGAATGCAATAAATAAATACTTACTTTAGGCATTACTGCTTCCCGCCATATTGCTAATGAACTGTATTTTAAAACTCCTCTTCCTTCCCCCTGGTGGTCAAGTACTAAATGAAAACAGCTGAAGTACATGCTACGTGTCCCGCACAAGCACTGCAGTCCGGTCTAGCGCCAAGAAAACGTCAAATAAGCTCAGACATAAATAAAATACGAACCCGCACAATTGTGCGTACACGGTCTGAAAGGGATATAACAAGTTATGGGAAGACACTAACTTAGCAAAGATAAATTCCAATGTTCATGTAGTGTGTGTTGATTTACAAAAGTTCTGTTCTGCCCTGTCCTGACACACTCGAATGTGTTCTACCAAAGGCAACTTTCAACATACAACTGTGCCATCCATAATGTTGATAATAAAGTTTCTATGCATGACTGGGATGAAACTGTAGCTAAATGTGGAGCTAATGAAATTGCATCTGTCACCCTCCACTATATTACTGAAAGGTGTAATCCCTTGACCCCTGGCCAGGAGTGCCATCCCATTGTTTGGTCTGATAGGTGCATCAGCCAAATTAACAACTGGAAAATCCACTTACTCATAGCTTCACAATATTTCAGTCAGATAGATTGGAAGTTCCTCACTAGTGGTCACAGTTTCCAGCCATGACAAGGATTTCGCACTTGGGGAGAAAAGAAAAGCCACAGCACAAGTTTACCTCCCCTTTCATTGGGTAGAGGTTAGCAAGGCCAAGCAAATCGTTTGAAGTCATTCATATGCAACAAGAATACCTTAGAGAGTTAGGGACTGCAGAATAGAATCTTCTTTATTCCTCGTGCTACGGCGGCTGCTGGCGTACCCAAGCCTCCCTTGCCGGGAGTATACAACTCTCTGTCTCAAGATTGAATATACCTTAGGTTGGAAACTAGTTGACTGCCATTCGTGAGTTTCATTTTCCTTCACTGCCGACTGCAAACCTCCCTTGCATTCTTGTAGCACCGTCTTCGATTCCAGCCTCCAGTAAATTATCTCTGTTTTCTACTCGGTCTACTTTAAGTTTGTTGTTGACATTCCTACTGCTAGCTGGAGATGTGGAGATAAACCCAGGATCCGCGGCGGATAGTGCAATCTCAGTTTACCGTCAGAATATCTGCTCTCTTAAAAACAAAATTACTGATTCTTTTGATATTGATGGTTATGAATTTCATGTTTTTGGTCCGTATTGAACTGAGAATAATATATAAGTAATAATAATAATAACGTAAATGTTTCCACCTTTTCAATACAATATATTCACAAAATTACAAAATTATACGGTACTAGTTTCGACCCATCTAGGGGTCATCATCAGCCGTATTGGAGCAAAAATGATCTTTGCTCCAATACGGCTGATGATGACCCCTAGATGGGTCGAAACTAGTACCGTATAATTTTGTAATTTTGTGAATATATTGTATTGAAAAGGTGGAAACATTTACGTTATTATTATTATTACTTATATATTATTCTTTTGATATTGTCGCCTTCTCTGAAAGTTGGTTAACTGACTTTGTTTCAGATACGGAAATCCCTCTTTCCAAAGAGTTTTCCATTTTCAGAACGGACCATGGATCTCGGGGCGGGGGAGTTCTAGCCGTTAAATCCAAATGGCACGCCGACCTACGTACTGATTTAAGTAGTGACTGTGAAGCCATTTGGGTAGAAGTGAAATTTCAGCATTCCAAATATCTCTTTGCTTGCTTTTCAGACCACCTCAATCAACCCTCAATTATTCTGAAAATTTTCTCTCTTCTGTAATGAAAGCCATTAATCTGAATCCTAATGTAATTATACTGGGCGACTTTAATCTCTCTATATCTTGGAAATCCCCTGCCGAAGGTGTCCCTTCTAATAGCCCCGACAAGTGTTATCTCGACCATTATATTACGGGGCTAGGCCTCCAACAGTATGTCCTTGAGAACACCTGTGGGGATAGTCTTCTTGACTACCTGCTCTGCTCCATTGAGCCTTCAGTTATTTCTGTGGGACGAAATATTTTTAAATCGAACCACAAGTCTGTAGAGCCAACATTCTCTATTGCCCTATCCCACCCCTCAAAATGTCATCGACCCTATACCAGGAACTGTGTACCCATGTGGCGAAATGTTGATTGGCAGGCTGTCAGTCACACCCTCTCTCTTCTACCCTGGCACTTGCTGCAAGTGGGTGAAGTCCAAGAAGCAGTGGACCTGTTCTATGACTGGACCCGTGTGGTGATCCATGACCTTGTTCTCACTCGTAAAACATCCGCCAGATGCCCACCTTGGAAGAAAAGTGACACCAAAATTGCAGAAATTAATAAAACGAAAGCCTGGAAAGACTGGAAAATGTCACCTTCTGAAGCCAGCTATAAAACTTTTTCTGACCTTCGCAAACACCATAAACAGATTCTAAAATGGAATTACCAGGACTACATAAACTCTGCCTGCCTAGAAGTGAGAAGTTATAGCAAAAGATTCTGGTCTCTGATAAACAGCAGAAAAAATACAAAGCGTGTGCCAGATACAGTGACTTGGGGTGATAACTTAGCCAGAGGTAGTAATAGACTGGAAATTTTCAACGATTACTTTGCGTCTAATTTTGTTTCACCTGTTCAGTTCCCAGATTTTCCGTGTATTGATTCCGTTCCTTCTCATAGTCTCAGTAATCTTTCCACCTCTGAGTCAGAAGTCTATTCTTTACTTTCCTTCCTGCCAGAAAATAAACCTACTGGTCCAGATGGTCTCCGTCCTATCTTCCTTAAGAATACCGCCACGACTCTTGCCCATCCCATTGCTGTTATATTTAACCGTTGCTTCTTAGCCGGCTACTTTCCTGACTACTGGAAAATCGCTAACATCACTCCGGTTTTTAAATGTGGAAAGAGGTCTGATGTCAGAAACTATCATCCAATTTCTATATTACCCACCCTGTCACTCATCTGTGAAAAGATTATCCACCAGCGTCTTCTTTCTTCATTTCCTTATATATCATCCCAGCATCACGGTTTTCTTCTTGGTAGCTCCTGCCTAACTAATCTGGCTGTTCTTCTCCATCGTGTAACATCTGCTCTTAATGCCGGTTCTCAGCTGGACATGTGCTACATTGATGTTGCAAAGGCTTTTGATACCGTAGACCACGCACTTCTTTCGTATAAACTCTCAGAACGTCTTAATATCCATGGTTGCTTCCTAACTCTCCTGCAGAGCTTCCTCAATACCAGAACTCACTGTGTGGTTCTTGATGGGTTCAGTTCGACTCTTGTTATGGTACACTCTGGCGTCCCACAGGGCAGTGTCCTAGGTCCACTTCTTTTTGTCTTATTTATTGACGATCTCATTAATACTATATCCTCTGTTTCTTGTAAAATTCTACTATTTGCAGATGACTGTAAAATATTCAAACATTTCGATTAATTATCAGACGTAAACTCCTTATAGAGTGGGCTTAACTCACTCTCTGAACGGTGCTCCACATGGCGTCTTAATCCTAATCCTACCAAGTGTCCTCTATTTCAATTACGCTTCGTAAATCCCCGATTCTCCCTCCTCGGTAACCTGTTCCCAACTCTAACAGAACAAAATGACTTAGGAGTGTTGTTTGACAGCAAATTGCTATTTGTCCCCCATATACAAAAGATAACCTCACGAGCAATGTCACTTCTCGGCTTGTTGTATAGATTTTCTGACATCACCGATATCCACGCCCTCTGAGCCTACTATGTTTCTTGCATCCTACCAATTATTGAATTCACGTCTCCTATTTGGTCTCTTCACCCACTAATCTGAATCACATAGACCATGTATAGTCATTCTTCTGTGCCATTGTTAGAGCCAGAGTATCTGATTGTCGAAACTTGAGCAGTAATCAGATACTAGATAAGTTAAAACCTTTGCCCGTTATCTAGTCGCAGGAAAGTAGCCGACCTTAGATTCCTATATAACGCTGTTAACGGTTTATTTCGTTCTCCCGAACCTGCATCCTTCGTTTCCTTACAGGTTCCAAATCGCAAAACCAGGAATAATCTGCCCCTTCATATTCCGTATTCCCGCCTCTCTCTCGTTCAAAGAAGTTATTTATCCGCGTACCAACCTTCCTTAACTCTTTATCTACTGACAGGGACTTGGAAGTTTTTTCTTCGTATGCCTCCTTTAATCGATTCTTCCTTAACTTAACCTAGTTCATTTTCTTCATATTCCTTTTTTTTTCTCTTCTTATTTCTGTCTTCTATTTTGTACATAATGTAATATTCATTTATTTATTTATTTATTTATTTTTTACTGTAATATACCATTACTTATGTGTTATATCTGTATTTATCTTACTGTGCCTAGCTATAAGTTCTTCTCTTCGTTTTACGTTCAATCTGCAATTTTCCTCGTTTCTTTTGCCTTTATATTTTGTTCTTAATTGTTGTGTCTCTATTGTTTTGTTGGTTTTTAATTTTTTCCTCTATTTATATCATTATGTTTTTTCCTCATTGTTCTTCAACTTATTTTTTATGTTTGCCTTGTGCTATCTACTGTAAATATATTTTTCCTTTGCAGAACTCTGTAATTCGGCCTCTCGCTGTTTTGGTTTCCCAAACCAACCAACCAACCAACCAACCAACCAACCAACCAACCAACCAACCAACCTCAAGATAACAGCAGCTGCTTGGTGTCAGTTCAATTCTGACGATCCTTTGTCCCTGAAAATGCGAAAGAGTCATGACATATTGTTATCATGGACATTATTTTCTCTGAAAAGAAGCAAACGTTCAAAGAAGAGGACAGTAAATCATATTTCACTTGCTCGCTTTCCTCATGCGTGCCATGATCCTATTCCATTCACAAAGGAGAAGAAAAACAATTGCATTGGAAAGTCAATTTTTCTTCCTCCTGGACAAGGTTACTCTGAATTCTATCATGGACTAACATCACAGTAAAGAGGTTAAATGAATTATTTTCTGTGGAATGGTGATATTGTATGCCTAAAAGTATTACATATAACAAGCTTTAACAGCTTCATTTTAGATGAAAACCCATATTGACTATAAAATTAAGCAGTAAATATTGAACACGTTCAGTGTGGATCACGCGCTGGGTGCGTGACGCTACTTTATAAGCAAGTGCGGAGCACGCGCATAGCCCGTCATGGGACGGTAGCTAGTAAATGTAAATCACAGGTTTCTTGCATGGTAAGAAAGGGTCTGATTGTCATCTCACACATCGTGTAAGTCCAATCTACAGTACTAGCAGATTCGTCTGTAGCCATATTTGCGCATGTGTATTCCGTTTCCCGCGTATTTTCTCTCCAGAGTTATCGTCATACATCATCATTCATTTATGGGATCTTTGAGCAGCAAGACCACTTCAATGCGAGGTAAGACACTGCATTTTCTGTTTATTATTACTTCAAGTGAATTATGAGTGATTCTGCTTTTGAAATTAATAAATTATATTACTGCAATATGTTCAGTAAAAGAACGGAACTTGTAATTGTCATTTACTCTTGCATCATATATGTGTATAATACGAAAGAAACTTCTAATTGAAATAACGTGCAGTAATCATTTTTGATTGAGTCATGATGCTTATGTTATAGTTTTATTTCTATTCTTTTCAGATGGCCGACAATGTGGCTCCTTCAATGTCATGAGACCCACCCAATTAGCCAAAGTGTTTCATTTCTGTTTGTCAAATTTTGTAATAGAGAAGTGTAAATATGAATATATTTATGTCTGCAACATACTTTATGCATTTGTTTGCTATTTGCGGTAAATAATGCATAGTAATCTACCAATGCGTGTGGCGCGTGATCTGTCTGGTGACCAGTATTACTCCTCGATTTCAACCACTGTGTTGGTCATGCACAAGGCACGTGAGTGGGATAAGTCCACGAGTTCGATAGAACTTGTCCTACCAACGTACAAAACTTCCATAATTACAACTTTTAAAGAGTCCCACACAAATATTTTGTTCAGGTTGGCGGGTATGTCATGCTCTGCTAATATGCGGTGAACTTGTTAAGAGTAACTCAAATATTATATTTAAGTGGTCTGCCTATTCAATATATATATATATATATATATAATTTATTAAATCTAGCACATGTTTCTTCCCCTGAGGGACATCATCAGCTAGAATAAATCACACAATGTATCAGATACAAAAATTACATTACTAGATTGGTAAGACAAATTAAAAACATTTTTATACACAAGGACATTTAAAATAAATTATTAGCAAACTTTGTTAAAGTTTCCTATATATATTGACTGTATGACTTGAAACTTTAACAAAGTTTGCTAATTTATTTTAAATGTCCTTGTGTATAAAAGTGTTTTTAATTTGTCTTACCAATCTAGTAATGCACTAAAGGATCAGGGGAAAGAATATATTTCGAAGAAAGCTGTTGTCAAACCTGCTGTGAAACGTCCTGAACCAACAACTAGAATAAGGCTAGGAATAAGCTAGAATAAGCTTTCAAGGAAAGGCTAGGAAAACTTTTTTTTTTGCTGGTTGCATTACGTCGCACCGACACAGATAAGTCTTATGGCGACGATGGGACAGGGAAGGGCTAGGAATGGAAAGGAAACGACCGTGGCCTTAATTAAGGTACAGCCTGGTGTGAAAATGGGAAACCACGGAAAACCATCTTCAGGGCTGCCAACAGTGGGGTTCGAACCTACTATCTCCCGAATACTGGATACTGGCCGCGCTTAGGCGACTCCCCTAAATGCATATCACGGGCCTCTGTAGTCGAACCAGACAGCCAAGGCAGCAGGTATTGCCTGGGGTCCAATGTCGGACAATACGGACTGACTGAGGCAATGAGCACCAGGACTTCCTTCCTCAAATCGCCTGCAATAGCATGTACCCCATAGCGTGTACAGAGCGTTGATAAGAATATATAAAGAAATACAAATAAAACTGTACCGTACATTTAAACTGAACGCCTTTTAGAAGGCCATCTGTAATATGAACCTTGAACTGTGTATCAGAAGAAGTTTCAAACTTTATCTTCGGATGTCTCTATTGTCAACTTATGTGCCTCCTCTGGCGGGAGGATGGACAATGAATTTTCAAAAAAAATTGTATTTTGAGGTTTTCTAAACTGAAATGTTTGTAGATTGTTTTTTGTGTTCTAAAGTTACTAGCACTTCTATCTCTTTCTTCTTCATGAAATTATTAGCCAATCAGAAATTTTGGATATTAATTCAATTAGTCAATCAAAATTGAGGGTGTGTACAGGCCTTTGGCCTACAGCATTCTGGAACCTTCCTCTCGGCTATAAAAACTGGGCGCTTTTGGGCCAAGTTGTCTTTTCCATCACTCCAGTCAAGAGGTTTAGAGTGCGTACATAGTGGAGGCAGGGAGTGAGCCTTGCCCTTCATCGGAAGGCCTGCCAGCTCAAGGTAATGGCAGACATCTTTTGATTATGTGATAGTTTCAGAAAGCTGACTTGACGGGAAGGTTTCAAAATTATTTCTTAATGTAAAGTTATTAGGTTCAACATCATCTTCTAAATGTAAATTCTCAAACTAGTCTAAGGACGTTATTCTAACTTAAGGAATAAAGAGTGTTCTCCCCTCTTTTAATTCCCATTTAACTTGCCATTGGAGTGACTATGATTTTATAAAACTTTAAAATTTCTCTCTTCTTTTAGAACTTAATATTTTTCTCCATCTAGTCACCCTCTGTAGTATAGGCTTCGCCTCTGTAACTTAGGGCCATAAGCCCAAATAGGATTTTAAGTGTTTCAGAGTGTCTTTCCAAAGGAGTGGAAGTGTTTGCCTCCTAGCATTATGTTAACAGCTGATATATTGAACCTTTCCTTTTGATCGCTAAGGCCATGTACAATGGGCACTTATTGCCTTATTCATTATTTGAGCCTACGAGCTCCTGATATACTGCTGTTTACCAAAGTTTAAAGTCAGGAAAAAAAAAAAAGGAAAGAAATAAAATTTCCAATTTTAGTGTTTTAAATTATGCTTTGATTGTTTCTCTGTCCACCCATTTGTGTCCGCACCTTCTTACACCTCTGCAACCTACCAAAACACGGTAACAAAAATGATGATAATAATATGCTCTGTTGGGACCTGTGTCGTCAGGCGGATACTAATGCCGGATACACGACGCTCTCACCCGATGGGTTCCGGATACCATCTGGGTTTTCAAGCGTAGTTGCACACGTAAGAGACCCTTCTCCAAGCAGCTCTCGCATCCAATTTGGATTGGTCTACAACAAACCCTCGAGAGGGGACCAATGGCCACATGACCTTTTTAGTTGCCTTCTACGACAGGCAGGGATTACCTATGGATGTATTCAAACCTCCTCCCCTCATGGGGGATACAATTCACGGTTCGAAAGCCACAGTCCATTTCAGAGCCTTTGTCTGCGTCCCCCGCCCACAGGAGTTTTGAAGTGCTGCAGGTAACGTGATGTAAATTGGAAAGATTGAAGACATATAGTGTACATACTATGTATCAGTTAAATTCTTCGATGCTAGATGGCAATCTTTTAGTTTCTGATATGTTACAGGAATCTGGTTGATATAGAGTGATTAAAAATACAAATTATCTAATATGGAATATACCTATTTTCTATTTTTCTGTATGTACAATATTCAATACTAGGAATGTGCCACTCGATCGCCTGCTCGAGCAGGCTCGAGTGCTGATGTTACGAACTGGTGTGTCGAGCTTAGTCAAGCAGCACAGAATTCCCTCATAACGTAGGCTTTCATACGCTGTAAGTGGGACGTGTGTGTTGCGACTCGAGCCACATTTCCGCCTTCACTCATTCTCTTTGGTCTTCACATTCTGGCATTACATTGTAGTCGAGTAATTAGCGATCATTCTACAGAAGTACGGACGTACCACGAGTCATAGTGGACGCATCAGTTTATTAAACCCATATACTGTATGCTCAGAATTGCTTTTTGTTATCAAATTGAACCGACTGCTCGACATGAAGATGAGCGAATGGAAAATTCTAAATTCTCATGGAGGGAATTAGATTTTTTCACCAATAGAGCATGTCAAAAACATATCAGATGTAAGGCTTTTCAGGCATTTGTTCTATTAACCAGCGTTTTGTCTTTGGTCTGACACTAGACTCGTCAGAGTGGGATGTGTCCCTCCATGAGAATTTAGAATTTTCCATTCGGAATTGCTAGGCGGGCAATAATTCCATTGTGGAGATTTCTCTCTCGTATGCAGTTATCAGGCTGTGCCTCATATATAGACTTCTGATAAGCCCACCTGCATACACCCAGCGTCAGTGGCTAGGGTCTGACACATCCCACTCTGACGAGTTTAGTGTCAGACCTAAGACGAAACACTGGTTAATAGAGCAAACGCCTGAAAAGCCTTACATCTGATATGAAGATGACCTAATATTTCTGCGATTTTCCTGTCGTTACTTGGACGCTACTTCCATTTCTGATTTTTCTGATCATTGGATGTTTGATTTTAATAACATATTCTTTTCAGTTTTTTTATAGTGCTATGATACTATTTCTCCTACATGAAGATGTGTTTATATACAATACACCATTGGTATGATGGGACCTTTGATATTTAATTTGTATCCATTCAATTTGTAATGATTTTGCTGCTGTATATCCTAATTAGGAAAAGGGAAGGGGAGGGAGAATAGTAATAATAATAATAAGAAGAAAATTTGAACAGAACTGAAGTCCTGAGTCCAATAGGATATAGGATTTTATACATCTCACAATCCGTAGATATTGCATGTTGGTAAAATGCATCACTAGACACACAGGGCTGGTATTATATTCTTATAATTCTAGTGGATTAGTCAATAATTCAATATATTTTAATATAAACTCCTCTTATTGCCAT
Organism: Anabrus simplex; assembly: GCF_040414725.1. Classification (NCBI taxonomy): domain Eukaryota; kingdom Metazoa; phylum Arthropoda; class Insecta; order Orthoptera; family Tettigoniidae; genus Anabrus; species Anabrus simplex. The sequence continues at coordinate 70,320,908 of NC_090274.1, read as the reverse complement.
GAACATACGGTATTTGACATCAAAGAGCAAAGAAGATTGCCACGCAACTGATTTAGTAAAAGGAAATCGCTCGTAGATGGCGGACCATACTCCTGCTCGAGTACTGCTCAACCTACATCGAGCTGTGACGTCATCAGCTCGAGCTGCACTCGAGCCCATTCCTATTGAATACAAATTACGAAGCCAAATTCTTGAAATTTCTTCCTGAGCAGAACTGGAGATATTTGGGTTTTATTGTTAGATTAGTTATGACTAGAGGGGAGAAAGAAGGGAAAGGTCAGATTAGACTTGCAGACAAGCCCCTGGAAGTAGTGGAAACGTTTAAATACCTGGGGAGTGAATTAATGGAGAATGCTCGACTGGATGCTGAGATTAGTAAAAGGATTCAAGCTGGAAGTTGTTTCTATCATAGTGTGTGAAACATGTTGAGGAGTATGATACAGAAGAGTAGAAGAGACAAAATAAGGAATGAGAAAATCCGGGAAGAAATTGGAGTGGAAAAAATGAATGATAGAATAGAGAAGAGCCGACTAAGATGGTTTGGGCACATAAAGCGAATGAGCGACGAAAGAATGCCAAAAAAGGTGATGGAAATGCAAATCCAAGGAAGGAGAGGCCGTGGACGACCACGATTGAGATGGAAGGATACCATCCAACACAGCATTATAGAAAGAAACCTGGACTGGGACACAGTGTTGGAGGAGGAGTGGTGGAAAGACCGAAGAAAGTGGAGAGGAACCATATTTGCCCCTACCCGGCTACAGCTGGATAAAGGGAAATGATGATGATGATGATGATGTTAGATTAGTGCAATTTCTTGATGAATGTAATTGTAGAAGCATGGAACAAACCGTGCAAACAACCAACATTTTTAAAGGTCAGAAATTAAACACGGATCATGTAATATTTTGTACCTTTATTCATATGTAACATACATTTATATTCATGTAAAAATATGTTTTATGTACATGTTTATAAATTAACTCTTTATATCTCATGATAATGTGCAGAAAAAATATATACTTATTTACATTCCTTTTTTGTATATTTCTCAACACATACACACTTCTTTTAAAAGTAATAATATTTAAACATGATAAATCAGAAAAATGAAATGATAAAGAATACTCTTGTTACATGGTTTTTACAACTGTATTTCATGTTAAGAACAAAAACAGCACAACAGATGTGTAACTTAATTCTCAAAATTATTTCCTCTACTTTACAGTGTTGGTTTTGTAGGTGCCACACTTTCTTAAGTAGTGCTCAACCTCCAGTCGTACAAAAATCATTCATATGTATTTTTTTTTCATTGTGCCTGTAAATCATATATACACACAGATTCAAATACACAAGGTCATATATTCAATGTCATGTTGACTTGTTTTTGGACGGAATTGCACAGGCAAAACAACAAATTTAATTTATTCTTCAAATGTTTATTCAGAAACCACTTCTCTGATACTGGTTTTCTTTAGGAAAATTTAAATTTTCTATCACATTAACTTTTTATCTCGACTTAAATGTCTAAAAATAATTATTTCTTTGGCTATTTAAATTCTGTTTGATCTTACATCTTCAAACTTTAAAAGAAAACAGAAAATTTAATTTAATTTTATGCAGTCATGAGACCTTTTGGAAGATTGGTGAGAAATAAAAAACACAAGTGGAATTCTAGACTTTGGTCACACAGCCATGTCATCAGAAGCAGCGACAGCTCTGCGGTAAAAATGGCCCTTCATTTGACCGAGCACAACACGAGCCGTATGCAAGGTCTGTGAATCACTTGGCACTAAAACAAATCTAATTTCATGTGGCGAAAGACCCATCCCTGAGCCAAGGGAATCAACACAGTATTATGAGAGAAACGTCCGGCTCCATGGCTAAATGATTAGCGTGCTCCCCTTTGCTCCAAGAAGTCCTGGGTTCAATTCCCGGTCAGGCAATTCCCCTGGCTCGGGGTCTGGGTGTTTGTGCTATCTTCAACATTAGAATGCATCTTAGGTAGGGTCCCAGCCTCACAGATGCGCAGGTTGTCTATACTATATTGAAACCTTTTACATTATCCTCAAAAGTAAACATGCCAAAGACTAATGATATACTGATATAAGAATTTTAAGTATTTGAAATTAAATTATAGCAATTACCAAATACAAAATTTCCCATTTCCAAGATGATGATAATTAATAAGGAATCAAATTGAAATTTAAGAAGACTACATCAGTGCTAGGGCAAACATGAGAAAGATCCTGCACCAGGCACTCTGGAGGCCACACACCATTGTGAGAGAAATCAAATCAAATCCAGATATAGCAGAGCTAATGCAGCAAGTTTTCACTTGTACCTAACAGCCTGTTAGGAGGCAAATTTACAAACCATTTGTTGTCATATTTGAGTAAAATTTAGGTGGACTCTGTACATTATCAGGTACCTATCTTGGAGATTGAGGGTGAAAACTACAAGAATGGTTATCTCATAGTTGGACTAAGCCAGGATCAAACCCATCAACAGCATTGAAGAGGGGAAGGCTAAATAAAGAATGAAGCTGTTGAATGGTGACTAAGGGTAAGAGGTAAATGAAAGTGATTAGATTTCCAAGGAGACTACACAGACTTGGCTGTAAACAGTAGGAAATAGTTAAGTGTTTAACAAATACATTTGTTTGGGTGCAGCCTATCTTAGGCAGATCCATCTTGGAGAGTGGGTAGGATTTGTTGTGTTAAGTGCTGCATTTAGGTGTAGCAGCGGAATATGTTTGATACTGTGTAAGAGTAACCGCTGTAAGTTCTAGCCCCTGTCATAGACGTTAGCCATACTTGGATTAAAATTCTTTAGTCCAGCTGAAAATTGAACCTGGGACTTAAGGCCAGTGCACTATCCTTTGGCCACAGAGTCTGACATCAAAATGAGGATAAGTAGTTGCCCAGGTCATTCCCAAAATGCTGAAAGGGATAATAGTCTGTGATGAAAACCAGAAATATTTAAGTTTTCTCAAAAAATGCCACTGGCTTGATATCTGCCTATAGTATAACATTTAGTGTTATTAGCTGCTGTCTTTGGAGGTCTGGGTTCCATTCCCGGTACTGCCAGAAGCTTAAGATTGGCAGGAGGGCTGGTATGTGGTTAAAAATGTTACATGCAACTCACCTCCATTGGAGGTGTACCTGTTAATTAAATTTCAGATCTGCTACAGTCAGATCTTGACTTTATTCACTGATATATATGCAATATTTATCATTTTAAGCGATTTCTACAATGTGTTTTGGGTTACAAGGTATTTGTCATCTCAACTTTTGGTGGAAAAAAAAAACAAAAAAAAACACCCCTCTTCAGTTTTCTGTAAACATTAAAAATATTATTAATTAAATAAGAAACTAGAGGGAAACATGAAACATATTCCAGAAACTAAATAATCCTGTACATAATTGCAGTAAATCTTAAACATGTCATTAAATGTTTCCTACTATCCCTCCCTTCTGTAATCAAAGTTATTTTGACCGTGAACAGCAGTACATCCAAACACGTTCTTCTAATGTTCATTAAATTTTTTCAGCTTTTGGAAAAGACTAAGGCACTAATGCTACTGACAGTGTTTGATGATTATGATGGCAGGACCAAGAGGACCAAGAATCTATCATTAAATAGTAAGTGCTCTGGTTGACCTGAGGGAGCACAGGCAGATAGAATCATTAATCATTGGACACAGTGTGCTCATCACTAAATGTCCTCAACCTGCCAGCACGGGCATGTTCTCCACGACAACGCTTCAGTATGTCATTCCCCACACATCAGAGTTTCTTCAACAAAGCATCTATTCAACTCAACTTAATCCCCCCTCTACCTGCAACTGTTACCTCTTTTCCAAGGATTAAAGAAGTGATCTGAAGCAGCATTGCAGGAGGTTGTAAAAGATGGCTTCTAGCAGCACTTTACCAATGCTAGCAAAAACATGTAGTTACCCAAGGGGATAATGTGGTGGTGGTTATTGTTTTAAGAGGCAATACAACTTGGCAACCATCCTCTATACCCAAGGCGATTACTTAAGTGTTTGGACACTGTTATTTTAAAGTAATCATAGTAAGGAGCTGTCCGACTCATTGGCTGAACGGTCAGCGTACTGGCCTTCGGTTCAGAGGGTCCCGGGTTCAATTCCCGGCCGGGTCGGGGATTTTAACCTTAATTGGTTAATTCCAATGGCACGGGGGCTGGGTGTATGTCTTCATCATAATTTCATCCTCATCACAACGTGCAGGTCACCTACGGGAGTCAAATCAAAAGACCTGCACCTGGCGAGCCGAACCCATCCTAGGATATCCCGGCACTAAAAGCCATACGACATTTCATTTTTCATAGTAAGGAGCTACACTCCAAGTTTCTGAACTTTTTGATCCTATGCAGTGTTTACAATGATGGATGCAATAAACAAACATAGTTACTCTCCCAACTTGGCCCTGTCTTTATAAAGCACGACTGCTTTCTTCCGTATATTATCCCTAATTAATTACAATGCAGTCTCAGTACCTCTACACACGACTGTTAGCATTGCTATTAAGTACATGCACAAATTTCACATGACCGACTGTTTTCTAGAGGATGCACTTTACATTTTATAATTATACAGTAGACTCCCTCTAGTTCAGCTGCCAGAAAATCTGAACGGCTCCTGTCCTTGAATGAAGAGGGGAAAAATGAGCCGCGCTGAGGGAAGTGCAGCTTTACAATCGGCAGCGACTTATATCGAGCAGCAGACAGAAGCAAGAAGCACCGGCAGTTGATGTAATGTTTATAAAGAAGCAATTGACATAAAAATCACAAAAAGATAGACCTAACAGATTTCTTTCAATTTTTCAATTCTGCAGAGTTTATTATGACACAGTGCTATACTGTAATGTGAGTTCCTTTTGTTTAAAGTCTGTGATGTTTATATGAAGTGTTAGTGTTCCTTTACAGATTAAATTCTGAGCTTTTGTAAAATGTTTTTCTCCAATTAATTTTCTACCATGAGTGTTCATCTCTCATCGGGAGTGAAACTTCAAGTGTATGAAGACACGAGTCGTATAATTTCAAACATGGCCAAGTCCGTTGAGCTGTTTTTTTCAGGTGAAGCAAAAAAACTTGTTTAGAATATTAATTCATATATATTCAGAAACCTTATTCTTTACGTTGCTTAACAGAGGCTCCTAATTCCTTACCATACAATTTTTACAGTCTAAATATATTACATGAATTGAAAAATGTATTTAAAATTTGGACTTGACCATGTTTGAAACTAACTATGGGACTTGGCCAATTTTGAAACTTACCTACGAGGACTTGGCCATCTTCGAAAATGAGATTAGAAAATTTGGCCTAATATGCGTTATTTCTGGTTCGCCGTCTTTTGGGTATGCTTATGCGACAGTACCTTAGAATAAAACCATCTTGTTTAGCTTTAACAGGGTGTGCATAGTATGGACTATGAAAGTATTTTATATCTTTCATTTTCAGTAGCCCACACTTTTTTGTTCCTCTGTGATTACAGGTTGGGTACTATGGTAAAGACGTTGCGGAATACGTAAGGAAAAACGAAATCTAGATTAGGCCTATTTTCCAACTGTGTTCATCTTGACTTTGTTTGGAACAAAAAATATGATTAAAAATGATATAAGATTTGGTGAAAAATCTTTAAAGATTATTATTTTAAACATTATGTTTGTGTAAAATTACCCAACATTGTAACCAATGTAGAGGCTAATTTAATTTAAATAGTGTATATTTTGCAAATATGTGGATTCATATAGTTACTTCAATGCATATTCTTCATATTATACCTATTCAATACCATCGTGCCTTCGAAACACTTCACTGAGCCTTGATTGAATCACCACTAACAACCAGTTGTTGATTGTACTCATCTCAGCTGTTTTCCCTCGTGCGCTTCCAGGTAGAAGGATCATGTTGCTGCTTTCTGGAATGGCGTTTATTTATTTCCTCCATTTTATTGCACAGCAAATATGAATACTATTAAAAACGACCAATTAATTTTATATATTTATTATTGATAAAATGTTTATAAAAATACACACAAACAAAACCACCACGTGTGACTCGAGCAAACTTCAGTCAACTATTTTACCGGAATACACCACGTGACTAAATAGCGCAGGGTTATTGGCTCCTGCGGGTTAACAGGGACTTGGCTGACTTTGACATGAAACGTCATTCTTTGCTGTAATTTTAAATGTGATCTGGCCGGATTTGAAACCCACTTTAGTTCTCGTTGTATTCATCTTGTAAAGAGGAATCGATGGAAGTCAAAACATCAGAACGTGCAAAAGATGGACTTGGTCGTGTTTGAAACTATAAGCCTCACATCATAAAGACAAGATCAACACATTTTGGGTGAATACACTTGGTAAAGACACATTAATACTACTTGCCTTATAATAGGTTCTTGATGTAAGTCAGTTACACGAGCAAGAGTGGGGTAAAGATCTACTGGTGGCCTTCTTCGACTCTGAGAAAGCATAGGATATAAACTTCATAGTTTTGATCTGTACTGAATTGTGATCACAATAATAACTAAATTAAAGTTCAGTTACTGCAACAATTTTTCAGTGCAGAAAGTTTAGTTATTATTTTGAGAAAGCATATGATCATGTGTGCAGAAACAAGGTATATGAAGCCTTTCAAACAAAAGGTGTTGAGAAGCAGACAATAGAGAGATGTACCATGGGAGTGTCAGTTGTGCGAAAGTAGGGGGAGAGAGAACAGACTGGTTTGAGCAAAAAAGTGGATTAAGACAAGGAAGTGCTCTGTCATCTTTGCTCTTCAGTGTAGTAATGGACAAGCTAATGACAAAAGTGGGAAGGAAAAATGAAGGTGATTATGTTTGCAGATGACTTGTTAGTCTGGGGAGAAAAGGAAGAGGATATCCAGGAACAGTTAGATACATGGGAAGAGGAGGTGAAACAATATGGAATGAAATTTAATGGCAAAATGTGCGAGATGGTGATCACAACTAGAAAGAAGGAGAGACCTACGAGAGGGATAATGCTTGGAGGGTAACAGCTTAGGAAGCTAGAGAGTTTCAAGAACCTGGGAAGTATCATAGAAGAAAGTGGAAGAAATAATAAGGAAATAATCGAGTGTGGAAGACAAGCAGGGGCGTTTCTAAAAAGTGTCAGAAGCCTGGTTTGGAGCAAGGATGTCCCTCAAAGTTATATACAGGACGTAATATGTACCTATTCTGACGTATGCAGCAGAAACTTGGGTAATGAGGCAGAGAGCCATGACTAGGATACAGGCAAGTGAAATGAAATTCTGAGAAGCAGGATACGAGTGACAAGAATTAATAAGATGAGAAACTATAAGGTTAGAGATATAGTAAAAGAAACACCACTACAGAGCAGGATAGAGGCATCTACACTTAGATGGTATGAACACATGAAGAGAATGACAGAGGAAAGGATACCCAGGAGGAGATAACAGGAAAACGACCAAGAGACACGAGAATAAGAGGAGTGGAAGAATGTGTACAGAGAAGAGGAGAGGACTGGGCAAGGGTGACAAGGGATAAGTGATGGGAAGACAAGAAGAGATGGAGAAGCTTATGTTCCAAGCAGATGTGGCCAACAGCTGGAAACTGCATATGATGATGATGATGATGATGATGACGATTTCACTTAAGCTAAATATTGGTATTTATAGCATATTGTTGGTTAGTCCAGCCTGGGCTGCAGTCCCAAAGTAGCTGAACTAGAAGAAGTCTACTGTACATCAAAAACCAACAGAAATGTGATTATTTTCTTGAGAGTCGCAATCATGCTAGGGGAGGAGACACCATTTAAAATAGTCTGGGCACATAATGCTATGCTGCTTTGTTTTTTTGCTGTATCAATGAGAGTTAGGAGAAAAATTTTAAGGTCAAAGATCAGGTATATATTTCTAACTTGTTCCTGCTTAAAGTTATAACACAAAGGGCTGAAGGATTGGTAGTGGTGATTGTTGTCTTAAGAGACAAAACAACAGGATTATCTGTTACAGGAACATGGAACTCGTGGAATATAACAGCAGCTCCACAATGAAAGAGTGAATATATGTTAGAGTTACAAAATAATGTACCTTGTGTGTATTTAAAAACTAAAAATAAACATTGGCTAGCAATAAACCAACAATGAGAAATTCAGAAATCTATTAAGGTAATCATTTAAATTTCTATATTATTTATTATACATTTATTTCGAGAGATATTTGACTCATTCTAAAGATATCCAAGGGCATTGTGTTGAGGGATATAATTTGTAAATCAGTGCTGATTGAGTTCTGTTTACATTATCAGAGAAGTGGTTCTTGAGAGAAGACAATCTACAACAATTAGTTTCAGTCCAAAACACATTTAACAACAACATGCACAAGGGAAGACAAGAGAAAGAAATTAGAGAACTTTGACTAGAAAGAGCGAAGTAACAAATAAAATGAAATGGAATGGTAACTTTAACCTGGATATACATTTCTTTACACCCTGCTTCTTTTTTAATTCATCTGAATAAAGTTTTCACTGAGCTTTTTCTATAAAAACTTGCCACTAAAATGTGGAATAAAAAAGAAATACCATGCACCACCTCAGGCTACGACCCACTGATGGCACATCAAGTGCCTGTCTCATCTAACGAACAGCCTCTCCACGTAAAGTGCATCTTCAAAGTTTCTCTCGCGTCGCCTCAGAGGACAGTCGTGCTCGTCCGAATGGTCTCCACAGGAGTCAGTTCCGTCGCAAACCATTTGTTTCTTGATGCATCTCCCATTCCTGCAAAGAATACAAAAATCTATATTGCAATCCTTTTCTCCATACCACCTGTATTTACCTTATCTTTATCTTATAATTCTTCCCTAGTCTATTTATTCAACTGTCTTTCTACTTATACTACCATTCCTGCATGAAGACTAAAGATCAGTCTAGATCAGGGGTTTCAAAATGGTGGCCCGCGAGAGTTTTAAAAAATATATATTTTAAGAAATGGGAAGAAAATGTACCAAAAAAATATTTCATAGCTCATTCAGAAATGTTTTAATTTTTATACCCTTTATGGATCCAAGTCAGAACTAATACATTATTTAATATTGTTTCCTGTTTTTAAGTATTCACTTGATGTGAATAAATTATTTTTGATATAAAAAATTAAAATCCATACTTCGGTGAGAAATGAGCCCTCGCAAATGCCAGTGCCAGTGAATCCACACATTGCCCTTGCTGTCTAACATTGGTGGCAAATGAAGACCAGGAAACTATAGATTTTTCAGATTTCAATTCACACATTCAAGAAATTGTTGAAGAATTCAACACACAATTCAAGGAAACTGAAATTCTGAAAAGCAGTATAAATCTTTACGCAAGTTCTCTTGGTGCTACGATCGAGGAGCACAAGAACCACATCTATAACCTGATCTGTGCAATCTACAAGTCGATTAGTTCCTACAGACAAGAGAAGGAAATGGATCACATTTTTTTAAACTGCTATGCAGTGAAAAATACCCAAAGTTAAGACAATTTGGACTAAAAATACCTCAATGTTTGGGAGCACATACATACGGTATGTAAAAATGTATTTTCTTTCATCAAGTTCATTAAAAATCAGTACAGAAGTCTACTTTCAGATTTTTTATTGCTGCACCTTTTGAGATTAGCAACAACAGAGCTGGAGGTAGACGTTCGTTCATTGGTAGATTCAACTGATGACCACACTACTCCCACTAAATTGTCTTCCTTTTAAATTTTGGTTTGACTGCATTATTAATTTCAGTTGTCTTTCAATATTTTTTAAATTTTACTTTTTGTCAGTTGTCAAATATTAATTCAAATGAACAGACATTGTTGGGTGCTCTTCTTCAAAATTCAATTGCCCTGGGTATAATGGTGTTTATTTTAAATTTCACTCTTTTATGCTATTGTAAAATAGTGTTTTTAAGCAATTAAAATGATTAAACCTCCATTTCAATTTAACTATCCATATTATTCCACACTGGTACCTCTATCTATTCTATTTATGGAATTTTACAAAAATTGGCCTATTACCGTATTTACGTGAATAATCCCTGCACCCTAACTTTAGGAAGGCTGATTTTGAAAAAAAAAAAATGCCAACATTGATGCAAATAAAATCCACACCCCAATTTCGTGCCTCAATTTTTTAAAATAAAATGTGCGGGTATTATTTGCGTAAATACGGTATTAGCTCTTTCCCATGGGTTGCGTAGTAAAGCGTACTGGACTCTCACAGTCTCCCATGGGTTGCGTAGTAGAGTGTACACGACTTTCAAACTGACTTCCTCTACAATCTGTCTGCTAAACACATAACTTCTTGGAACCAGTGAATTCCCTATACTTCCTGGATACAACTGATATGCACAAAATGCTAAAATAAAGTATTTTTTTAGAAGTTTTCTTAGAATAGACAGCTGACTGAATGTAAACTCATCGCAGCAACATGGCTGCACATAACCAGCTCAGTGAAGAGGATATTTGTTACAAATTAGATTAATATGTTGACAAATGCAGTGGCAGTGAGTTTGAAGTTGCAGGTATGATAACAAACTGTGGGAAGCAGTTGGGACAGAAGATGAATCTGAGGGAAATTGAAATATGGTTTATAACACAGGCCTTGCAACCTAGTACCATCAGGGTTGGAAATTACTGAGAATGGAGCAAGAGAGGTCGGACAGGATAGATGAAAATTGGGAACCTGGCACAAGCAAGTGGAAGCAATGCTAGGACTCTGCTAAGGGCCCCATGGTTGCCAACCCACGCTCGCAAATTGAGAGTCCCTGCGGCCTGTTACTTGTGGTCATAAGAGGCTGAAATGATATGTCAGAAAGGAAAATAATATCTCTTCAGTTAAGATATGTAAGGATACCAACATTTTTGTCATGTGGGGAGTTCTTTCATTTGCAAGAATTTGACATAGTTGTCACACTTAAACAATGTCATAAAATAATTATTCCAGTAAATGGAATATTATATATTAAGTATTGAATGGTGGAAAATATATAATATTCCATTTGAAGGAATATATTCTGAGTCAATATGGGACTAACATGGTATTCCTCAATGTACTTAAATACTGTTACAGGGCACCAACCTCGGACCTCTACTGCTCGCTGTCGTGCACAGCTCGGAACAGCAAGAAAACTGTGGTTAATCCTCACATAACTCAGTTCAAAAGAAAAGAATAAGAACTGCCAACTGTGCCAGATTCAAGCAAGCTTGTAACTACACGACTGTTGTATGACCTCCAGTTTATGTAAAATCAGAATCAGAGGGATGCTAATATTCCACATACATTGGCAAGGAATTGAACTGTGGGTGCGTTGGTGAGAAACTACTGGGCTATCATGCCACACCTCAACTAAGCAACCATGAATACAGGACACAAGGTTCAAAAGAACCATCATGATTGTTGTGCAAATCCTTTCCTGTTTTGTATTGTGCTTATTAGTGAAGCAACAGTGCACTGCTTCTGATCTCACCTGCACTTCCACTCGTGGTTCTTGCACTCTCCTCCACAGCCAAACGGCTCGTCCGAATTGTCCGAGCAGTCGCTGTAACCATCGCAGAACCTCGCTCGAGGAATACACTGGCCATTGGTACAGGTAAACTGAGAGGCGTTAGGACAAGCTGAAATAGAACAGGGATTAAATTAGTTACCTGATGGGGACATGTCAGAATGTAGTTAGTGGATCAGAGAACAACTCCTTGAATCAATTATAGATATAACTACAGCGAGTTTCTCTAATCAGTTGGCTGGCAGGAGCACCCAGCTTATCTGCCTCCTGCTGACTCATCACTTTCCATTACACAGCGCAGTGACAGCACGGGATTTATTCCAGTTCACAGTTAAAGTCCATGCTTAGAATGTAATCTGTCGCTCCAACAGTTCTTGAGTTGTGAAGTGTTACTTCAGGTTATAATTCTCATAATGTCTCCACATGTGTACACGGTAGAGGAAAGGTTATTTATGTATGATAATTATATGAAAACAGAGTCTTGTAGGGAAGTCGTTAGGCAGTTTGTAACACAATTTCCAGGTATACGCCCTACACATAAATAGACTCTGTGGAAACTCTAAAAACAAATTGAGAAAAACTGGTTCTTTATCATAAGTGAAGCAATAAAAAAATGTGTACTCAACAAGGAAAAAGTAAATGAAATCGCAGAAAGATTAGAACATACACCTACAAAATCCCCCAGAAGACTTGGAACAAGATGATGATGATGATGATGTTGCTTGTGTTTAAAGAGGCCTAACATCTAGGTCATCAGCCCCTAATGGTACGAAATGGAATGACAAATTAAAAGTCCAAATCCTCCACTGACCAGAATTCAAAACGTGAGGGCGAAGAATGAATGGATGGGTATGAAATTTAAAACAATCAGTGGATCCGACTGGCAATGTCTTGCATTCACAGAAACTGACGTGAAACAACAATATTACTAACCAAGGGTCTGCGACTATAGCATAATACAGAATCGATGAGGCTTGCACTCTAAAGGGGTCCAAAATCTAAGTCATCAGCCCCTCACAATGGTACTTATCGCTAGGAAAGTAGAACCATGGTATTTTTCATGTTGCGGTACTAATCAAAAGTAGCGTAGACTCGCAGCATTCCACACAGTATGGTGCTACACACAGGTAATGAAATTCACACATGGAATACAGACCTATAGTGTTTCGCACATTGCAGTGCCATTTACAGGCAACGCAAACCTGTGGTGTTCATAACATACGTGTACTAACCACAGGAACCCACACTAACCTGTGGTGTTCCTCATACAGTGGGTACTAATCATAGGCAAGCCAGAACCATGGTATCACTCCTAAAGTGGTACTAATTACAGGTACTGCAAAAGCTGGCAACGCACTCCATTGAATCACAAACCTATTTGGCACCTAACATAGTGGTACTACACGCAAGTAAAAGCGACCCATGGTGTTCCCCATGTGGTGGTACTAATCGCAAGTAGTTTCATAGTTCTAGTACAATCATACCCTTGGTTGCCCCTTTTAGTCGCCTCTTACGACAGCCAGAGGATACCGTGGGTGTATTCTTCGTCTGCGTCCCCCACCCACAGGGGTTCAATTAATGTACAAAGATACAGGGATAATATACTCAAACCATTTTTTGACAAAGATAAGCTGGGCGCACCTGCCAGCCAACCGACGAGAGAAACTCATTTTCTTACTTCTTAAACAGTCTCTCTTACATACGAAAACATTCACCCGTTCTATAGAATCAGTATTGCATCAAATATTTCTTTTCTGCAGATTTATAATTAGCATAACTTTCAAAATGTTTTATTTTGTCAGATAATAATAATAATAATAATAATAATAATAATAATAATAATAATAATAATAATAATAATAATAATAATAATAATAATAATAATAATAATAATTTTACACTTCTCTAACTACTCTTATCATTTTCAGAGATGTCAAGGTGCCAGAATTTGGTCCTGCAGGAGTTCTTTTACACGCCAGTAAGTCTACTAACACGAGACTAGCATATTTGAGCACCTTCCGGTACCCGGGATCGAACCCGCCAACATCAGCTCAGAAGTCCAGCACTTCACTGTCTCAACTACTCACCCTGGCATTTTGTCAGGTAATTTATGCAATAGTCTAACACCAGATTCGAGGTGGTGATGTCTGAAGATAGCAATGTTCATTATCTTCATGTGAAAATTCAGTTTCTTGCTTGTGTCATATTTGTATAATACAAACATATTTTTTTTTTTTTGTCAATTTCACTATCAAGTACTAAGGTCTTCTTGGCGAACAACAGTTTCCAGCACACCTATAGATGGCACAGTGTTTAGCTCCTATCATCCCCCTGTGGGTGGGGGCGGTAGAATAACACCGATGATATCCCCTGGCTGTTGTAAGAGGTGACTAAAAGGTGCCCCAGGGGCTCTTAACGTGGGAGCGTGGGTTGGCGACCACGCATCCCTTAGCTGAGTCCTGGCATTGCTTCCACTTACCTGAGTCAGGCTTTTCACTTTCATCTATCCTATCCGACCTCTTGTTTTTTTTCGACCCCGACAGTATTAGGTTGCGAATCCCAGGGAGTCTCATTTTCACGCATTTTGTGGCCCTTGTCTTCCTTTGGCTGGTATCTTAATTTTTCGAAGTGTCAGATCCTTTCCATATTTTCTCTCTGTGTTATATGGAGGATGGTTGCCCAGTTGTGCTTCCTCTTAAAACAATCACCACCAGTGTTCTTCCCAGACATTTTCGTCAGCTGGGCGTGGAATACTATGTAAAAGATGAATATGAAAAGATTTCCAATTTATTCCCCTCAGAGCATTGACAGTAATATCAGACAGGTAAACATTAATTGTAAAATTGAACTATTTTAGTGTTATTATTACAAACAAGACATAATGGAATATTTTGAACTTAAGTGTTCCACAGCTCGTACATAATCATGTAACACCAGGGCTTATCAGTCAGTTTCTATGGAGTGCTATGCCAGTTTGTGACATGAGGCGGAATCGAGTGCTTGCATGCGATGCCACGCTAATCCGGACACCGCTTGCGCATGACACCACATGATAATCAATGTAAACATCTAAACCCTGATGTAATTGATGCAATTATGCTGATAATAATGAAGATTTATCATTTAAATAAATAGTTTTACAGTGTTTAAATTTAGAACATCTAATGACTCAAATATGTATTAATATTATATAACTAGCACATATCAAGGTTATGATAGCCAGGCTGTGGGTAAAAACGGCAGGGTGGTGCACCCATTAAAAAGGTCCTAGGAAGAACGCTGACTACCACCACTACTTTAGCTCCTTTCATAAGACTTCTCTATCTCCAAATTTGGATGGTGCTTGTGCCTTTCTTTTCAAGAGGACAACAGTTTTATTTTAATTTTGCTACAGTTAGTCCTTATTTTTTCACAGCTAATTGGAATTAAAAATTGATTCACAAGCTCAGTGTTTTATGCAACTGTTTCAATATGGCGATCCGAGTTTTGCATACAGAATCCAGGTCGCATGGATGCGGGCATTCCATTTCAAACTTCTCGCAGGAAATGAATGACATTCTCACTAAAGTGAAAACTTAAATTAAGAGCACAAAAACATACATCTTGTAATAAAAATAAGCCCACTAATCACATCCATGTTTCATCAACAGTTCCATTGTTTCATAGTATGATGTATTTGACTTCTTTCCATACTCAAAAGAATATGAAAAAAAAAAAAAAGACTCTTTACCATACTGTGATTACGAGCTCAAGTCAATAAGCATTTCTAATCAATTTATGTAATTTAATACATAAAGAGTACACGCTTTTTATTGATATCACTTTTCAACATAATCACCCTGCTTTTCAATACACATGGTCCACCATTTCACGAGCTTTCTGATACCCTCTGCAAAAAAAAGTTTTTGATTGCGCAGCAAGCCACATGTGCTTCCCTCACCTGTTGATCAAAGCTGAATAGACGGCCCCTTAGAGCATTTTTAAGTGGACCAAACAGATGGTAATCCGATGGGGCAAGATCGGGACTGTATGCAGGATGCTCGAACACCTCGAAATGCAGAATCTGAAGAGTTTGAGCGGTGTGGACGTGCATTGTCATGCAACAAAAGAACTCTTTCCACCAATCAACCTCTGTGTTTGTTGTGAATTGCAGGTTTCAGCTTGTTTACCAGCATATCACTAACATTCACTGTTTACTGTTTCCCCCTTTTTCTCGTTATGTCCCAGGATTGGCCCTTGAGAGTCCCAAGACACTCAGAGCATCACTTTTCCTGCAGAAGGTCGACTCTTGAATTTCTTTTTGACTGGGGATCCGGGATACTTCCATTCCATGCTCTGACGTTTGCTCCCTGGTTTGAAGCGGTGAACCCACGATTCATCTCCAGTGCTGATCCATTTCAGAAACGTTTCACCTTCGTTAGCGTGATGGTCCAGTAGGTACTGACAGATTCTCACACTATTGTGCTTCTGCTCTTCATCCAGCAAGTCAGTGCTTGTTCTACATCAGACATTAGAGATTTATTTCTTTGCCTGGGGTCCTAAGTGAACTTAAAGACCTCATATCATGACAAGATGATCATAACCATAAATATGCAATTTAATGTTGTCATTATTCCTGCAACATTATCTTTGTCTGTTATACATATGTTTTAGTTACCACATAATCAATAAATAGACAGCAGTCTTTTGCTTGGTAAATACTTCCAAAACGACAAATCAAGCCAAGGATATCACAGCAAAACACAAGTTTGTCTTTGTGAGCAAAAAACTGCCAGAATTCTACCTCCCGACTTCTGTAACAATATGAATTTGTCTTAGGAAATAAAAAATTTCTCTCTTTTATACCTGATCCTAAAATTTCACTCTTTTCTTTAGTGAGGTCTAAGTCACACACCAAATCATTTAAGTCATAATGATTATAAAGACGTGGAGTTTTATCCTCACCATCCTCCGCACTTGAAGATAACGAAGACACACTCTCTGGTAACTTTATTGGTGGTTTTGGGACAGGAATATTGGGTGCATGTGATACGGGGGTTATGGCAGATGGAAGGCATGGATACACAATGTGCTTTTTGTTTTTCGTATTTAAACCGGACACTTTACATGCACAAAAATAACATTCGCCAAAATGATTTCTTTGTTCCCACCAAACCATTGGGATTCTGAATGGCATTGACGGCAACAATCCATTGTACCATTGCTGCAGGTTTTCTACACACGTTTTACACACAATATATGGTGCAAAATTCTTGTCATGATCACTTAACTTGATGTTAAAATATGCCAAGTACAGGCTTTTTATAAATGGTGTAATATTTCGCTTCTGGCCTTTAATTATATGTTGGCCACATATATAACAGAAAGATAACAGACTGTTCACACACTTGCCTCTGAACATCACTGCCACTTGCCATTTTAACACTAACTCACTTATTCACTCAATAGACTTCAAGTGCACGTAACTTGTACATAAAGGCGTGACACACATTCTCAGATTCTCCTCTCAGACTACAGAGAAACACGATCTTGGCATTTTGACCTTGTCTGACATTGCGCATGTCCAAAATGCAACTGTTCTAATTGTTGTTCTGGTATTCCTACTCCGCTCCAAAACACAGCACATACAATATTTTCTCTCAGACATCATTTACAACAACGAAGCTCCATTAGCATAAACATGAGATGGACTCGTGACAAATCTGTACGTTATGAATCAGAGAACACCTAACTTGAACTTTTTGAATTGTTTCTCTGCCTGATTGCAGCAGTGTGGTTCCGCACCCATCTATAGCAAAAAATTGAGACACTGCATTTTCAGCTCAAGTAATCTGCTGCCATCCATGTTGGCTAATGTATAGGGTAATTATGTCTTTCTTAGAGATAAATGTCGTATATACTGGGTCTCTCTTATAAATCCAGACTATCCAGCCGCATTTCTATTCTCCGAGACTTAAGCAGCTGCACGGCAGGCGCATGCATAGTTCTTGACCTTGCAAGGAGCCGTGTTCGATCTAGCATCAGTAGCCAGTCTGAATCTCAGTTGTTAACATGGTGAGACTTAGTATTGCAATGCCGTACTTTTGTACGTAAAAGTTATTTTAACATGTTTCTCAAGGTTTGGGTCACCATGTCCCGAAGCATGTTACTCTTATCCGTCGGTGCGAACCTCGCACAATTGCAGAGTAAGTAACTACGTTCTAGTTACAAATTTCCGATAACTAAGGGCAAGGTAGACGTATTGCTAGTTTCAATCGGCCCACCAGTAACCTGCATCTTCCATTCATATCACTTCGGGTTACCCTGTGTTTGGATTGTTATCTAACAATTATTTTTATGCGGGAATTGCTTGCACGGTTACGGTGAATGAAGCCTACAATGTTGCTGCCTTTACATGGCAGACTGTTGTTTAATACAAGGAGTACCACCCTTCTGACATTTCATGTAACCTATTCCTTTGTACATTGCTCTCAGTAACAGACTCTAAGTTCTCGAATTTTTATTTATTGATATGTTTATCATCTTCCATAGATAATATAAACAAGCAAGTTCAAGTTAAAAAAAAAAAGCATGGAGCTTTCACATTCTGACACACCGATGGCATGGAAAATAAAGAGGTTTGGGATGGCACTGGATCCCGGACGAATTGCTTATTATTTGGAACAAACTGATGACGGTGACTGCGATTTCTCTTCAGTATGTGATGATTGTCCTACATACAGCCTCGTCTTTTGTGATGATATTATGTTACTAAGCATAATACGAAAATAATTAACATAGGTCTATCATATTCCCATAAAAATAGATCACAGAACAAAAAACTAACACTTACTTCTGGGGTCATTTTTGGGTCATGCACTTGTTGAATTGGAAAACTGTCGCAGAGGTAAAGACATTGAAATTTCTCCTCAACAATAATGCACACAGCAAGTGCACTAACATTGTTTTGGATTTCATAGTAGGGAGCATCGAGTCACTAGTGGACCGATACAACGTAAAATTAAGTCATCAAAATTCACTGCCGCAGAAAACGTGTTAAGTATGAGTCGGCTCAATGGGGACGCGATGCCTTTGTTCAGCAATTTCCTGGTGAAGTGCCACCTTCATGAGCACAGATTCACGTAATTGTAAATAAAGTTGGAAACTACTGGCTCAGTGCGCAATAAAAAAAACATGCACCCACACAAAGAGTTTTAACAGAGGAAATGTTAGATGACATTGGTGCGAATCTCAAACGGAAACTGAATAAATCGCCCACAAAATTAGCACAAGTAGAGGTTTCGGTTTCTTCTGCACACAGAGCTACAAAGCTGTTACACATCAAATCGTACAGGTTTACATGGGCCTATTGTTTAAAACCTGCTGATCCAGCCACAAGAGTGAGATATTGTGAGCGGTATCTTGCATCATTCAGTGATTGATGGTTATGAATTTCATGTTTTTGGTCCGTATTGAACTGAGAATAATATATAAGTAATAATAATAATAATAACGTAAACGTTTCCACCTTTTCAATACTACAATATATTCACAAAATTACAAAATTATACGGTACTAGTTTCGACCCATCTAGGGGTCATCATCAGCCGTATTGGAGCAAAGATCATTTGTTGCGAAATCCTAAGACAATGTTATTTTAAAGAATAACAAGTGAAATGAGATGTTATGGTAATAGTTAATAATACAAGGAATATACATACTAAGAGGTTTTTAACAAAGAATAAAGTATAAATGGGGTGTTGTAAAAATTATAATCCTCGTATTAGCAAACAAGGGCCCTTTACTGAACATAATGGAAAATTACTACATACACCTAGACCAATACTTTAATGCCAGTCACAATCTCAATGAAATCTCAGAGAAACCCAAGATACTCTTCGATCTATTTATCACTTTCCTCAGAAACAATAATGCAGCCAACCTAAACTCAATCCTAAATTTAATCAAAGGTACTTTTCCAAGACAATTACACTTTCTCCCGCACCCTTCAGCCCCACCTTAAGCCCTCTTCCTAAGCCATATTTCATTTCAATACAAGAACTTACTGATTTCCATGATTATAATTTTTACAACACCCCATTTATACTTTATTCTTTGTTAAAAACCTCTTAGTATGTATATTCCTTGTATTATTAACTATTACCATAACATCTCATTTCACTTGTTATTCTTTAAAATAACATTGTCTTAGGATTTCGTCACAAATGATCTTTGCTCCAATACGGCTGATGATGACCCCTAGATGGGTCGAAACTAGTACCGTATAATTTTGTAATTTTGTGAATATATTGTAGTATTGAAAAGGTGGAAACATTTACGTTATTATTATTATTACTTATATATCATTCAGTGATCATTTATTTGACCCACAGCTTGTGTTCTTTTCGGATGAGGACTGGTTTTATCTTAATGGTCGTGTGAACAATCACAACTCTCGCTATTGGTGTACAGAAAACCCTAATGGTGTTTATGACGTCCCTCATTTTGAAGGACGACACTTCCAGCATCTTTTATAAGGTAAGATTGTATACAAACTTAAAGCAGGGCGGCTGCTGTAGCACAGAGTAAAATCACTGTGCGCTCAGTCTGGGTTTATAAAGGTGACCCTGTATTACCTTCATTAATTCAGGACCGAAGGACCATGTTGACAACTCTGGCAGCTTATGTAACGACCTGGACTTACCTCCGCACTCCAACACGAGAGTGGAAAGACTGCCAGCTGATCAACTGTGCCAGCGCTGAATGACATCATCAGTGCTAGACGCTACTTTTAACTTCTGGTGTATTCTTCCGCGTGTGCTAGTGCAAGTGTGTCTTAACTTCCCCTCCTCTCTCGAACTTGCCAGTGTAAGCCGGCTCTATCCGCCTCCTAGTTTGAGATGTACTTCGACTATTGGAGAGAGAGGACAGCCATTGTTTTATGGTGGTGTAAACTTTATTTATTTTCCACACCAACATGGGACTTTCTGATTGAACCATGAGGTACTGTAAACTTAGAATTTAGGCATTTTGCATTCATGTGACTAAATGTTCTCGAGTGATTGTACTTGATTTGATAATAGATATGAGAACCATTGGACTTCTCACTCTGTTCACTTGAAATGCTGCATGAATTAATGTGTAAATGAACATTCTTCCATCAATACTTTTGTTACCTTTTGTACTTCAATGCTATTTGTATCTCATTACTGCATAGATGTTTTATCTTGTACTTGTGTGCCGTTAACCTGTCATTCTATCTGGGCCAAATGTATCTGTGCAACAGACTATTTTCAAGAATTTGGTTAAACAATTTGTACAGCGCAGTGTTTTCGAGATAGGCCAAGTCCTACGGTATCTTCATCATCTTCATCTTCTTGATATGTTTCTGGTTAAGCAGGTCATTCACAGAGCCTCTTCCAATCTTCCCTTTTTTCCTCTCACAGTCCATCATTCATCACTGTCACCCATGGTAATCCTCTCCATTTTACGTCATCCTTCACCTGATCCCTCCATCTTGCTCGTGGTCTTCCAAATGGTCTTCTTCCGGATTCTGTCCATTCCAGAGTTCTTCTTGGTAACCAGTATTTCTTATAGGTTCGGATCCCACTGGCATCCGGTTGGCCATTATTGTTGTGTACTTAACATCTCTTCTACATGTACTAAATGTACGCAACACGACCTAATAGGTTGAAAGTCTGTTTCGATGACAATCTTTCTTGTCCCATTCTTTTGATGTGGTCGAACCATTTCAGCCTATTTCTCTCCATAGTTTCTTTTAGGGGGTTGATCTGTACTGTGTTCCGTATTGTTTCATTTCTTACCTTGTCGCTCTTGATATAGGTGTTGATTCCCATAGGGAACCTGAAATATTTGTCCCGAATGAGTAAATATTTCGGGTTCCCTATGGGAATCAACATCTATATCATCCACTGATCTCTATACATGGATGGCTGGTAGCTTGGGTAGCAGTAAGCCGAATAGAAGATGACTGGCGTACTATGATGGCAGCGAGCGCACGGTGGACCACGAGGAACGCGCTTCATTTGTTAATGCTTAGTTCAGTGACGACAGGTCTTTTGATTGTAGTTCCACGATTGTTTTGTGCTGTGTTATTGCAAAGGAAATAGTAGTGTATTTTATGAATCTAGGTTCGTTGCCTTATAGTATGCTTGTGAATTATAAAGTTTCAATTTCAGTGTGTGTGTGTGTGTGTTTATGTGAAATCTGAATAAAGAAACATCCTACGGGGTATTAACATGCCGCAGTGTTCAGCTTATGGATGTACAAACAGAACCGATCAGCAGAAGGAGAAATCATTTCATCGGTGAGTTTTATACTGTACATAATAACCTTCCTAGGGTAGTGTTTTATGTTTATCGTATCGTATTTCGCATATTCTGGAAGCAAAATGGCAATTCATTTTTGTAGGTTTCCTTTCTCGAGACCCGAACTTCTAAGATTATGGATTAGGAGTATCAGGCGGGAGAATTGGGAGCCTTCTAAAACAGCTGTTCTTTGTTCGGATCACTTTGAGAAAGAATTTTTTGATAGAACAGGACAAACTGTACGCCTTAGAAGTGATGCACAGCCAACTGTTTTCAGTTTTCCTGAGCATTTACTGCAAGTAAGGATTTACTGATATTTTTATTTATTTGTCATCATTAATCTGACGCTTTTGATGAAATAATTCACGTGATTTTATAACAATCTTAGAAAATGAAGTCTGGAGGAGTTCTAGACCTTATTTACATCAGTAATAATTATGGGTTTCAGACACTGGAGTGGTGGGAGAAGGAAAAGTGTGGTGGGTGTTTTAGGCTATCTCATTATAATATTTGTGGTATTTGGGGCTCTTTTAAGGGGTGTTACATATTTCTGATGACCATCAATATTGCTTTGCTAGCTGAACTTAATTGAAGGGGTCTGTAATAGTTAATTAGGGTAACAATTTATGAGCTGGAAGGAAGTCATAAAACCATAACCTTAATTTACTCTATTCAATATCATAGGCTTGCAAGTGGCGAGGGTGTTTTAGTCACATTTTCCCACCCTTCCATTGTTACACCTCTAGTTTCACGTCATTTTCAGGCAGTAGTAAGTTATTTTCAATTAACTTAAGTTATACAAAATTTGTGGATAATATTTTCATTGATTTAACCAATTATCCTATTTTTGATTAGTGAAATTATACATAATCAAAATAAAAATAATTGTGTGCAGAATAATTTAAATAAATTATACCACTTATCAGTAGGTACTATTATATTATTTCTTGCTTGTAGGTAAATAAGAAAAGGAAACTGCCCATGGATCGTCCAGTTCCAATTAACAGGCCAATTGATTTTGGAGGTGAAGCAAATGATAATTCACAAGTTATTGGTCATGATCATCACTATTATCTGAGTCCTAAAAAGATGAAAGTGAAGTTGGAAAATGCTATAGAAAAGAAGAGTCAAGTGGCAAAACAATTAAAGGGTTTCAAGGAAAAGAACTCTCGTTTAAAAAATAAAGTAAAGTCTTTAAAGGATGTAGTACAAAATTTGAAGAAATTATCCTTGATGTCAAGTGATGCCCTAGACATTTTAGAACAGGCATTTACAGGTGTACCACTGGAAATACTCCAGCGCATGGTGAAAAATATATCCAGCAACTCTGTGACACGTGAACGCTATCCTCCATTGTTGAAAAAATTTGCTCTCACCCTTCAGTTTTATTCGACAAAAGCATACAAGTATGTTAGAAACACTTTTGGCCTTGCTCTTCCTCATCCCTCTGTCATTCGCAGTTGGTCTAGCAACGTTAATGCAGAACCAGGATTTTCTGAGGAAGCAGGCCAGGCTCTCAAAGTAAAAGTTAGGCAGTGTGCTGAAGTTGGAAAGAAAGTGATATGTTCCTTAATGCTTGATGAAATGAGCATAAAGGAACATCTTGAGTGGGATGGTCATCAGTACAGAGGTTATATTGATCTAGGAACAGACATTCTTTCTGATGCATGTGACTTACCTCTTGCAAGTCATGCTTTGGTTTTTATGGTAGTGAGTCTGGATTCATCGTGGAAGATTCCTGTTGCATACTATTTTATTAAGAGTTTAACAGGAGAGGAAAGAGCAAATTTGGTGACTGCTGTCATTGCAAAGTTGTTTGATCTGGGTGTTACAGTTACTTCCATAACATTTGATGGACCAAGATGTCATTTTTCAATGGTTAAACATCTGGGAGGTAACTTGCAGTTTCCAAATGCAGTGCACTGGTTTCCTCATCCTTGTGATGCCTCTGAGAAAGTGTATATCATTTTAGATATCTGCCACATGCTAAAATTGATAAGGAGCACTTGGGCAAAACTGGGAGTGTACAAAACTGAGTATGGGGAATTGATTGAGTGGAGATACATCACTGCCCTGCATGAACTACAAGCACAAGAAGGTCTTCGGGCAGGGAATAAATTAAGGTTAGCTCATATAAGGTTCTACCAGCAAAAAATGAAAGTAAATCTTGCAGCTCAAACTTTAAGTGACAGTGTAGCAGATGCACTCATATTCTGTTGTGATGTACTGAAGTTACCTCAATTCGAGAATGTTCATGCCACAGTCGAGTTCATTAAATTAATTAACAAACTGTTTGACTTGTTGAATTCCAGAAATCCTCTGGGAAAGGGTTCTAAAGCTCCCCTGACTGTCAGTAACAGAGATGACTGGGAGCCATTTTTATTGAAAGCTCTACCATATCTCACGAATTTAACAGACCCCTCTGGGAAACCTTTGCATACTACCCCACTGAAGGTTCCATTTGTTGGTTTTTGTGTGTCTGTAATGAGTGTGATGAAGATATTTGATGTGTTTGTTGCTCCTCCAACAAGTCAAGTAAGATATTTGCTGACCTACAAACTATCACAGGATCATCTTGAGCTTCTGTTTTGTGGAATTAGGGCAAGGGGTGGGTGGAATAACAATCCCAATGTGCTCCAGTTCATTTCAGCTTATAAGAAGCTGTTGCTTCCCCATCAGGTCTGTGAAGAAGGAGGTAATGTGAATGCTCAAGATGACACTAGAATACTTACAGCAACAAGGGACTACATTAATACCGGTACCTTCTCATCTGACATTGATGTCACAGATGTTTTGTGTTCTAGACTTAATGACATTGATATGGCCTGCACTGTTGACAGTTATGACAGGGCCCCAATCCCTAAGGTTACCATTAGTGAATATTTAGAAAATACTGTGGCATATATCAGTGGATATGTAGTAAAGATGGTGAAGAAGAGAGTGCATTGTGATGAATGTACATCAGCCTTAGTTACTGATGCTGCTGTGGACAAAAGTCTCAAACTTTTGACAATTAAATCTAGGGGACATTTGATTGTGCCATCTCTTGACACTATCAGAGTATGCTTGACAACAGAAAAGCACTTTAGGATGTTTCTCTCAACTAATGGTTCACAGCCTCTTGCAAAGGCAAATAGTAGATCAGTGTTAACTTTAGTTTCATGTGTTCTTTCTGAAGTAGGGAGTGATTCATTTGCACAGCTCAGAAATCACATGCTGAGTACTTCAGCAGAAAGTAACCATGTCTTCAGGTTGATTAAGTTTATCAGTGAATCTTATGCAAAAATCAGATTTTTTCATGAGGGGAAAGGAATTTTCAGAGAAAATCCATAGAGATTTGATAAGGAAAGACCTCAGCAGGTTAGTGATACACAGGCACCAATAATGAACTGAATTATCCATCTTGATAAATACTGCAAATAGGACTGTTGTGTTTTATAGACATGAAATTTTCTTATTACTGATGTAATTTTCATTGTGGTAAATTAAGCTGCAGGTTATGTGGTGTCTTGACAAGTTCTGAATATTTACAGGTAACATTTGTATGTTTCATAATTATGTACATTTACTGTTGTGTAATTTTTACTGTGGTAAATTAAGCTGCAGGTTATGTGATACCTTGACAAGTTCTGAATATTTACAGGTAACATTTCTATGCTTCATAATTATCTACATTTATTGTTGTGTTAAATTAAGCTGCAGGTTATGTGATATCTTGTCAAGTTCTGAATATTTATAGGTAACATTTCTATGTTTCATAATTATGTATGTTTATGGTTGTGTAACTTTTACTGTGGTAAATTAAGCTGCAGGTTATGTGATACCTTGACAAGTTCTGAATATTTACAGGTAACATTTCTATGCTTCATAATTATCTACATTTATTGTTGTGTTAAATTAAGCTGCAGGTTATGTGATATCTTGTCAAGTTCTGAATATTTACAGGTAACATTTCTATGTTTCATAATTATGTATGTTTATGGTTGTGTAATTTTTACTGTGGTAAATTAAGCTGCAGGTTATGTGATACCTTGACAAGTTCTGAATATTTACAGGTAACATTTCTATGCTTCATAATTATTTACATTTATTGTTGTGTAATTTTTACTGTGGTAAATTAAGCTGCAGGTTGTGTGGTATCTTGACAAGTTCTGAATATTTACAGGTATCATTTCTATGTTTCATAATTATGTACATTTATTGTTGTGTAATTTTTACTGTGGTAAATTAAGCTGTAGGTTATGTGATACCTTGACAAGTTCTGGATATTTACAGGTAACATTTCTATGTTTCACAATTATGTACATTTATTGTTGTGTAATTTTTACTGTGGTAAATTAAGCTGCAGGTTATGTGACATCTTGACAAGTTTTGAATATTTGCTGGTTTTTATAATGTGTAGGCCTAAATTTGCTTCAGTGATATTTATCTGATCTGAGGCCAGTCATAAATACACAGGTGCTATCTTCTCTACTACAGAAGGACTAAGCTTACAACTCCTTCTACTTGGCTGTCAGTTAGTTTTCCTTGTAGAAACAGCAGGAGTCGACACGTTTAGGACAAATCAAATGCTGAGGTTTGCGGTCAGTTGACATACAGTGTCTAAGAGTTGCAAAAGTTGCCCTCTTCATTTTCCCTATATCTGGGATATTATTAACTATGGAATAAGCCCTACCTATAATAATGGATTAATTTAGTTACAGTGTTCTCTTTCAAATTGTCCTCTTTTCACCCACCCAGTGTCACACCCTTCACCATTCATTCCTTTACAGTGTTGTGAAGAGCAGTACCAAGGTACTTAGATATATGATTTATGCATTCCTCTTTCTCAATCATTTGTTCTGGACCATACACTTCAATCTCATTGAAATGGGCATAGGTCTTGACATCTCCATCTGACAACACTGATGTGTAACTGAAACAATTATCAATGGATCTCTTCCACAGGACCTCTCCAGTGTCTTTTTCCATTACATTAGAGGATCCATCATAATTTTTCTGGCACTCACTTGAGCTCTTATGACCCTCCCACCATACATTAAATTCTACACTGTTTCTTCCCAGGTCCCTTTCAGTAATAACACACTGATGGCACAAGACCAGTCAGAATATCAATGAAAAATCCTACACCATAATGTGATGCATGGCCATGCTTTTGCCATGTTGCATCATATGAAACACATATATCAATGATCTGTTTACAATCAGCTCCATAGGCAATGTGAACTACTTGTGCAGCCATACAGAGGACTTGTTTTCTCATTAATTTTCCCTCCTCTATCAGGATTTTTAGGTGCTTTGCAAAAGGCCTTCGACCTAAACAGTTCATCCCCAAACCAATTGAAAATGTATTCAGCCCACACTGACCTTTACCTAAACTATGAAATGTCTGAACCATTGCACTGTTTACATGAAAGCCAGGTCTTTGAGAATTCTAATCTCTGATTCTTGGTTAAATTTTATTTGTTAGCAGTATCATAACTACAAGTCTTGCATTTAATTGCTATTTTAGATGAAAACCCATGAGTTTCCCTAAATTCAATAAAAATAGATTTGTTCTTGCACTCATCACACACACTGGTTCCTTCACAAGTTCTTGAAAAACATCCTTATGGACCAAAGTATAAGTCACAGACCCAACACTTAGTTCTGCACTGGCAGGAACAGAAAATAAATTTATCTTCCTCTCAGATGCAGACATATTTGCATCTAGCAAGCTATTAGAAATGCTGATCACATCTTCATTAGGTCTAACTGAACTAATGTCTGGTCCAGGTTTCTGACAATTTGTTTTATCAAATGCTAATTTGGCAGCCTTACTTTTTTTAAGGACATTTCTTCACTGGCCTATAGGTACACCTAGGACCCTTTTGATTTTCCATGACTTAGGCTATCACTACTGGTCACTGATCTCTATAGAGATCAGTGCACCTGGTATAAGCACTAAACACTATAATTACTACTTTTCTATGCACTAAAACGACGCACTGTGAACTCTACGCTATAAATCAAACATTTACAAAAGAATTAAGATGAAACACATCAATGAAAAATCACTCGCTGAATTGAAACCACATGTCACTTCTGCACGTTAGTAAAATGTAAATACAAATACATAATATATTTAAACTATCAAAGTACACATGTGTGGCAGATATAAATATAGTACTATCTGGAAGAGGTACAACGTTCTCTCCGTCAGTTCAAAATTAAAATATTTCCTAACATAACGTAATTGTATTAATTACGTAGTGAACAAGTGACTGTCAGTATGCTCAGGTGTACTTCTACGGCAAATGCGCCGCGAAATACTTGAAAATCCAGCGAAAAACACACAGTAAACTATCATTATGCCATTACAGGAGAAGTAATGGGCTTTTAAATGTCCTGCGGGCTCATATTAAATGGCTTCCACAAGCTTTAAACAAGCCGGAATTACTAAAATAAAAACATTTTCTGAAAGAGGAAGAATTGGGTTATTTTTGTATGAATAACAAAACGAATTTTGGGCTCAAAATACGAAAAATTCAGTCATACCTCACCTTAGGAACGCATAATTTCGTGGCATATATGTATACAATTTACAGCAATGTTTCCACGAACCGTTTTTCACTCGTATTGTGTTACCGATCGCCAATTGCATGTATTCAGCACCTAAGTTAATATTTGTCGACCGTTATTATACACTCATTTTTATTGCTATCCCGGAGATTTACTGACCTCGGAATGACGTGTCAGTGTTCCCAATGTCCTTATGCTTTGAGTGAACATATCCGTATATTTTTAATTATTACAATGCGCCATTAAATGCGATTTAAAATTGATTGTATTACCATTGCTTCCCCGTAAGGAGAGCTCTGGAGTGGGCACGGCAACATGGCGAACCGCGCGCTCAACTTGGCGTACTTTCTCCTGCAGCGGAGAGCTGCTATCAGCGATCCATGTATAGAGATCAGTGATATCATCTGATGGCCAAGCAGGCATCAATTTTTTGGTAATGAAACAAAGTCTCTCCTAGCAGCCTACGCAGTGGCCTCCACGGTATGCACTGGCCATGGTCTTGGTGGGTGTGCTGTGTACCAACTGACGAGCCCAACGTAGCACACGGGGGTGAAACGCTGGCAACCAAGAATGAGTTTGTTGGAAAATTTATAATGTCCAATAATAGAGCATTTATATTGATATCTTGTCATCCCTTGCAGAAAGTGCCTCTCTGTCACTTGTAATCTACTCACATTTTTTTTTTTTTGGTCCAAGTCCAACATTCTGATCCATAAGTCAGTATTGGCAAATAATATGATTTATATCATGATTTTTGCTTTGATAGGTAATTTCCAATTTCTAATTATGTCTGATACACAGTAATACAATTCTTTGCTTACTTCCTACGTATTTAAAAGCATCTACCTCTTTAAGAATTTTTCCATTACTATCCATGGTTAACCTCTCATTGCCCAACATTTGTAAGGGTGTCACTTCCACGGTCACCTTATTTACGTAAACCAATACCTTACCTACCACACTCAGTGGTCTGTTAACCGCTTCAAGTAACATCCATTTTGATGTTTTATTACCACATAACTCCATGTACATACCTCTTATAACTTTCATAGCAACATATAGCAAAACAGTCACTGCACAAGTCAAACATGGATGATTTGTCTGATGACATGTCAAAATTACTTATAATTTAAATATTTAATTTAAAAATGACTGAATTCATCAAGTCGTCGTCCTCCTCATCCTTATCATTATTGACCATCTCCAGTTGCCCAGGTGTGGTGTACGAGCCCCCTCCATCTTTGTCTCTCCATGAACCAATTTTCTCTCGTAATCTTCTCCCAATCTTGTCCTCTCTCCCTTACATCTTTCTTCACTAAATATGTCCATTTTCCTCTAGGTCTGCCCACTGGTTTTTTTCATTTTACTTCTTCATATTCTCTTCTTGCAGTCCTGCTTGCACTAATCCTTCTTACGTGGCCAAACCACTTGCTTTCTGGATCCTATGTAGTAGAGAATCCCCTATTCCCACCTCCTCTCTGACTTTTTCATTCCTGAACTTATCCTCCCTGGTGTGTAGAACTTCATTTGTGCTGCTTGGAGTTTTGAGTTGTCTTGTCTTGTTAACGTGGTAGTTTCCGGCTATATGCGAGGATGGGTGTATAGTATGATTTATATAATGTCATCTGAGCTTTCAGTGGTACTTGTTTATCCCAAAGCAGTTTTACTTGGTGGTAAAACTGAGTTACCTTGCTAATTCGACTGTCCACCTCGTATATTGCAAGGTTGTCTTTTGATACTATACTATCAAAGTACTTAAAACGTTGGAACACTGTCCAGTTTGGTGTCATTTATTCTGATTTGTGGTTTGTCATCTTCCCTCTGTAACTTCATCACCACTGTTGATATTTAAATCATACTTCTTAAACTCTTGTCTCCATTTCTGCACTTTTTCCTCCACATCATTTTCCGTTTCACCCCAAATCACCACGTCGTCTGCAAAGATGAAAGCTTGCAAGTCCTGCTGCTCCTTCCCTTTTAGTGCCTTTATACTGGTATCCTTCACAGTAATAAATAGGTGGGGTGGTAAAGCACTGCCTTGCTGTACTCCTCTCTCTGTTTCAAACCATTTGGACAGCTTGCAACCCTCTTGCACACAACAGCAGTCACTAAAGCGATTAAGTTTATGTTACTCATTTCTAAATTTGTAACTTACTCGTAACATAAAACTTCACCTTTCGTGGCAGTTTTGTAAATAACTATTCCATACTCCTCTCTCCCTCTCTGACACACTTGTGAATAACTTATAATGTAATATGTTTGTCTACTTACCAATGGTGCAGTTCAGTTCATCTGTGCCATCCCAACAGTCTATAACTCCATCACAGCGTTTCTTGTTTGGAAGACAGGACGTATTGTTGCCACAGTGGAAGTGGGTCTCTAAATTACAATCTGGAACAGAGGAAGTTCACCTTGAAAAAATAGAAGAGGAAACATTGAATTATTTGTGAAATACTTTGAAGAAATTTCATTTCCTTGAAAACTTTTGTGAACAGTAGATAAATTAAAAATAATTAGAATTTTGATAGATATGATAATCTTAAGGGTTTTTGCCGAGTCTGTTATGTCTAGTAATATATGAAACATCAGTCTATATATAGCAGTCACACTTAACAGACTTTTACTTATCAATAACATTCCACTTGCAAATTGCAAAGTTTAAGTGAGAAGGAGGCAGAGAAAACTTCTGACCGTGAAGAAATTAAATTGAAATAACAAATAACATAGTTCAACCTATTCAGTACAAATAAATAAGAAATCTAGTGTTACATTTTTATTTAATTATAAGTCGAAGCAGTACCAGCTTCGACCCCAATCTGGGTCATCATCAGCCGAATAAAATGCAAAAACAATGCATGGTAAATAAGAAATTAAAGAATGAATCTTTCACAAAAACAGTTGAAGAGGCAAAATAAGATAATGGGGATTGGCACTGTGCGATTTTAAATCGTAAAATCTAGAAGAAGTAGAAGATCAGTCGCTTATATGAAATAAGGCGCGATCTTCTGAATAGCAGCACAACACACGCAAAGTGTGGCACCGTTTCAAAATGTTTACAAGAAGAGGTGAATAGTTAAGTAAGCCAGCATGCATATATTATCAAGCGCGAAGTCCCAACACAATTCAATAAATATGAAGTCCCAAAATTGTGTAGAAGTTGAAGACGAGTCGCTTGATTGAAGCAAATTGCTAGCTCCTGAAGATCAGCGCAACATACTCAATGTCCGGCACTGTGCTTTCAAATGCCGATTGAACTCTGAATAGCTTGATGATCCAGTCTGTAATCGTTTCGGTTGCAAAAATGTGTGTATGTGTGTGTGTGTGTGTGTATATATATTATATAAATGCAACTTAATATATTTGAAGTATGTAACATGGAAAACATGGCCTTAGCTGAAACAAATGCCTTGTGGTTCGGTGTCAGCAAGTTATTTGCCCTTGACAAACAGTTTGTAGTGACTGACAAAGACCTCATTGAGTGCATTATTCTTGATGACCAGTTTGAAGAGACAAGGAACTAAATTCTGCATGCGTCAGGGAAGTTACGGGAGACCAGGAGAACTATGGCAGAAGCTGAATGGCTGGAATTATGTATTTAAAGAATTTGACTTGAAAATCAGTCATTCTGAAACAGTGGTGCTGTCAGTCAGACGGCAAACATTGGGGTGAATATAACTTCAGATGGAGAAACGGTAGAAGTGGAGCTTTCAAGTACCTTGTCAGTATGGTCACAGAAGATAATTGGTTCCATGCTGAGATCAGCAGCAGAATCTGAACATGGAACATGTTTTTGCCATGAAGTGCAAAAAATCCTACGGATGCTCTAATCTCAATCAAATCGAAACTGACAATTTATAATATTCTTGCTACACCATCATAACATACAGTTTTGAAACTTGGACTCTAACC
The DNA here is from genome assembly GCF_040414725.1 of Anabrus simplex. Lineage (NCBI taxonomy): Eukaryota > Metazoa > Arthropoda > Insecta > Orthoptera > Tettigoniidae > Anabrus > Anabrus simplex. The sequence goes on along the minus strand of NC_090274.1, from coordinate 70,288,590 downwards.
AGCAGAGATGTCAGTAAGCTTGAATCTGTGGAGATGAAATATTTAAGAACAGTCTAAATAACAAGGAACAACAAGGTTCAGAATGAAGTGGTAAGACAACAGATCCATGTTAAACAGTCACTTCTGTCCAAGGCCAGGTTAAGGTGGTTTGAACATGTCAAATGGCTGGAACCACATAGAACAGCAAGAAAATGGCTGCAAACTGTGACTGGAAACACAAAACTGAGGGGTAGGCCAAGGAAAAGGTGGCTTGATCAAGTGAGAGAACAAGCAGTGGAGGGGGAGCTGGTCGAGCAAGAAGAGACCTTCCTGAAGTGGAGGGCAGTTTTACACCATAGCCCGGCCAACTGGAGACGATGTTGTTATCGATGATTAGTTGGGAAATATTCAAGATATGGCAACTGGCAAAACAGAAGTACAGAAGTACGCAGAAGTGGGCCACTATTTCTCAGTTTGGCTGGTGATAATTACTGTGTGTCATTTCGATGATTGGTTCTCAATAAATTTGAAATAGTCAACATTCATTTTGAAGCTCAACCTGCAGCTACCAAGAAAGACTGTGCATGTCCAGGCATGCCATGTGATGAGATAAGAGGTGAAGAAACCATAACAGTTCCACTGTTTGTGTTAAATTGGGTTTGTCTGAGGGAATAAACACTTGCTTGGCTTCAGCTGTGTTTGTGATATCACTTACAGCTTTGTGGGGTTCCTCATCAATTATTGATCGCTTTGCCTTCACATTCCATACATAAATCACAACCACTTGGCCTCCTCGGTATGCACTAGCCATGTGTCCTGGTAGGTGTGCTATTTACCAACTGATGAGGCCAAATTAGCACACTGTGGCAAAACGCTGGCAACCAGGAGTGAATTAGCTGGAAAATTTATGTCCAATAACGGACCAACATATTGGTATTATCACTTCTCTAACTGATGCTGTATTATACATTTCCCACATGATAAACTTTGTGTTAAATTTCATACTGACATGACTATTCATTTATAAAGAGATGTATTAAAACCATCTTTCCAATACAAATCATGATACACTGGATCACCCAGTTAACATAAATACATCATTATAAACCATTATGCCTTTCAGCGTTCAGTTTGCAAGCCTCCGAATATACTAAATGTTGCCACAATCCTCTATTTGTAACTAGTGCTGTGGCCTCATTTAGTTCCATATCTCTTATCTTTAAATTGTTAGAAACTGAGTCTAACCATTGTCATCTTTGTCTCCCTCTACTTTCCTTACCCTCCATAACAGAGTCATTCTCCTAGGTAACCTATCCTTCTCCATGCGCCTCACATGACCCTACCACCAAAGCTTGTTTATGCATACATCTTCATCCATCAAATTCATTCCTAATTTAGCCTTCATCTCCTCATTCCAAGTACCCTCCTGCCATTGTTTGTACTAGCAATCATTCTCACCATTTTCATGTCTGTTACTTGTAACTTATGAATGAGATATCCTGAGTCCACCCAGCTTTCGCTCCCGTAAAGCAAAGTTGGTCTGAAAACAGACCGATGTAAAAAGAGTTTCATCCGGGAGCTGACTTCTTCATTACAGAATACTGTTGATCGCAACTGCGAGCTCACTGCATTAGCTTTACTGCACCTTGATTCAATCTCACTTATTATATTACCATCCTGGGAGAACACACAACCTAAATACTTAAAATTGTCTATCTGTTCCAGCTTTGCATCACCAATCTGACATTCAATTGTGTTGAATTTCTTACCTACCGACATCAATTTAATCTTCAAGAGGCTTTTCATACCATACTCATTGCACCTTAACAGGACATTAAAAAACGTAAGTCATTAAAATGTCGTACATGTTTCATTCTTCTATGAGACATCTTCAGCTGCAGAGATTATTAAAAATGTTTATATATCATTCTATACATAAGTTTAAGTTAGGCCTAAACCCAACGACGTGCTTCCAGTGACATTTGATGAGTTTGATTGTTTATATTTTTAGTGATAAGACTAGTTTACCTGATGACACTAGGTTTCACAACTGGCTTTCATTCGAACGCACATGCATGAATTTAAGTTGCGACACTAGAGGTGGAATATTTGATTCAAACTGCATAAATTGCTTTGAGGGTTGTACTGCAGTAATAAAGTTGGACTAAGAATAGAAATAATCTATAAGTGAAAAATAAAATAAATCGGCTAACACATTCCAGGCTTGTGTCGGCGTCATGCTGTCATATGTATGTACACCTGTTAAGTGACCCCCCTCTCAGACTGATTCTGATGGTGCCGTCAGCTTCCGCTTCGAATGCTAGCACTGTACCGTGCTCAGTGAACCATCTGGTGACGAATGAACGTACCACTTTCACTTCTATTACTAACGTCTAAATTCAAACTTTCGTTCTTGGAAAAGTCTTCCTCATGAACAGTTGAGATTTTTTTTTCTGAAGACGCAGAGCAAAGTTCTCTGCAAAACATGAAGAATTTCACCTTATTTTATTGACACGGCGCAAGTCCAAAAAGCCTACATCATGTCTATAGTCTTAAGATTTATTTACTTTTTTTTTTGCAAGTTGCTTTACGACACACCGACACAGACAGGCCTTATGGCAACGATGGAACAGGAAGGGGAAGGAAGCGGCCGTGGCCTTAATTAGGTACAGCCCCAGCATTTGCCTGGTGTGAAAATGGGAAACCATGCTTAAAAAATGTAATGGCACATCTGGCTGCTCTCGTCCTGCCCCGTCCAAATCGGCCTGGCTCACCTTAAGTTCCAGCACTAAGTGCTGTATTAGGAAGTCATTTGGAAGGCAAGCTACCTAGGAGGGGAAACTGCAGAGAGGCTGACCCAGTATCAGGGGTGAGAGAGTGTGTTGACATGATGTGGCACCTAGGCTTGAGTAATTTATCAATAATTTCTTCAATAAGAATGCTTAACTCCTCTGAGATCTCATTTAAATTATGAGAGGGATTACATTTATGATCCATATTTATAAAGATATTTTCAAATATTCTTAAAAATATTTGTAAATTTGCTTACAAAGCAACCAAGGCCAGCATCAGTCTGTGCTCATTACAGACAATTACGCAGCAGTCAGTGAAGTGCATCAAGTATTCATTCACCACACTGACAGCACAGATTAAAATCTTAGGTGAGCCTATTTTAAATTCACTGATACTTTAGTATTATGACATGACGTTCCATATGTTGCATTTCAGCTGGATACAATCATCAATGAATTTTTATACTTAAAATGTTCAATATCCTCATTACAATTTGAAGGTCTGTACATTCATTTTTCGACTGAAGATGTCCTTATAAAGGATGAAACATGTATTGAATTTTAATGTTGTCTTAATACAGACAGACAATTCGTATCGTAAAGGTGGAGTGTATGATTAAGAATGGCACAAGTAGTTACTTCCAACTTTTCGTAAAATTAAACTGCTGATTTTGAAGTTATAAACATTTTGATCTGTTACTTGGGTTGCAAAATGCAATAGAGATTTGAAGAACTAGTGAAATGTCTAGTTGTACGCAGTCCCAACAAGAATATGTTATTTTAAAAATTAAATCAAATGCACTAATGGTATTGAATCTATTCTGGAAGGAAGGGATATGGATGGACTGACAGTTGATTAACTGAAAAACAAAATACATTCTGAAAAAAAAAAAATCCTAAAATAGTACTTTTGTTATGCTTAAAACAAAACAAATTTGAAAAGAAAAATCAGGTAGGGAGGATAGATTACGAGAAATTCTAGAACCACTTTTAGAAGAGGAACAATATGGCTTTAGGCCTGGAAGATCAACAACAGATTTGCTGTCAGGATGCTAATGGAAAAACATTCAGAAAAAGAGAAGCCTTTATATCTACTGTTCTTTGACAATGAAATGGCCTATGACAGCTTTCCAAGGGAGCTTATCTGGGAGTACCTGAGAAAGCTCAAAGTTTGAGACAGTCTAATTTCAAAAGTTAAGGTGCTTTACAAGTCGGTTCTGGACTGTCAGACTGGTTTGAGACAAAAAGGGGAGTACGGCAAGGTACTGTTTTGTCGCCCCTATTATTTATCATTGTAATGGATACCATATTAAAGGCGCTAAAAGGAAAGGGGCAACAAGACATTTGCAGATTATGTAGTAATTTGGGATAACTCAGAGAAAGATGTGGAAGAGAGACTGCAAGGGTGGAGTCAGGAGTTTGAGAGATATGGATTAAACATCAACAAGGCTAAAATGGTGGTGTTGAAGGTACAGAAGGGTGACAACCAGCCAGAAATCATGCTAAATTGCACTAAGCTGGACATTGTCACAGAATTTAAGTACTTGGGTAGTATAATGGCCAAGGATAACTTAGCTAAATATGAAGTAAACAGTCGAATCAGCAAAGCAATACATTTTTACCTCCAAGTAAGACAACTACAAGTACCACTCAAAACCAAGATGACAACTGTATAAATCATACTACACCCCTATCCTCACATACATTAACAAGAAAGGACAACTCAAAACTCCAAGCAGCAGAAATAAAGTTCCTACGCACAATGTTCCAGAAGACCAGGAGGGATAAAATCAGGAATGAAAAAGTCAGAAGACGTAGGACTAGAAGACTCCTTACTCTAGAGGATCCAAAAGCCAAGACTGAAGTGGTTTGGTCATGTGAAAAGAATGAGTGCCAACAGGTCTGCAAGAAAGGAGTATGAAAGAGAAACAAGGGGAAAGAGACCAGTGGCCAGACCTACAGAAAAATGGACAGACTTAGTGAAGAAGGATGTAGAGGATAGAGGTCAAGATTGGGTGCGGATTGTGAACGAAGAATGGTTCGTGGACTGAACAAAATGGAAGGGGCTCGTATACCGCACCTGGGAAACTGGAGTTGGTCAATGATGATGATGATGATGATGATGAGGAGGAGGAGGGAGTGTTGAATGGGGTGGCAAAGCGGGAAGGGAAGATGCATTTGCTTATGTTCTAATTTAATTTAAAATAATTTCCTATTCACTTAAATAGATGTTAAAAAATTGTTAGTACATAGCACTTCTGTTCATGTGTGATGTGTGTGTCTTAGTTCATTTTAAAAAAAGTTTTTGAAAATGACTCATGTCTATATTACGTCTTAATTGAAAAAAAAGAACTGTTCTCTTCAAATGCTCTTGTTTTCTGAAGTGAGTGTTGTCGTTTGATTTAACTTGGTGAAATTCGGTCTCTCGAAATTTTGTTTATTAAGGGACACTCTGAAGCTGATTGCTGTCTTATTGATGTTATGGAAAAGCTTCCCCAAAATCTTGGAATGTCGTCAACTTACTGTGTTCTTGGAGGGGTTTAGCAGCAGCTTTCTGTCTAGTGAAATAATGGCACAACAACAGCTCCCAACAGTTTCCAAAATAAGTTATTTAAACCTGTTACATACTGACAGGTTTTGCTGATTCTTCTATGTTTTCTTCCAATTCAGAATAGTCTAAAATCTCTTCCAGTGTAGCAATAATGTCACTTTCTTTTAAGTTACCTTCCATTTAAAAAAAAATACAAAAGTAGACTGCAATGCACTAATATAACAAGCAAAGTCCAAGCAATGCATGTTACCCTCATGTAGTGTGGAAACTCCCACTAGATGGCATACAAGGCAGACTCAGGCTTTGGCCACATGACCAAATCACCCACCCCGAGTGTCACACTGGCTCATGTCCAGCACAGCAGCACGAGGAGAACAGTTAAACAACAGAGCAGCAATTATGTCCAAGGTGAGGGAACTAAAGCACAACTTACCACAGTCATGTTCATCAGTGCGATCATAGCAGTTCATGTGGCCGTCGCATCTCTTCACCTCGGGGATACACAGCTGGTTACCACATCTCCACTCGGTTGGGAGACAATAAGAGTCGTCCACACATCTGAAACCATGTACCAAACTTCACTGCGATAACATTTTCAAACATTCCAAGGAGAATTCTACACGTGGAAAGGAAACTTCTCAATAACATACCTTTCGGGATTTACAAAATGTCTGTTATTAGGCCTCTCTGCTTTTCAGATAAACTAAAACTTTGGGCACACATTTTGCATATGAACATCGCACACTAGTCCAAGAATAAACTCTCCATCAATAAAATGAAGTGGTTATTTTATTTTATTTTCAACAATTTGCTTTACGTCACACCAACAGAGTTAGGTCTTAGCGTACATGGCCTTAACCAGCATTTGCCTGGTGTTAAAATGGAAAAACACAGCAAACCATCTTCAGGGCTGCCGACTGTGGGGATTCGAACCCACTACCTCCCAAATGCAAGCTGATAGCTACGTGACCCAAACCGCATCATCACTTGCTCAGTCTAGAGGGAAAACAAATGGGACAACTAGAGGTGGTGTTACCATGGTTATAGCAGGGCACTACTTTATCAGTTTCCAAGAGCAGGCAGTTTTTTTGGAAATATATCTGAAACAGTTGATTTTATGGCTTTAAAATGTTGTTTTCAGGATCCCTGCAGGGCTTTCCCAGTATTGATTCCCGCAATGAGCTGTGTCCAGTTCTATGAAAACTTTGGTATTTTGACATTTTATGGATAAACAAACTTTTGATTTCATAGATATAAATTATGCTACTGATTAGGTCACCAGGACTAATTGCCTTCGGAGATGTTACCATGTGTTGGTGTGACCCAGATGAAACACAAGTCAAAGATACTGGAAACTTGTTTAAAACACGGCGCCATTTGTACCAACTGTATATAGAAGGCAGAATAATAACGTGAGGAAGAAGACTGATTGTCTTCTGTCCAAGTTAATTCCAGACAGATCCACAGCCCAAAAACATATCCATGTTAAAATCTTCACAAATACCAGCTTGAGGCACAACGAAAAAGAAAAAGAACAGCTCCATGATGATTACATTTGTTGTTTAAAGGGGCCTAACAGCTTGGTCATCAGCTCTTAATGGTACAAAGTGTACAAAATGAAAATTGAAATTTCAAAATGATATAAAAAAAGAATAGTGATGAAAATATGATCGTGAAACAAATCAGTGGATCCAATTCACGATGCTTTAATTACTGAGACGAGACTCATTATCTGAAGGGGTCCAAAATCCAGATCACCAGCCCCTCATAACGGTACTAATCACTGGTAAAGCAGAACCACGGTGTTTTCCTGTAGTGGTACTAATCACAGGTAACGTAGATACATGGTGTTTCTCGCATGGTGGTACTAATCACAGGTAACACAAACCCATAGTCTTTTACACATAATGGTACTACTCGTGCAATGTAGACCGGGCGCCGGTATTCCCGCGGTGTTCTTTATGTAGTGGAAATAATCCTAGGCCACGTATACTCATGATACTCATGGTGTTGCTCACATAGCGGTACTAATCGTAGGTAATGTAGACCCACAGTGTATCACACATTAAGGCAACGTCTACAGGCAACACAAATCCATGGTGTTCCTCACATAATGGTACTAATCACAGGCGTTAGCCAAACTCGTGGTTTTTCTCAGGTAGTGGCACTAATCACAGGCAATAGAGACCAATGGTGTTCCTTATAAAGTGGTACTGCTCATAGATAATGCAGACCCATTCTGAACACAGTGGAACCAACTGGTGGTATACACACAATGACACTTATCACAAATGTCCGACTCGTTGGCTGAGTGGTCAGCGTACTGGCCTTCGGTTCAGAGGGTCCCGGGTTCGATTCCCGGCCGGGTCGGGGATTTTAACCTTCATTGGTTAATTCCAATGGCTCGGAGGCTGGGTGTTTGTGCTTTCCCCAACATCTCTGCAACTCACACACCACACATAACACTATCCTCCACCACAATAACACGCAGTTACCTACACATGGCAGTTGCCGCCCACCCTCATCGGAGGGTCTGCCTTGCAAGAGCTGCACTCGGCTAGAAATAGCCACATGAAATTATTATTATCACAAACAATGCCCAGACCCATAGTGTTTCTCTCATAATGGTGCTGCTCCTATGTAATGTAGACCCATGATGTTCCTCACATGGTGGTACTAATCGCAAGTAACACTGAACCGTGGTGTTCCACACATAATGGTATTAATCACAAGTAGTCTCATGGTTCTAATGTTACCATCCCTTGGTCACCACTTACAACAGGCAGGGGATACCATAGGTGTAGTCTTCATCTGCATCCCCCACCCATAGGGGATAGAACAGCTCCACTGTAACAAGTTGAACATAGTAATGTTTACCCACCTGAAAGCATCAACATCCAGCTTCTGGCACAACTCCGTGTTGATGAGGCAATGTCCCCCGCAGCCCGTTGGATCTTCTCGGTCCAAGGGTTGTCGGCAGATAGGAACTTGTTCGATACTTAGAGCCACACACACTTCACCTTCAATACACTCATCGCAGTGTCGAAGTGACAGGGAGAGATCTGCAACATCATCTACATCAACACACATTACCGTCTGAGAACTATCATAATAGACAATGCATGCGACTAAATACAAATTATTGTGAAGACACTAAGGTGCATAGAATTTAACAAACATACAACATTAATGAACGGAAGGTTTTCGGTCATGTAAGGCATAGGATTGCCATGACCTTATTTATGGTAAAGCCACATTTGCCCGGTGTAAAAAGGGAAAGTCACGGAAAACCATTTTCAGGGCTGCCAATGGTGCGATTCAAATGCATGTTCTCTCGTGACCACAACGGCAATAATAATAATAATAATAATAATAATAATAATAATAATAATAATAATAATAATAATAATAATAATAATAATAATAATAATAATAATAATAATAATAATAATATCTTCAATATAGAGTATTAAGCCATTCAGTCTGCAATCCTCTGTGATTTTACTAAAGTCTGTCATAATCCTCTATTTGTAACTAACTCAGTGGTCTTGTTTAATTATATACCTCAAATCATTAGAAACTGAGTCTAATAACCATAGTGCTCTTGGCCTCCCTCTACTTCTCTTACCTTCCATGACTGAGTCCATTACCCTCCTAGGGAATATATCCTCCTCCACTTGCCTCACATGAATCTACCACCAAAGTTATTTCATGAGAACAACCTCATCAATAGAGCTGGCTGAATAGTGGTGTTCAGAAAGAAAAACTTTTCGATATTTTTGGTAAATAGGAGTAGTACAATATCTCTCTCTCTTTCTTAGCATTAATCCCGACTTGCAGGGTCTGCTGCTTTGCTACATCTCCTCCATTTCTGTCTGTCGTTGACATCTTCTGGTGTTAAGCCAACACTGTGCATGTCTGCCCTGATGTTGTCAGTCCATCTCTTTACCGGTCTTCCTCGTGGTCTTGTTCCCTCTGGGTTGATGTGGAGCGCTGTTTTGGCAACCGAGTCGTCCTGTTTTCTCATGACGTGGCCGTACCAGCAGAGACGGGCTTCCCTCACTTTGTCTATGATGGGCGCGACACCAAACCTTTGCCGGACGTCCGTGTTCCTTATGTGGTCACATCGGGTCAGCCCCATGGACCATCGAAGCATCTTCATCTCCATGGTTGTCAACATTTGCTCCTGTTGTTTCGTCATGGGGCGACATTCAGTCCCATAGATCGCTGCTGGCCGTACCACACTCTTATAAACTTTTGCCTTTAGATATTGAGGCATCTTTTTATCACAGAGGACTCCCAGTGACCTGTCTCCACTTGAGCCAAGCTGCATTTACCCTCATCCGAGTATCAGGAGTAGTGTCACAGTTTGAGGTGACGACGGATCCCAAGTACTTAAATTGCATGGTCTTCTGCAGGTCTTCTTCACTGATACTTATGGTACCTCTGGGGGCCACATTCCAGGTATTCTGTCTTCTGGATATTGAGGTGCAGTCCATTTTCAGCCAGTCTGTCCTTCCACGTTTGAACCTGATGCTGGAGTTCAGGACGGGTTTCTTGTGCAAGTACCAAATCATCGGCATAAAGAAGGGTCCAGGGATGTGAAGTCCGTATGTCAGCTGTTGCCATATCCATGCAGAGGATGAATAGCAATGGTGAAAGGGCAAAACCTTGATGAACACCCACAGTGATATCGAAAGGCGGAGAGATTCCAGCAGGACTTCGGACGACACTAGTGGAATTGCGATACAGAAGTTGCACCCAGCTTACATACTCTTCAGCGATGCCATGACAGCGAAGAGCTCACCAAATAAGTTCGTGTGGGATACAGTCAAAAGCCTTTTCTAGGTCTAGAAATGCCATGTGTACACTCTTCTGTCTCTCTCTGTGCTTTTCCATCAAGAGGCGTGTGGCATGGATAGCATCGATGGTACTGCATCCCTTAACAAATCCACACTGGTTTGGTGTTACAGAGACAATACATCTGAGTCTGCTGTCAAGTACACGTTCAAAGATCTTGAAAGTATGACAGAGGAGTCGTATAGGGCGATAGGTCGAGCAGTCACTCACATCTCCTTTTCCCTTCCAGATTGGAACTGTTGTGCTAGTTGTCCATGAGTGTGGAAGCTGTTTCTCGGCGATGATTTGGTTGAAGAGTGAGACAAGGAACTCTGAAACAGGCTTTCCGAGCATTTTCCAGATTTCCGCTGGTAAGTCATCTGGACCAGTTGCTTTTCCATTTTTCATTTTGCTAATGGCAAGCATTACTTCCTCGGATGTAATTGAGGGAACAGGGCCTACGATAGGATCAGGACTAGAAATTGGTGGATGCGTAAATTCTTTGTTGCTGATGTTATTAAAGTAATCTGCCCAACGCTGGAGAATGGATTGTTGATCTCATAGCAGTTTGGCGTTGGCTCCCTTGATGTGCATGACGTGTCCAATGTCCTGAGTTGAACGGTGACGGGACTTAGCAAGACGATATATATTGTTTTCTCCTGATGGTGTGTCGAGCTGGTCGTATAGTGACTGGTAATAATGGTCCTTTGCTGCAGCTACAGCTCTTTTTGCTGCAGATTTCAGGTCACGATATTGCTGAAGATCAGTATCAAGACGTGAGTTCCACCAAGTCTTGTAGGCTATCTTTTTCTCCTTGATTGCTTGCTTGACTTCGTCTGTCCACCACCAGGTTTGTTTATCAATATATTTTCGTCCGGGTATGGTTTGTCCCAACGTTTTTGTCGCCGCCTGATGTATCCGTTCCACAGCATCTTTCCACATGTCTTGAACCGATTGATCGGGCTTCACGGAGAAGTTTGCCAAGGCTGTCATCAACTCGTTTCGTTGGGCATTCATCCGCCACCACTTAATTCGGTCAGGCCCAGTCTTAGGTTTAGGTTTGGGTTGTATAACATTGCTACGAATATCGAGGACAAGCAATCTGTGTTGAGGGGCAATGCTGTCATACGGAATTACTTTAGTGTCCGTTACCAGCTTAAAATCTTGTTGACGGATTAGCCAATAATCAATCTGAGTAGCATGACCACCGCTTGTATAAGTAGCCAGATGTGTTGGCCTCTTTTCAAAATATGTGTTGGTAACAATCAGATCATGAGCCTCTGCGCAATCGAGTATCCGACATCAGTCATCATTTCGCACACCAAACCCATGTCCTCCATGGTAAGGAAATGTTTTCATTTATAAAAAGTAGGTGTAATCCAAATGATTCAATAATATGAACAGCTCCTTTCTCCTATCTGTTTGGATTATCAAGTCCCTATTGTGAAGTTTCCTTTGTACATATCGTTAGGTGATAAGTATTTTCACACAAATTAGCCTCATTCTACATTAAGGATCCAAGTCAATTTAACACAATCTCTCTCCCCTTCTATTAGTTCCATAGAATACACTAGGTTACACATAATGAAATAAAACGGCATATGGCTTCTAGTGCCGGGAGTGCCCAAGGACATGTTCGGCTCTCCAGGTGCAGGTCTTTTGATTTGACACTCATAGCCAACCTGTGTGTTGCGATGAGGATGAAATCATGATGAAGACGACGCATACACCCAGTCCCTGTATCAGCAAAATTAACCAATGATGATTAAAATTCCCGACTCTCCCGGGAATCGAACCCGGGGTCCCTGTGACCAAAGCCCAGCATGCTAATCATTTAGCCAAGAAGCCGGACTAGGTTACATGTTAGACACCAAACAGGTTTTAATGTAAGGCAGCAGGTAAATCTATTTTCAAATGACAGCGCCCCATACAGCTGGAATGTGGGACCACGAACGTACGCGCATAGCGACGGACCATTTCGTCAACAGTGTTATCATTAGAGGCAGCTGCTTTTGGTGAACAGTGTTTCCTAATTTTGTCCTCGGTATATTTGTTTGTTATTTTTACTTCATTTCATCAATAATTTTGCAAAATTTTTATTTCCACATTTTAGCAATAAATGCTAAACTGAAATGTACTTGATAGCATATTTGCAGTAAAACATACTTTATTTTTCCATCTGTATAAGAAAAACAAAAGTTATGATTCTGTTGAAAACACATGTTACATTTATCAAAGCTTGGATGATAGTTTTAATTTTTAGTTTTAGTTTTAATTACTGCATCGATGGAGTGAAAGTTCCTTATGGGTACAGATCTCTGCACATGGTTATGAGGGTGTTACGGGTTGTAGTAAGGATGTAGAGGAGAGGACATACAACCCGACTTTTAACCCTATTTATGAACCCTGCTGTCCATCTCACAACATTAGCGAGGTCATTTTGCAATTGCTCACAATCTTGTAACTTATTTATTACTCTATACAGAATAACATCATCTGCAAAAAGCCTTATCTCTGATTCCACTTCTTTACTCATATAATTGATATATATAAGAAAACAAAGGTCCAATAATATTGCCTTGAGGAATTCCCCTCTTAATTATTACAGGGTCAGATAAAGCTTTGCCTACTCTAATTCTATGAGATCTATTTTCTAGAAATATAGCAACCCATTCAGTCACTCTTGTCTAGTCCAATTGCATTCATTTTTGCCAGTAATCTCCCATGAGGCAGCCTATCACAGGCTTTACACAGGTCAATTGCGACACAGTCCATTTGACCTCCTGCATTCCTGCGTCTTGCTGGAATCCTGTAAGTTGAGCTTCAGTGGAATAACCTTTCCTAAACGCGAACTGCCTTCTATCTAACCAGTTATTAATTTCACAAACATGTCTAATATAATCAGAAAGAATGCCTTCCCAAAGATTACATGCAACGCATGTCAAACTGAATGGCCTGTAATTTTCAGCTTTATGTCTATCACCCTTTCCTTTATATACAGGGGCTACTTAGCAACTCTCCATTCATTTGGTATAGCTCCTTCATGCAAACAGTAATCAAATAAGTACTTCAGATTTCGTACTATATCCCAGCCCATTGCCTTTAGTATACCCCCCAAAACCTTATCAATTCCAGCTGCTTTTCTAGTTTTCAAATTTTTTATCTTATTGTAAATATCATTGTTATCATATGTAACTTTTAACACTTCTTTAGCATTAGTCACCTCCTCTATCTGGACATTATCCTTGTAACCAACAATCTTTACATACTGCTGACTTGAATACCTCTGCCTTTTGAAGATCCTCACGTACACATTTCCCTTGTTCATTAATGATTCCTCGAATGTCCTTCTTGGAACCTGTTTCTGCCTTAAAGTACCTATTCATACTCTTCCATTTTCACTAAAATTTGTATGACTGCCAATTATGCTTGCCATCATGTTAGCCTTAGCCGACTTCTTTGCTAGATTCAGTTTCCTAGCAAGTTCTTTCAATTTCTCCTTACTTCCACAGCCATTTCTAACTCTATTTCTTTCCAGTCTGCACTTCCTTCTTAGTCTCTTTATTACAATAAGGTGGGTCTTTACCATTCCTTACCATCTTTAAAGGTACAAACCTGTTTTCATATTCCTCAACAATTGCTTTAAATGCATTCCAGAGTCTGTTTACATTTTTATTTACCATTTTCTACCGATCATACTTACTTTTTAAAAACTCACTCATGCCTGCTTTATCAGCCATATGGTATTGCCTAATAGTCCTTTTTTTCAAGATCTTCCTTTCTACCACATTTTTTTTTTAAACTACGACAAGAACAGCTTCGCGATCACTAATACCGTCTATTACCTTGGTTTCTCTATAGAGCTCATCTGGTTTTACCAGCACCAGTAGGTGCTGTGTTTTAAACAAGTTTCCACCATCTTTGACTGACATTTTGCCTTGGTCAGAGCAAAATCCCTTACACATCGCAAGATCACTGAAGACCTTTCCTCATAATACGTATGTTACGAATAATTATGGCCAATACATTGTCTTCTAAATCAACAACCGTTTTATTGGACATAGATCTTGATCCAGCCTATCGCATGCTTTAGACAGGTCAATTGTGACACAGTCCAAATGTTATGTGCTGGATTAGCTGCCATATTGTTAGACATAGATCACAATGCTACATGTTTTATCGAAACTCTATATCTGTACCCCCAGCATGTTGAAAGAGGCAACTAAGAGGGGAACCACCAAAGAATCTCTACTCACTCTCTGATCTTCTAAGGCCATGTAGCAGAGAAATTTACGTATATCCCATTTTCCTAATTGTTATTAAAAAAATTATATTTATCAGTATTTTTGTCCGTAATAAAAGTAGACTTCTGGACGAGGTTTTAGGTTATGGTAACAGCAACGATTTGTTTTTACAAGCAGTACAATCACTAAATACTACTTACCCATGACGGGAATCTTGCTTGTGGTCTCCGGAAGGTCCACGGTGTGCGCTTCACTCTCGTTTGTCGCCGCCCACTCCTCCGAAGTGTTGCCTGCGAGAATTACTCTCGAGAAAGTGCCAGTCCTATTCTCAGAGTCTTTAGCTGTGTTGATAGAGAACCGAGGCCTGTTGATGTTCTTGAACATGGTGGCCGACATGACGACGTCTACGGTGTCGTTGGAGTGTCCCGTATGGTCACAGTCACGCACCTCCAGATCACCACCTCCAGCCTCCAGGAGAAGACACGGCTCGATGCTGGAGAGCGCACTACCCCGGCCCTGGTCTAGGCGGCAAAGCCGAGTTCTGGACTGGGTGTAACCTACTACCGCTCGCCCTCCAGGACTCGTTATGTTACAGTCGCTCCAGTCGGACCACGCAGACCAACCTGGCTGCAGTGACGAGCTGGGGGTCACGTTCGATACCGGAACAGTGTCGTCCAGCAAAGCTGTGAAGAAAACATCGCCACATTTATTGTTCTTTCTGATAAGGACCTAAGACATATTCAATGATTTATACACACAAATAAATACATATCTTTTGTTTTTAACATTAAGGGGAAAGAACAATTGTATGAATTATTTCAGAGTTTCATCTCATTCTTTCATATTGTCATGTGCTTTCCCTGCTGCATTTTTCCAGAAGGAACTAGCGAGTCAACTCGGAACTCCCAGCCTGATGGTACAGAGACAACCTTTCTCCTCTATTGTTCTCTTTGGTTTCTCCGTGCACCTTCTTGAACACTAAACGAGAATGTTCCGTCTCTAGCCCATTCCCAAATATTCTAGTACTCCATCATTAGGATATAAAATGGAGGCCAGCTGCAAACATTGAGGCAGTGCTGGAGTCAAGTAGTTGAACACCAGTGTCAGAGTATCGTCTTGTTCTGAACGGAGTACTGTCTGTGTACTGCCTTGGAGTACTGTGTGTGTACTACCGTGGACTGTAGACCGACATGGAACAGTGTATGTGAGTCAAGTTCAAGCATTATTAATGGTCGTTGTGAGAAGTATCATAGTGGTCGTTAATGCTGTTAAGTTGTTGCCGTTAAGTGACCACCGATTTTAGTCCTCAGTATTTGGAGCGGCCACGTAAATTGCTTTGACTGTACGAGTTGTGGACTTCCTCTGGAGTCAGGCAAAGGAACGGTCATTGTGTCTGTGGCGGTCAGAAGCCCTTTGTTCCAACCTATCTGCACGCAGTTGTTGTGTGCGAAGCGACTGAACGTGCAGAGGTGAACAAAGTAAGGACAGCTGTCAATCTAGATTTATGGAAGGACCTGTGCAGGTAAACTCTGCTCATCTGGAGTCCTGATGTGAGAGACTTTGTGAGCAGACAGCAATTTGAGAGTGTGGCCATTCATTGTTAAACAGAATTGTGTGTGTATGTACAAATTTAGGTCATCCTAGAATTAAATTAGATCGATAAAACAGTGATTTATCATAACAATATTACAATACACAGGGCTCGCTAGCACAGAACATGCTGAACATGCCCTCCACACACTTTGAGGCTGCATGACCTAAATATTGTGACAGTAAGACAGTCATTGCTGGATACGATTATTATACGACACAAAGATTTTGAAGAGAATCAAATATACTCTTAATGTTGTGAGGATTCGAAACTGACAATGATTTGACCCAGACAGATCGGGAGAGATAAGGTGGTAACTTACCCACAAAGCCTATGGACTGTACGTCCACAACAAAGTCCCCAAGCCACATCTGCCCCTGACGATGTTCCAGTCCACGGAGGAACTCCAGTCCCACTAGATTAGCCGCCTCGCCGTGTGGTGGCGCTGATGCTAGCACCACCTGACACTTGACGACCAAACCAGAGGCACCGCTCGGTGAAGGCTGGACTAGATGCGTGACGTGGGAGTGGTTGTAGTTCCCGGACAGCGTGCTTCTTGAGAACACCAGGTCCAGCTGCAAAACACAGTGACATAATGAACAACTGTGACTGAAGTGGTGGTGGTGGTGATTATTGTTTTAAGAGGAAGTACAACTGGGCAACCATCCTCTATATAACACTAATCAGAGAGAAAAATGGAAGGGGTCCGACACTTCGAAAAATGAAGATATCGGCCAAAGGAAGACAAGGGCCACGAAGGGCGTGAAAATGAAAGACTCCCTAGCCCTCGTAAACCTAATAGCGTCAGGGTCGGAAAAGAACAAGAGTTGACCAAGGGAGGTCAGATAGGATAGATGAAAGTGAGGAGCCTGGCACAAGTAAGTGGAAGCAACGCCAGGACTCAGCTGAGGGCCCCGTGGTCGCCAATCCACGCTCCAAAATTCAGAGCCCCTGAGGCCCCTTTTGGTCGCCTCTTACGACAGGCAGGAGATACTGTGGGTGTTATTCTACCGCCCCCACCCACAGGGAGGTGTGACCGAGGTTCTAGAAGGCTCTATGATTTTTAAAAATTCTGTAATACCAAACAAACTAATGGAGGCAAGTCAGAACGTTTTACCAGCCCGAACTGAAGACAAATGACATGCTATCCCCACTAGTTTTGATGATGATGATGATGATGATGATGATGCTTGTTATTTTAAGTGGCCTAACATCGAAGGTCATCGGCCCCTACCCACTAGTTTTAATTATGAACTAATTTATAAGGAAAAAAGATTTGCAACACTCAGTTGAGTCTTTAAAATAAATGTTTTTCCAATTCATATGTTTCATGATTAAGGTTTTACACTAAAGGTTGGCACAATTCGGCTATAGTCAGTCTAGCCTAAGCAAGCAACGGGAACGGACGTGCCGTGTTGAGTGTGCGGTCGAGTGGAGTTAATTAAGAGAGGGGACTGGACAAGGCAAGTGGAGTGTGACAAGGAAGATGATTGGGATAGAGCAATATCGGGCCATTACCGGAAGATGGCAGGCAAGACTGAAAAAGGGAATAATCAAAAGAAATGAAGGCAAAATATAGATAGGATTGACGGGTGAGATGTTGCTGGTGGCAGTGGTGTTCATTGTGCTGTTGGTTATTGGGGGTGTGGAAGTAAATCCAGGCCTGCAGAGCAGTGGCAACATGAGCTGGGAGGACATAGAAGTCATAAGGAAGGTGGTAAAGGAGGTAGTGGAGGAGCTCTGCCCGTTTGATTAGTTAAAGAAGATGATTCAGGAGCAAGTGAAGGAGCACGAAAAGACGAGACAGTGGATAGAGGAAAACACGAAAGAAACCAAGGCAAAAATAGATAACAGTGAGAGAGTAAGGGAAAAAATATAGAAGAGGAGGTGTTGAACCTGAAGAGAGAAATTGAAGCCAACAATAATGAACGTAGGACGAAATCCATATTTATCTATGGGGTGCAGGAAGAAAAGGCAGAAGCTAAACTGGACTTTATTTATAAAGTGGTAGATGTCATTCAAATAAAATGAAAATTAACTTTAGTAAGGTCGATATAGATGATGTTGAGAGGGTAGGCAAGGTGAGGGGGCACAGACCTATAAAAGTGACATTGCTATCCATGTTGATGGCAGGCATAGTGACAAGAAACGCTGGCAATCTGCAAGGTGAAAATATCTGGATTAAGAGGGACATGGGAAAAGAAGGGAGTAAGAGTTTAATTTTTTTTAAAGAAACATCAGGTGAGAGCAAGACTGCAAGGATTGAAGGCGCATATTAGAGACCAGAAACTAGTGATGACTAACAGGAAATGGATTTGAAGTTGGACGGTGGCAAAATTTCAGGCATTAGAAGAGGGTACTAAGCAAGTAGAAATGAGTAGGACCGGGAAAGACGTGCATAATGGAAGAAAAAAAAAAGAGCATCGAGTATCAGTGATATCATAGAAATAATTAGAGAAGAAATCATCAGTGATAACATGGAAGTGATCAGAGAAGGAGGCAGGGAGGTAGGAAAAGCACTGAGGTTGGCAGGAAAAGATCTGGAGATGGGGGTCAGCGTAGGAAAAGAAATAAGGATACAGGAAGTGGCATAGGAAGGAAAAACACAAGAAATAGCAAGTGGATATATGCATAATGAAAACAATGGTGTGAGGGATGTAGCAGGAGGAAGAGGATTTATGGTTAAAGGAAGAAGCTTGAGTTTGAAGGAACTATACGGTAAGAAAGGTAACAGTGATGAAGGCATAGCAACGAGAAGTAAAAAGGCAAGTAGTATTAGTAAGTAAGCTAGGTAAAGGTGTTAATGTGTAGATATTGGTATTGTAAGATGTGGTAGTAGAGAAAACTTGTAAATAATGATTGGGTGTTTGTTAATTGTAGTCTAAATAGGAGTGATTAAGTAATAGTTAGCTAAATTTTAATTATAAGTGAATGGAAGATTGATTACGATTAAGAGGTTGAGGTGGTGGTCTGTAAAGACTGATGGCAAAAAGTGAAAGACTAGATTTGTATTGTACGAGGTGGTATAATTAAGGTGGAGTCCGGCTTGGTATAATTTAAAGTGGAAAGGAGCGGTGGTTGTAAATTGTGATTTTATTTTAGTAGTTTGTAAAAGATAATGTTATTTGCTATTAGTATTTGAGTGAATAGTGAAGATAATGAGAGTATGAATAAATGAGTGATTAAAGAGTGAGGAAAAGGGAGGCAGTGAAGTATG
Source organism: Anabrus simplex (assembly GCF_040414725.1). Lineage (NCBI taxonomy): Eukaryota > Metazoa > Arthropoda > Insecta > Orthoptera > Tettigoniidae > Anabrus > Anabrus simplex. The sequence continues at coordinate 70,269,377 of NC_090274.1, read as the reverse complement.
GTTGGCTGATTGAGGTATGGATAGGCTGAGTTGGTGGTATGAGATTGGAAAGTATGATGGTAATTCTATGTTATTTGTATTCAAAATGATTAGTGAACTGAGTGCAGTTAAGATAATTTGGGTTGGCTGAAAGGTGTATGGAGTTTTGTTTTAGAGCGATTAGAGCTATTTGAATTATAAGTGAAGGTAAGAGTGATTATGAAAGGTGGGTAGGTTTGTTAATGGTAGAGTGTGTATGAGGTATAATGAAGGTTGGCTGGTGTTTGTTAATTGTAGGAGAAAGGAAAGCATGAAGGTAATTTTGAGTGATGGTTGCTATGATTGAGTGAAGGTTGCTATGAGTGATTAAAGAGTGAAAAAAGGGGAGGCAGTGAAGGATGTCTGGATAATGTGAATTGTATTTGAAATGATTAGTGAATTGAGTATAATTAAGGCAGTTTGGAAGAGTGATTAGCTGATGAGATGGATGAGAATTTGAAATGAGGAGAGGATTTAATGTGGAGTTTGTTTGGGATTGTAATTTTATGTTATTTTTATTTAAATGAAGGTAAGAGTGATTAGGTGGTGGGATGTATGAGAAGGGAGGCAGTATGATTAAGAGATTGGCTGATGGAAAAGGAAAGTGTGAAGGTAATTTTGAGTGAAGGTTGCTGTATGTTAGAATGAGAAGAGTTTATTTTGGAGATGAAGTTAGGTAATGATGTTTAGTAACTAGGAAGTAGTCCATGTTGAAAATGCAACATTAGGAGAATGTGGCACACTAACGCGACAGATGTTGCAATGCAAAGGCTGGGTCAGCAATCTGAGTAGGTCATCAGAGAGGACAGTGTGTGGTGTGGAATGTCCTAGGTTGCGAGTCCAGCTGGGAGAGATACGAAGGTTTTTTAAACTTCACGTGTTGTCTGCTGATGTTTTTATTTTACCCTATTTTATTGTTTGTTGTTTATCCTGTTGCCGTATTGCCATGGCCATCGGATCCCCGATAAGGAGTTGACCATGGGCCATATGACAGTGTTTGTCGTTTATTTTATGTTAATTTATTTTGGCTTGTTTGAGCATATGCATGTCAAAAGAGCTTGTATAGGTTGAACATTGTTATTTTTCTTATTTAACAGATCAATTGGGTAATATACTGTAGATCTGGAAGAAAGTAATAAAGATACATAGAATTATATTGAATCAATTCAGATATGGCACCAATAGCAACTTATGGGATCCATATAATCTGGGATAAAATTAACTACCTGATACCGCTAGAGAAAGTTAAAGCTCGTTATATGAAAGGAATCCTGGATATCGGAAAGAAAGCACCATCAAGACTGATCTTTGTCCTGCTAAAAGAAACTTTCTTTGTAGAAGACATCAGAATGCAGATACACCTGCCAAACACTAAGGCCTACGAGAACACGTTCCAAATTCTCATAGATAAACATAGCTATATCTGGAATGACTTTTTCAACAGACGCCATAATGACGGATGATTGGAAACAAGCAAATTACGAACTTTGACATGTAATAACGCAACACACAGTTTGCACCACAAGTTCTGCCAAAATAAGAGATTTAATTACCCGAATGAAAAATGTGTGTGCAAATCATGCAATGAACACTGAAAGATAATACCCAAATATCTGTTGTAAAACAACAAAATAACAAAACTAGGACTAGAGTAATGTATTTTGCACATTGTGCACATTTTCATTAACTTTATTAACAATTATTATTATTATTATTTTTATTTGGCTCAATCAGCAGCGCTCCAGCTCAGGCAGGTAAAGGAGCAATGTATGTGCTCCAACAGAAGGTACAATGTGGCAGCTTGCAGTTACAACTAGTGAAGGGCCGTGTATCAAAACAGATTTAAACCTGTAACAGTTTTGTGTCTAATATCTCATTCTATTCAGTGCATTAGGTTGTGATGAGGAAACAAAATAAGTTCAAATATTTAGGAACCATTTGTATGATGGTTATTACATTTTCCTCCTTTAGATGAACACCACTTTGAGTCAAGATTTGAATTACGTAACATGCACATGTAATTCATTTGTCTTCCTTAGAACCGTCTTTATTTTTTGTACTAGACATATAAATATGAATTTGTGTACTTTGACATTAATGGAAAGAATAAATAAATTATGTGTACACAAATACTACAGGGTGCGCACAAATGATTTGAGCAGTTTCAAAAAATTCCTGTGTTTATTATTTGTTGTAACATTACAAAAATATATAGACAGACAGAAAAACTCACGAAGTTTTTTTATGAGCCTATAAATGCTCGATATGTGCTCCATGAGTGACTCTACATATGTCAACTCTGTAGTCAAGTTCGTCCCACATCCGACGTAGCATGTCGCTGTCAGTTTGACCAAAAACATTATGCGGGCCTGCAGTTCTGTTAGATCAGCTGGTAATGGTGGCGTAAAAACTGCGTCCCCCACATAACCCCATACAAAGAAGTCGCAAGGGGAGGGGTCAGGGCAGCGTGGAGGCCATGACATGAGGGAGTGATCTTCATTCCCGATACGACCGATCCATCTTTCGGGAAGTCTGCGGTTTAGAAAGTCACGAACATCAACATGGAAATGAGATAGAGCACCATCCTGTTCGTAGATGAAGTTCATGTTATCAGTCTCCAACTGTGGCATGAGCCAATTCTCCAGCATATCCAGGTAGATGTGCCCTGTTTTGGATTTTTCAGTGAAGAAGAAGGGACCATAAACTTTATATTTCGAGATGGCACATGCTCAACCGTTTCTTCAGGCACGCCAGGCCAGCCTGTTGATTTCCCTTGCACAGACATCCCGTGGTTTTGAACTGATGATACCATCGGCGAATGGAGTTGGTGCTCCACCTCATTTCCATGTTGATGTTCGTGACTTTCTGAACACCAGACTTCCAGGAAGATGGATCAGTCGTACTGGGAATAAAGATCACGCTCTCATGTCATGGCCTGCACGCTCTCCTGACCTCACCCCTTGCGACTTCATATGGGGTTATGTGAAAGACGCAGTTTTTATGCCACATTACCGTCTGATCTAACAGAACTGCGGGCCCGCATCATCAACGCCTTTGGTCAAATTGACAGCGCTATCTACGTTGGATGTGGGACGAACTTGACTATAGAGTTGATGTGTGTAAAGTCACTCATGGAGCACGTACCGGGCACTTGTAGGCTCATGAAAAACTTTTCAATTTTTCTGTCTGTCTATATAATTTTTTAATGTTACAACAAATAATAAACAGGAATTTTTTGAAACTGCTCGCATCATTTGCGTGCACCCTGTATGCTCTACAGTAACTAAATATGTTTAGTTTTATAAATTTCATTAGGTTGTGCATAGGAAACAATGTGATTTGACTGTGTATATATCTGTTAATAAACTTAACCATTATACAGTGACTTGCATAATTATTGGGACAGACATGATTTCCTATAGCTTCCTTTGTATTACTGGTTTCAGTAATAATAAAGCACTGTTATAAATTAGATACAAGTTTCTGTAAGGAACATAAAACTAAACGTCGATCATCCTTCTGATGAACACTGAATTAAAATATAATAATTAAAAAACAAAATCAAAACCAATATTGCACAAAATTATTCGGACACTTTCCGTTTTACTTATGGTCCTAAAGGTTCAATATCTGGTGGGCTTTCATTTCATTTTAATTACTTCCCTGAGTCGACTTGGCATGCTCTCCACTAATTTCTGGGTGTACCGTAATCGGGAGACATCTTCTGCCACTCTTCTTGAAGTCAGTTTTTCAGTTGTTCTCTAGACGTGATTGTTGTTTTCCTTATTTCTTTATCAAGTTTGCCCTATACTTTGGGCAATTAGACAATAACCACATCCTTACATTCCAGGCCATATGCTTTGGGTCGTTATCTTGATAAAACTTAAAATGTTCACCTATCCCCATCTTTTCGGCACTCTTTTTCATATTGTCCCTCAGTATCCTAAGGTATTGAAAGTGGTCCATTTTACCTCAATAAAAACCAATTCACCAACTCCATTCACCGACACGCACCCCCACACTATTACATGTCCACCGCCATGTTTCTCAGTTGCTTTCAGATTTTTCTCTTAAAGCTCAGTATTAGGATGCCGCCAAACTGTTATCCTCCGAACAGACTGAAATATGTTACATTTACTCTCATCAGCAAATATAACGTCATTCCACCACTCATTGTCTTCTCCAACATGCTCTTTGGCAAACAGCATTCTTCGATTTACTGGATTTATGAAGGGCTTCCTTCTTGCAATACAGGCGTGAAAGTTACCTCTTCTGAGCACTTTCCGTATTGTTTTGAGATGCACTTTCTTTCCGGTGTCTGCGGCAATCTCCGTAGCGTGTTTTGGAGCACTTAACTTGGGTCCCTTTTTAGTTTTTCTGATGATATAACAATCCTCCCTCACAGAAAAAGTTCTTGGATGTCCTGTATGTGGTAGATGTTCAATCCTATCCTCCTCTTCCTCTGCAGCCCACACATGACTTCTGCACGGCAACTGACTTGTGTTGCAAGTGATAAATATCACTGTGGTTCCGTACTGAAGATTACTATATTACATTGTTAATTAATTTGTTAATTAATCACCTATTCAATACTTTACAGTCTTATACAATTAGGATTTGATCCTTTTTACATTATAAAATATGAGACATGTTTCACCTTTCATAGAAGGCATCGTCAGTCATTGTACCTCCTCAAGGTGAAATCAGGCACTTGATTTAAAAGTGAAGTATAATTATTGAGATTTAATATTAACATACTTAAAATAGGAGCAGTCTAAAAGAAAGATTGAATAACAGCCGTTAGCTGTTGATTAATAGTTGTGTAAAAGGTACAAAGTACAATGTTTATTTATACAGTTATTTACATAACAAAATAACTGTCTATCGTTTCTTCGCAGTTTGTGTTGAGCCCTGTATGAATTTTAATTGAATAAAAAAATATTGTCTACTGAATATACCAGAAATACATCTGAAATTCTGATAATTACAAAAAGTTTAAATATTTTTTCATCTGACTTGTTTATGAAACTGTTTACAAACACTACACATTACAATATTTGTCAGAATGTTAGGAAAAAAATTCCAGCGACATGAGAATAGCTAAGCGAGACCTTAATCGCAAATAATGTCGTAAAAATTGAAAAACCATCTGTTTGTAGTCTTTGGTTAGAGATTTTTTAACTTTCAAAAGGATTGATGATACAACATTTGGCGTAGATTATAGTGGAGAGAACACATGTTGAAGTAAAACAACAACTTAATAGGAGTACCTTAACTTAAAATAAGCCTTCATTAATCTTGTTAGTGAAGTTGTTAGTTATAATAGTCCACAGTTTGAAGTATGTACCGATGCATCCATTTCACTGATAAGCGCAGAAAGACTGAATATGCTTCCTCACGTTCACTTATTTCTTCCGTGCGATGCAATTTATTGGATAAGTTAGGTTATTGACTTTATATTATAGGAAGTGACTGATGTTTTGGAACCTTCATCAATTGATGTCCTACTTTTCAAAAAATGTTAAATATTTTAGGTAATTATTTAGGTTACTCCTATCCCATAGAAGGAGAAGACGGCATTCCTCCACGCCAATTGATGAAACTCTACGAGAAAACATTCCAACACAGTCCATTAATATATTAGTCCTATAACGGATACCAAGTCAGCGGGCACCATTTTAACACGACAAATCATGCTCCATAAATGAAGAATTGTTTTTCCCATTGTCGCCGAATCCTGCGACATCATGATATACGCCTGTTATTTTTGTACGGTAGGTAAAAATTACTTTCAGTTCTAAGGTGGTGGTGGTGGTGGTGGTGATTTTTGTTTTAAGAGGAAGTACAACTAGATAATCATCCTCTCTGAACATATTAAGTGGAAAAGAAATTTTAAATAAAACAAAATTCTTTATTCAACGAAGGAATTTCGAATTCCAAAACGAAGTACAAAATAAAACAAAAAACTATTGTATTAAGCCAAAAAGTTCACTAACGAATTAAAAGGGAACGCGAGTTTCCTGAGTAACAGAACACTAAATGTACATGCTCTTGAATAATCCACTGACGCACATAAAGCGGATGACGAGATCTGCAGTAGGAGCGTCATCGGCTAGTATGTGTTCGATGCAGAGTTCGAGGCTCCGTCTTAGGCCAGAGAGATCGGCGCACTCTGCGAGGATGGTGGCCACGGTGAAGTCGGCACCACAAGAACACACTGGGGGTTCTTCCCTCTTTAGGAGATAAGAGAGTGTAGATCGTCCGTGACTTATCCTCAGCCTATACAACACTATGGCCTCTCCGTGAAGGCCGGAAAGAGAACCGCCACACGGTAGTTGTCTTCTTAATTACCGTATTCTCAGCTTGTTGGGAGTTCGGTTAGCTAGCCACTCCGATGCTCAGGACGCCAAGATGGTTCGACGTAGCTGAGAACAAGTATCTTTAGCATGTACATTCATAGGTCTTTGAAGTAAAAGTCCCGCTTCGTTTGAGCTTTATCCGCAAGTTCATTTCCCGCAATCCTAACGTGGCTTGGAAGCCATGCGAAAGTGATTCTGGTGCCAGCATCACTTAACCTGCCTAGAAGGTCATGAATCTGCTGTACCAGTGGGTGTTGCGAGTTCATACACATGAGAAAATTATTTCTTTCGTCACCCAATGCAAACCGCAGAGCTTCGAAGATGGCTTAAAGCTCCTCAGTAACTTATACACGCTACATACACTAGGAAGCGAAATCTTCATGCATACGCCATCGGTGAAGGAGCAACGAACATTATTTTAAAAAAAAAAACATAAAATAAGTAAATTATTGTACGAGTGCACTGTAAAGGGTTAATGCATAACTTCCATTACTTACCAGCTGAGTAATTTGCTGCGCGAGTTGCTTGTAGTCCGAGGATGATGAGTTCTGTAGGACGGGCTCATACTGCTCATTCACTATCCGGAACTCACCAGCCACCACGTTTATACCTGCATGCACAAAACATAATCCAGGCAATGTGGAAGATATACAACACACTTCACAATCTGCAATTGGTATATTTTAACAAAATTTGTTACGCTTATCTAAGGCACCGGTACGACCAAACTTGCAGGAAGCATTCCTCACATGTAAAAAATAAAATGTGTTATATGGTCAAAGGGCCAACGGCCGCAGCCGTGTTTAAACACCGGATCCCGTGAGATCTCCGAAGTTAAGCAACTTTGGGCGTGGTCAAGATTTGGATGGGTTGCCACGCGCTGTTGATGGGGGTAAGGGAATGGAGGAACGGAGAGGAATTGGCCACCCCACCGTACGTAAACTCCGGCTCAGGCACATCTCTGCGGAGGTTCGGACCTGCCTTCGGGCAGAATACATCCATCCTTATGGTCAAGGGTGCATGTTAGAACTTCCTTTATACAACTCTCCATACTAGATTAATCGCCGGAAACACACTGGAACAGAACGTACCAGGAGACCACACGAAACTTCCCTATATGAAACATTCAGAATGATAATGATGATAATGACGACGCTGGTTGTTTAAAGGAACCTAACATCTAGGCCATCGACCCCTAAGTGTACAAAATGTAACGCCAATTTAAAAGTTCAGAATCATCCACTGACCAGAATAACAAACGTGATGATTAAGAATAAATGGATGGATATGAATTAAAAACAATCAGTGGATCCGAGTCAAAAACTATCATAAACGATAGTATTACTGACCAATGGCTGCTTCTAAAGCACAATACTGAATCGAGGATGCTTGTTGTCTAAAGGGGTCCATAATCCAGGTCATCGGTCCCTCATAATAGTACTAATCACTGGTAAAGCAGAACCGTGGTGTTCCTCCTATAATGGTAATAATCACAGGTAATGTAGATTCATGGTGTTCCTCGCATTGTGCCACGAATCACAGGTAGTACAGACCCATGGTATGTCACGCATAATGGCACACTCACAGGTAATACAGACCCATGGTCCATGGTGTTCCTTAAATAAGGGCACCAATTACAAGCAACACAGGCCCACGGCCAGATCCGTGGTGTTCCTCAGCATAGTGGTATTAATCATAGGCAATGTAGACCCACGGTGTATCACACATTATGGTAATCCACAGCAACACAAACCCGTAGTGTTTCTCGCATAATGGTACTGCTCCTATGTAACGTAGACCCTTGGTTTCCTCGCAAGGTGGTACTAGTTGCCAGTCATGTCGACCCACGTAATGGTGCTAATCACAAGTAGTCTCACGGTACTAATGTAATCATCCCTTAGTCGCCTCTTACGACAGGCAGGGGATACCGTGGGTGCTTGTAGTTTTAACGGGTCAGCTGATATCGTCACCACAGTTAAGGAATCTCCAGTTTTATGTGAAACTAGCTGATGTACCCATGCTTCGCTACGGAATTCTACATTGTATACAGAATTCAGTGTTAAATAGTGTACACCTTGTGAGCAAGATTGTATTATATTGCATAGCAACGTTACCCTAGAAATGCGACGGCAAGTCACCAAACATCTTTCTCATATGAAAACTGGGTTAGGGAATTTTCATTATGATGGTAGGTCTTCTTGCCTATTTTTTTTGCTATTTGTTTTACGTCGCATCGACACAGATAGGTCTCATGGCGACGATGGGATAGGAAAGGCCCAGGAAGTGGAAGTAAGCGGCCGTGGCCTTAAGATACAGCCCCGGCATTTGCCTGGTGTGAAAATGGAAAACCACGGAAAACCATCTTCAGGACTGTCAATAGTGGGGCTCGAACCCACTATCTCCCGATTACTGGATACTGACAGCACTTTAGCGACTGCAGCTATCGAGCTCGGTTGCTTGCCTACTATCAGTCACAATCAGGATGGGGAGTTTTCATTACAATGGCAGACACTCTCCTCCTGCTTTTTAACATTCTCAGAAAGACTGCCTTAGTGGTTTTCCCAAGTGAAATGAACATATGTCATTACATTGACGTCAGTAGGAATGGCGCGATTAAAATCAGTATGAAATACTCGATCAAATTAAAAACCACACATTTTCTCACTTTTAACGAACAGTACTACGCTGCCGATCTAACAGTCCAAAGTTCCAGAGCTGGAATGGCCAAGCCGCACAGCCTTGATCCGTGAACACTTCTGCTTTTTGTCGGGGGAGGGGGGGGGGGGGGTCGAATAGCGGGGAGTCCCAGGAGGACAAATCTATGACCTTTCACTAATCTCTTTCCTAGGAGTACCCGATGAGTCGGGAAATCTCATTTCACTACACTGGTGGCGGAAAAATCTAACTGACTTGGAGGCAAATTTTTCCTCCAAAGCAGAGGAGAAAACCCCTCTTCACTGCTAATTTGGAACAAAATGAATGTAGAATTTAATAAAAGTGAAGAGGAAGACGCTTTTCTTAAGTAACGTCTCTTTTCAGGGTTGAATTTTGAATTATTTAGTGAATTGTAGAGCTATAATTTGGAATAGGCCTAAATTGTAATTCTAGACCAGGTCATACTACTATTACTAAGTGAGCATCTGCCAAATCTGCACATTGCTCATTCAAAACAGCGAGTCAGAGTAGGGAGCGAATAGCTGGAATACTATGATGAACCGGTGTGTTACGTACCAGTAGTATCAGACAATGTATGAACCAGAGGAATGGCATGCTAAAGAAAAATGTTTTCCAACTCCCCAGCTCTTTCCCGCCAATATTGAGTCAGGCTGTTATACTCGGTACGCAACAGTAATCCCATCTATCGTAGTTGAGGGCACGATAAGAGGCAAAGAATATCACTACAAACAATGGTCAATGTAATGTTATTGTTGATCAATGTTATGTGCTTTCTATATTGTAGGCCTTCGCATTTTTAGTTTCCTTCCGACTCTGAAATACTACTCTTATCACAGTCGGTACGGTAAAACTGAATAAAACATAAATGATCGGAAATTGTATTCTCTATAACTTTTGTTATGTAGTACTTTTCTATAGGAGCAATAACGAAGGTATTTAAAAATTAAATTTTAGGTGCCTACCCCTAAACTACCATTTCACCCAGGTTCAGTAAAATTGTTTATAGCTTGGACTACAGTTTTTCTTCCCCGACTCTATATACCAATTTTTATTAAATTCTGTTCACCCATTTTCTCGTGGTTCGGCGTTGATGTGGACTTAGCAACAAAAATCGAAATTCATGAATATTAGTGTTATAATAGCCGGTACGGTAAAATTGTATAAGACATAAATGATCGGAAATTTAATTCTATGTAACTTTAGTTATGTAGTATTTATCGACAGGGCCACTTAAACTATAAATACTTGAGAATTGAATTTTAGGCCTTCCCCTAAACTACCATTTCACTCAGCGTGAATAAAATGATTTATAGCCTAGATTGTAGTGGCTCATCCGCCGACTTTACATACCGATTTTCATTAAATTCTCTTCAGCCGTTTTCAAGTGATGCGTGTACAGACAGACAGATAGACAGACAGACAGACAGACACAGACAGACATTACGAAAAAGAAAAAAAAATGCATTTCCTTGTTACTGTGGACATGAACGATACAGAAATACCATTTTTTTCAAATTCTGAGAAATGTACAGACAAAACTCTTATTTTATATATATAGATGGAACTATTCATTACAACAATCGGAAACTCATTAGGTGGGAGCGAGCCAGTGACATTGTCAACGGTCAATTCATGTTGAATACACCAGTTCTCGTCCGATCACCGCAGTTAAGCAACATTGGGCGTGGTCAGTACTTGGATGGGTGACCGGGAATAATAAATAACTAAATAAATAATGTGTACACAAATACTATGCGGCCTTCCACAAGAACTTTCTAAAAATACTGGCCCTCAGAGTTCACATGATTGAGCACTTAGAATGTCTGTGACAACTGATCGTAGGTCTGCTGAAGATCAGACTACCCTTCGGGCTAATCATTTATCGTACGTTATAGGAAAATTAAATCATACCTGGTGGCCGTGAACGTTAAGTGGTGGTGATTACTGTAGGACTCCTTAGGCCTCGGAAACGAACTATCGGGGTCGGAAAAGAACAAGAGTTGAACAACGGAGGTCGGGGAGTCAAGATGAAAGTGAGGAGCCTGACAAGTGAAAGCAATGCCAGATTCATCTAGGGGAATCGTGCTCGCCAACCCACACTCGCAACTTCAGAGCGATGGTTCCCCTTTTAGCCACCTCTTACAACAGACCGAGGATACCGTGGACGTTATTCCACCGCCCCCAGCCACAGGGGGTCATGATCGTTAGGGCATCGCGTACCAATCTACTACTACTACTACTACTACTACTACTACTAATAATAATAATAATAATAATAATAATAATAATAATAATAATAATAATAATGTTATTGGCTTTACTACGTCCCACTAACTACTTTTACGGTATTAGAAGATTTCGAGGTGCCGGAATTTAGTCCCGCAGGAGTTCTTTTACGTGCGGGTAAATCTACCCACACGAGGATGACGTATTTGCGCACCTTCAAATACCGCCCGACTGAGCCAGGATCGAACCTGTCAAGTTGAAGTCAGAAGGCCAGCGCTTCAACCGTCTGAGCCACTCAGCCCGCTACGTACCAATCTAACACCATAGTTTGACGGCTCGACTCCCATTGCTGGAAAACAAATATCACCATCAGAATGTTAGCTGGTATGGTAGGAGAGGTGGTGGTATACAATTTCTAATCACTATGCTGCGTGCCAAAAGCCCGGATTAAATTCCAAACCTCTTCGCAGTAGACTTATTTAATATGGAGACAGGGAATATGTCGCTTCTGATGGTGCATCGTCCGTCGCATGGATATGTTAAGTCTTCAGTAGACTCCTCGGTGCTACTTGGCAGGAGTAGGCCATGTGCCAACATTGGTTTTCACCGTCACCCCAACATCATCCCCCCATACGTGCAAAATCGCCGATGGGCGTCATATAGAAAGATCTACATTAGGCGAGCCGAAAATGTCCTCGAATACTAAACCTAACGCCATGGCACTACAGCCCTGAAGGGCCTACCAAGCAACCGCTGCTCAGCCCGAAGGCCTGCAGATTACGAGGTGTCGTGTGGTCAGCACGACGAAACCTCGTGGCCGTTATTCTTGGCTTTCTAGACCGGAACCGCTATCTCACTGTCAGATAGCTCCTCAATTCTAATCACGTAGGCCGAATGGGCCTGGAACCAGCGCTCAGATCCAGGTAAAAATCCCTGACCTGGCCGGGAATCGAACCCGAGGCCTCCGGGTAAGAGGCAAGCACGGTACCCCTGCACCACCGGAGCCAGAGTCCTCGAATATTGCCGGCACCAAAAGCCATACAGCGTGCTAAATTTTAAAAAATAGAAGGAAATAGTGACATTGCTCTGTTGTCATGGAAACCAGCTGTTAGATACTTTAATAATGATTCCAATTTTCCAATTTAAAAATTGGAAAAGATTCAAACACATGTTAAGTAGCAGAAGTTCATCTGATAAGAAAGTCTGTGCCAAGAAAAAGTGCGGGGGAGACTTCGTAATTGTGTTGCATGTCTGCGTGCGATATCTTGTTCCCATAGGAGACCACATAAACAGCATTAATAAAACAGACTACATTCACCGAGCGCAATCAGGTGGTTCATTGAAAGGGGGGTTCCCCGACGCCATCAACAATAGTGCGCTTCACGTTATTGTTATTATTACACTATTATTATTAACATTACTATTACTACTACTACTACTACTTGATTAGTAGTAGTTGATACCCGGCGTGCGCTGCTACACCTCAATAAATAAAAGGCATTTTTTAATTAATTCTACTTTATGCAATTTTTCTTCATTATTTTTGGCTTTGTTATTTATATTTTTCTTATTACATTTACTTGTCATTTCACTTACAAAACAAAGAAATAATTACTGTAAATATGTTCTATTTTTTAAATTCCTACGTCTATTAATTTAATCGAAGTATTTCTATATCCTTACATAAATGGCGATTTATTTGCATGATGTTCCATTGCAACGCGAGTGGATACATGACCTTTGTTTTTCCGTCTGGTGCTAAAATGAACATATTCCTCGGCCTAGTTACATGAAAGTACATCTCGAACACGGCATGTTTGTTTGCTATTTCCAAATAACAGGCAATGAGTTATCTAGTTACATGAACCTACTAGCAAGAAAGGTACTTCATAAAACATGGCGGCGTGTTCCCATCCCTCTATATACAGCATTTCTTACCGGACTTAAGTCACTGTCGCCTAGCGACAATCGGTCCATGAAGATCGATTCAAATCTTGGCTCAGCTTTGTAATTAAATGAATTACATAAAATAAATATACAGTATTTCCGTGAACTTTTCAAGAAATGCAAGATTTTTCCTGTGCTAATCAGACGATTTGGAAGATTTTGGTACAAACCGCACCTTTTAACTCCCCCTGGTTCGAGAGCTTGAGTTTTGTGAAACGTACAAGTTAGCGTTATATATATATATATATATATATAATATACACACATATACATATAGATTATTTCCTTGGTTGATTCCGATGGCTAGGAGACTGGGTGTGTGTGTGTGTGTGTGTGTGTGTGTGTGTGTGCGCTGTCATCATCATCATCATCATCATCATCATCATCGTTAGAGTTCATCATAGGTAGAGCGTCACCGTCATAGACGCGCAGGTCGTCCACACCGCGCTAACTCGAAAAACCTACACCAGGCCTCTTCGAAGGCCAGAAGCCATTATTATTATTATTATTATTATTATTATTATTATTATTATTATTATTATTATTATTATTATTATTATTATTATTAATTCGTTATACTCAACTAAGGAGCGCGTTCTAACTTATTTAGTACAATGTTCCATTTTTTCCCAATTCTTCTTCATTCGTTCACCGAATTCCTTTCTGCGTTCTTCGCTCTATCCCGTATATTTTTATTTAGGTTTCGGTGCAAATTTATGTTCGCTTACTAAGCTTCTACATTTCGTTTTATGTTTGTTTCTCCCTCGGTAATACCAGTTTCTTCTAGAGCTTCGGTTTTTTTTTTTTTTTTTTTTTCCCACTAACCAATTGTCGCGGTTTTTCAGGGAATAGTGGTGGTGGTTATTATTGATTTAAGAGGAAGTACAACTGAGCAAATAACCTCCGTGGCTCAGGTGGCAGTGCTTCGGCCTCTCACCGCTGGGTTCCGTGGTTCAAATCCCGGTCACTCCATGTGAGATTTGTGCTGGACAAAGCGGAGGCGGGACAGGTTTTTCTCCGCGTACTCCGGTTTTCCCTGTCATCTTTCATTCCAGCAACACTCTCCAATATCATTTCATTTCACCTGTCAGTCATTAATCATTGCCCCAGAGGACAGATAGGCTTCGGCAGCCGGCACAATTCCTATCCTTGTCGCTAGATGGGGGCTCCATTCATTCCAGACCTGGTCACTGAGTAGAAAACAGGTTGTAGGTTTTTATTCATTACAACTGAGCAACCATTAACACCAATCAGAGGGGAAATTATTATCTTAGAGGGTGAAAATGAAAGACTCCCTAGGCCTTGCGATCCTAATACCATCGTCGGGTTTTTCAGAGCTTCAGAAGTTTCTTTGTCAGCCTCCTATTATGTACCCTGTGCAGTTGTCCGTAGAATTATAATTGCCTTTTTCTAATTGTATCTGATTTCTTTTTGCGACGTGACAAATTCCCCGTGGTTTCTTTTTTCATCCAAATAAAATTTTCGTATTTTTGTCCTAAGATTTTTCTAAGAATTTTTCGTCTCTTGGTTTTCCATGTTTATTTGCTTTTTTGATTTTGATTTTTACGTCCTACTGACTACTTTTAACGGTTTTCGGAAAAGCCGGGTTGCCGGAATTCTTTTACGTGCCAGTAAATCTACCAACACGAGGCTGACGTATTTGAGCACTTCAAATGCCATCGTTCTGAGCCAGGGCCGAATCTGACAAGTTGGGGTCAGAAGGCCAGTGCCTCAACTGTCTGAGCCACTCAGCCTGGATTTTTCTATTTGTGACCTGCCGCCAGTTATCAGGGTTTTGGAAGCATAAAGTGCCTCTGGTTTGATGACTGTTGCAGTGTCGTAATTTTGCATTTTTTAAAAATCATGATTTTGTTGCTCTTCCAGATGATTTTGCAAGCTTATTGCATCCTGATTGATCTCCGCTGGTTGTATAATTTCACGTAAATACTTGAATTTATCCACTTGGATGATTTTTCCGAAATTGGTGATTGTTGAATTTTGGTTTAGTTCCTATTATTATTATTATTATTATTATTATTATTATTATTATTATATTAGCGAATTTTTCAATGAAATTTGGAGTCCGTTTTTGGCCGCTCTTTCATGCAGTTTTCTATAGACTGGATTGCTTCTTGTCTGTTGTCTGCCAATATTTATACCTTTATTTTCTTGTTTTCCATTCACCACTAACCTTTTCCAGAACTAGGTAGTACAGGGTGACCCAAAAGTCCGTTAACATTTGACGAGGCAATACTTCACGGAATATTGGAGGTAGAGCGGTAATAACTGACACACATGACCGGCATGACATAGGGTGTTAATGACATTAAAATCAAGTAATTAAAGCTTCATTAACAGTATCTTTCTGGTAACGTCAACATGCCGCGATTGCAGGCGCATCTGACGCCCTCTCTCAAAACAGCTCCTTTTATACCGTTAACGGGTCTCAAGCGACATCACTAACGTGTTGCTGTCCAGCGCCATATGTTGGCCTGTTTGTGCAATCGTTGTTGGTTATATTGAACCCCATATCAAGTAAAGCGTGCGTGGCCATTTGTAACCGAGGTGTTGCTGTCCAGCGCCATCTGTTAGTCATTTTGTGTACTTTATTTTGGTGTCAAATCCCATGTCATGCCATCATGGATCAAATATTACCTCTCTACCTCCAACGTTACGTGAAGAATTGCCTCGTCAAATGTTTACCGACTTTTGGGTCATCCTGTATATTAGTGGGGATAATCCATCTCCTTGTCGGACACCGGCTGCAATTTCGAACGGCTCGGAAACTCTTCAGAGAAAAATAACTTTCGAATTGTGTTACAGTTAATTTGATCAATTTCTTCGTTTTCGTCTTCTTATTATTATCAAACTTAATGTAATTTCCTGCAGCAGACAATTACTGAATCAGCACTGCAGATTTATAAAGAGCAAAGCTTTTTTTTTCCTTTTTTTATTTGCTAGTTGCTTTACGTCGCACCGACACCGATAGGTCTTATGGCGACGATGGGAGAGGAAAGGCCTAGGAATGGGAAGGAAGCGGCCGTGGCCTTAATTAAGGTACAGCCCCAGCATTCGCCTGGTGTGAAAATGGGAAACCACGGAAAACCATCTTCAGGGCTGCCGACAGTGGGGTTCGAACCCACTATCTCCCGGATGCGAGCTCACAGCTCCGCGCTCCCGGCCAACTCGCCCGGTAAAGAGCAATGAACGCGGGATATACATTAGTATATATTCTTAAAGAAACAGTACTATTTAGTCATTTGCCTTATACGATGTTACCATCTCTACGGCTAGAAATTGTTGCAAGTAAACCACCTTGAGCTACCACGGATTTCAACAGGGAAGCAAAAGGTCAACGACTAACTGACTGCACCACTAACAGAAGCTTCCATGGAGCAGTATTCACACAGCCAATGGGAGTTCATGTTTATTAAGCTTTAAGAAATCACCATTATAATTGTCGAGGTTACGAATGTTTCTCACAGCGCCAGAGTTCCTTCTCCTGAGGAGTAATTTCTCTCTGTGTGTGCAATACACTTAATGAATGATATTACTCATTCCATTTGCGATGCAAATTCTTTCAAAAACATTTCCTGTGAATTTCTTTATCACACGATACTTAGAAACCATCGCGTGTATTAACATAGCAGAGCAGTCAGAATTTGTCTCATGTAATATGTATGAGTTCGAATCTTGGTACAGCAACCGTAGTAGATCGATCTATTGCACTTTAAAAATTAGGTGCCTTATTTGCGACCTGAGGTGGTGGAGATTGATTGTACAACTATAGGCGCGGCCACCAAATTAGGCGGGTCCGAGAAATGACGCTGTTGCCAAGGTTATGTAACAACTGGCGAAGAAATGTCTATAATGGAACACATGAGTTCGGAGTGCAAGGCAGTTTGTTCTCTCCCAAGCTCCGGATGTTACCTCCTACAGTATTGAAAAACAAATTATACTACACGCTTCAGGAAAGACAAGAATGCTGATTTCAGCGGTAAAACTATTTTCCACCTAAACCAATTAAAATTGTTACGGAAATATTGTGGACCAGAGAGGTATAAGAGGGTGCCAGGGTGATTGAGTGGACAGGGAAATGACCAGAGCATAAGTTAAAGGACTAAATTATGAAATGTTATTTCTTTCCTTTTTTAAAAAAAATTTGATAGATAATCCGAATAAACAAATAACAGCTAAATGGCATAACAACGGACTATCAGTCCGAAAATCAGGTACAATAGCGAAAATTATTGGACACAATTTATAAGAGTTGAGCAATATAGCTGCCTCTCGCTCGGAGGCCCCGGGTTCGATTCCCGGCCAGGTCAGGGATTTTTCTCTCGACCTGAGGGCTGGTTCTGGTGTGGTGGTGATGGTGACGGTGATTGTTTTAAGAGGAAGTACAACTGGGCAATCATCCTCTATATACTGTAACACTAATCAGAGAGAAAAATGGAAGGGGTCGGACACTTCGAAAAATGAAGGTATCGGCCAAAGGAAGACAAGGGCCACGTAAGGCGTGAAAATGAAAGACTCCCTAGGCCTCCATACGTAATACCGTCGGGGTCGGAAAAGAACAATAGTTGACCAAGAGAGGTCGGATAGGATAGATGAAAGTGAGGAGCCTGGCACAAGTAAGTGGAAGCAATGCCAGGGCTCAGCTAAGGGCACCGTGGTCGCCAACCCACGCTCCAAAGTTCAGAGCCCCTGGGCCGAAGTTGCAGAGGCTCAGCCTATACTATCGAGCGGTGACTAGATGCGAAATATTAAGAATCAAAGCAGTGTGAAGAATTTAGAGGTTTAGAACATTTTAGTCACCCCATACTAAGTTGAATGTGAATTAACAGAGGGTGAACACTATTTGTTCCATTAATTTACATATTTCCCCAGGAGGGATTAGAACCGAGCACTCAGACTTGCCGAAAATCTACATTTAAACAATGAATTTAGCACTTTGCAATAAGAAAAGCAGTTTGAAACCTTCTCCTCAAGTTATCTGCCTGGAGCTATCGCATGTTAAGAGATGTCTGCCATTGCCTTGAGTTGTTGGGCCTTCCGAATGCGGGTCTACAACTCCTGCCTCCTTATCACGCCGTACACTCACTAGACCGGAGCGATGAAGGTGACAATACGGCCCTAAGGCGCCCAGCTTATATAGCATCTCAGAAGGGAAAGTTCCAGAACTCTTGAGCTAGGCAGAATGCGTGTACACACCCCAATTCTAATTGGCTAGAGAAATATACACAAAATTCCTGATTGGTTAATAACCAAGGCTTTTTTTCTTTCTGCTATTTGCTTTACATCGCACCGACACAGATAGGTCTTATGGCGACGATGGGACAGGAAAGGCCTAGGAATGGGAAGGAAGCCGCCGTGGCCTTAATTAAGGTACAGCCCCAGCATTTGCCTGGTGTGAAAATGGGAAACCACGGAAAACCATCTTCAGGGCTGCCGGCAGTGGGGCTTAAACCCACCATCTCCCGGATGTGAGCTCACAGCTGCGCGCTCCTAACCGCATGGCCAACTCGCCCGGTGACTAAGGAAAAAGGAAGCCGTAGGAGTGTTGACAACCTTAGCACATGAAAAACACAATCTACAAAACTTCAGGTTTACAAACATTAAAAATTCCCTTAAAAAGTAATTGTCCGTAGTCCCGCCAGTGGGGGCACATAGGCCGATGGTAGAGACACCTCAAGGTTAAAGGTCCAAGTATCTTGATTTACATTAGTTCCGGATTCGCCACACAGATGACCTAGAAGGCGCGCAGTTCAACGGGATGGAGACGGTGTACCTCCGTTACAAACATAATTAAGAATAACAACCTGAACACGTAAATTTAAATCTGTAAAATCATACATTTTCAGTACGCGGCCAAGTTTTAATTTTTTCAGCCAATAAAATACTTTCTGCGGGGAAAATGTAGTAAATATTTGAACTTAAGTTTATTATCTGAAAGATGTTTTCATGGGTCTTTTAGTTTTCCTAAATGACCCGGAAAGTGGCTGAGTCCGTTCGGGTCACGCCCGCCAGCGCAGGACACACTAAATACTTTCGGATTACGTATTAACTTGGATCAATTTTACTTAAATATTTATTTATGGTTAACAATATAACTTAAATACATATTGAACTGTGTAATATAGAAAAGAGAATACATGGACCTGTAGTGAACTGGCTTCGACTAGACAGCACTGCACAGTCAGCGTTGCCAATCCGTCCTCGGAAGTAATCGACTGTCGACAATTTGTCGCTCCGACGTTCCCGTATGACAACGCACCGGCCACAGATTTAGATGGCCATCCCGTCTTAACTCTGCAGGAGTCAAGAAGCAGAAGTCGAACTTTCAAAGTGTGAACTTAAGAGCAAAGGAAAGAATCACCAAGGTATCACTCTTGGGGTTGGAGAGATCAAGAGGAAGAGAAGACGGGAAAGATCTAACTAGAGCTGGGAGCGGAAGGAGTAATAAAATGAAATGGCGTATTGCTTTTAGTGCCGGGAGTGTCCGAGGACAAGTTCGGCTCGCCAGATGCAGGTCTTTCGATCTGACGTCCCTAGGCGACCTGCGCGTCGTGATGAGGATGAAATGATGATGAAGACGACATACACCCAGCCCCTGTGTCAGCGAAATTAACCAATTAAGGTTAAAATTCCCGACCCTGCAGGGAATCGAACCCGGGACCCCTGTGACCAAAGGCCAGCACGCTAACCATTTAGCCATGGAGCCGGACAGCGGAGGGAGTAATACTCATTAACAAATTTACTTAGAAATCAGTGACGATCGTGCAAAAGTTAACTCGAAGAGGTGGTGGTTATTGTTTTAAGAGGAACTACAAGTAGGCAACAATCCTCTACATAACACTAATCAGAGGGGAAAAAAAATGGAAGGGATCCGACACTTCGAACAATGAAGGTATCGGCCAAAGGAAGACAAAGGCCACGAAGGGCGTGAAAATTACACTCCCTAGGCCTCGGAACCTAATACCGTCCAGATTGGAAAAGAACAAGAGTTGACCAAGGGAAGTCTGATAAAATACATTAAAGTGAGGAGCCTGGCACAATCAAGTGAAAGAAATGTCGGGACTCATTTCAGGGCCCCGTGGTCACCAACGCACGCTCCAAAGTTCAAAACTCCTGGGGGCCTTTTTAGTCGCCCTTTACGACAGGCAGGGGATACCGTGTCATTCTACCGCCACCACCCATAGGGGGTGTTTAACTCGAAGAGCCGATAAATAACTCTATGGGGAGTTGCTATGAAAATCATCCTGGCTTTCTACATCTGTGTGCAGTTCGACTTTTTAAATATTAATCACATAGGCCTACTTGGTTTTTATTCCAAAAGATGAAAGTGCGAAGGGCCATAGAGAGGACGACACAACAAGCAAATCAACCTACGTGCGTCAGAATCTTAGGAGCAACTTGTCCGGTCAACGACGGGCACAACAGGTAACACAACCCAGCATTTTCAAACTTTTTTCTTGCGGCAAGAGGTGTGATAGGTGATCTTAACCAACTTTGGGTCGCTGAACACGAATCCGTTGTCCGTTTATACGTATCACGTCACGTTTTCTCGCAATAGGTATATCAAAATAAGAGATCGATCTGAATATTGCACTTAGAAAGTACTGAAAAATGTTGATAATTTTGGAAATATCTATATTTCTTTGTATTATTATATATATTTTGAAATAGTTGAATATTGTCTTGAGTTATTGTATACAATGAATAATTATTGAGTATAAAATTACAATGAAATATTTAGCATTTATTGTAATATAATACTGATTTACACAAAAGCACACAAACAACTCTGAGGCAATGAAAGCAATTTATTTTTACAATTAAACATGATTTACAAGCAAACATTGCAACTTTTATTCAGTATCTTTATGAATTCATAAATGTGAACAAAATCAACTTTAACAGTCCTAGATGACCGCTTGGAATGAACGCTTGGCTCCCCAGCGTCTGACTGCATCAAAGTTTGTCTTTCTTTTCAAACACCAACAATAGTCGGCCATCATTGGTTCATCCCACCTCCCCTGGTATCTTCTTTCTGCCTCCTTGATGTCCTGATGGAATCTCTCTCCCATCTCTTCATTAACAGCCCCAAGATTTTTCGGAAATTGATCGAGATGAGAATGTGCAGTTTCAGACTCATTCTACGCAACTCTTTCATTTCACCCAACATCGTTTTCACTATTGTTTCGTATTGTCCATCCTTTACATTTCCTAGGAACTTCATTATAGCGTCTCCATGCATCAAGTTCCACGGCATTCATCGTCTGTTCAAAGTTTCTGTCTTTCATAAGCTTTATAATTTGTGGTCCATTAAAAATGCCTTCCTTGACTTTTGCATCAGATAAATGTGGAAATTTGCTTGCAATGTACTTGAAACAGAGGCTACTTTTGTCCAAGGCCTTAACGAAATGCTTCGTGATTCCCAGTTTGATGTGTAGCGGTGGCAAAATAATTTTTGGTGGGTCAACTAATGAAGCATTTATAACATTTGTAACATTTTTCACACCAAGTGTCAAAACTTGTCTCTTGGGCCAGGAAGGTGCAGACCAGTGTTTGTCCCTAGCTCTGCTGTCCCATTCACATAAATAACAAGGGAATTTAGTGTAGCCTGCCTGTTGTCCAAATACAATACCACACAAGTCACTATACACATCCCACCGGTGCTCATGATACTTGATTTTATCTAAAACAGTTTGCATTGTGATACATTGTAATATCCTTTTAGTGAAACCGAATGTGCCACAGGAATCGAAGCTAGAATGTTTCCGTTGTGAAGTAGTACAGCCTTTAAGCTCCTCTTGTAGGAATCCACCAACACCCGATTCGCCGTTATCACAATGCAGCACTGTGCCGAAATGACACATTTTCAGACAGTAAATGGCAAATATCATGAAAACTAGATGTGATACAAAAGAACCAATGGCATTTCTGAAATCAGGGGACCTTATTTAGTTAAAATCATGTATCAGATGCCTTGGCGCAAAAATCATGCTGGGTAGTGTAATCAATGAATAATAGCCTATAGTTGATGGTGCAACGGGAATGAGAAAATGACATGTGAATAGAAATTTACTTATAAACGTTTTTCAGTGTCTTATGCACCACAATGTTTAAATACGTGATTAGGTATAATTCATCTACAGACGAGACCTACCAGCAAAGAACTCCTCCTTTAAATGCACCTTAGTTTCGAAAACAAGTTAAGAAATGTCCTGATCTAGCATGTAACTCGCCCACCAGGCATCTACTGTGATGTCAATGCCACCCACTAAGTGTTACCGCGTTCCTCACCTCTATTTTTTTTATTCAGTGTCATAAAAACCTCCCAGCACGTTCATTGAGTACCTGGTCCACTTCCTCCCTCACCGGAAGAGCGATAAAATGTGACGTGACTCAGTCACACAGTTTCCGTGGTGCGGGTGGAGTCGACTACAGTATGTCTAGGTTATGTTCGCTCATCTGTACCACAGCCAAGAGCATGTCCAGTGAATACGGAAGTGACTATTAGTTTTACATGGGGATTGAGATCGATTTGAGTACGCCAAATGAAATAGAAGCCCAGGAGATAACTTTCAGTTTTGAAAGTATGGGTGGTATTCCAAATGTAATTCGTGAAATAGATAGAACGCACATTCCAATTTTTCCCTCCAACAGAAGGTTATCGTGATTTTCTTAATCGCCAGGGCTGGCCGTCTTATAATATGATTGCAGTTGCTGATTATTTATACAGGTAAATATATTTACTGGCTTATTATATTAGTTATTTCGACAGAACTTTAATGATGATGATTTTGTCAGAACAAACATGGAGTGTGTGCACAGTCGTTTTCAATACGATCTCAGTACGATCCGCGTTTACATGGAACTCAATCCGAACCGAGTACGATACGATCCCAGATTTTACCGTATCGACCTTGAGACTCAATCCGAACCGAGTCCCCGTTTACATGGCGTTTTCAATACGGGAAGTGTACTCAGATCGATCTGAATCATGCATGTAAACGTACTGTCTGTCATACACTTCCCTCATCCATAATTCTACGCGCTACGTCCAACGTTGTAGTCGCAAAATTCTCCCACGGTATAGCGGGGCAGGACAAATTCCGTACCAGCTCGCCATGACGCCTAAACTTTTTTTTTTTTGGCGCCTTCTTCCTCGAGCAGAGTATAATTACCCCCCCCCCCCCCGCAGTAGCGGCGATTGGGAATTAGAAGTGAGGGAGCAAAAAATGTATATACAACAGAAGTACCTGCGTTTGTGGGATATAGCGGGTGGGGTATATACATCAAAACTAAAAGAAAAAGAGCCACAAAATGGTAAGTTCTTTGATGCTCTCTGAGCGAATTTTGACGGAGGGATAAAAATTGACAGTGTTTACTTTCATGCGGTAATAAGTTGTTTTTTTTTTTTTTTTTGAGAGTGATTCAATACTAACACAATACAACTTTCACCAAAGGAACAAGATTACAAGTGTATTACAATTAAATAGGGGTACGGTGTGAATATACAATTGAAAATAATTTATAGCCAAGAGCCTCCGTGGCTCAGGCGGCAGCGCGCCGGCTTCTCACCGCTAGATTTCGTGGTTCAAATCCCGGTCACTCCATGTGAGATTTGTGCTGGACAAAGCGGAGGCGGGGCAGGTTTTTTTCCGGGTACTCCGGCTTTCCCTGTCATCTTTCATTCCAGCCGCACTCTTCAATATCTTCATTTCATCTGTCATTCATTAATCATTGCCCCAGAGGAATGCGGTAGGCTTCGACAGCTGGCACAATTCCTATCCTCGCCGCTAGATGGGAGCTTCATTCATTCCATTCCTGACCCAGTCGAATGACTGGAAAAAAGGCTGCGGATTTTCATTTCATTTTTAATAATTTAAAATAATTCCTGTAATTCCTAGTTTCAGCCAGCTAAAATGGAATAAAAACGTGATATTTTCTCCACAAAGTGACCGCCCCACCCCCCCTTCATATAATTTAATTCCCGGTTTGGTGTCGCTGAAATATTGCAAAGCGCATGTAATAATACACAACCCATTGACACTCCATGCGATTTTATCGAACTCGGTTGAACAAGAGAATAAGGTTAGGTAACGGCGGTGATCTTGGTAAGTATGGACGATTTCTGCTTTGATATTAATGTTATTACCATTTTAAATAATAATAAAGGCCGCATTACATAAGCAATACGAGAAATAATAATGTTAAGTGCGTTCGCTTGGGTGTCGAGAAAACCTCTCGTGAAGAAAGTAATACCGACATAGAAGTAAACTCATATATACTTCTCATATACATGACACGAATATTATCCTGCGATTTTTCTTTACTATCAGAATATAATCTCTTTTGCTATTAATATATTATTTTAACAGAGCTGTTATTGTAAAGTGAAACAGAACGTACTCTCGCGGAATTTATTCCCGTATGTTGACAGTACATGAAGTTCTTTCATGGACACAAAAGGCACAATAAGGATGTCTTGTAAAGTATGGATTGTTCTTTTTATCATATTTTTTAGATACCTTACGTAGAAAGATAATGTTCAAGCTTTAAGTTAGTAATCCTATAACATGTCAGACTAATATATACAAAGGAATTGTAAAATTAGGTATTGTTCACGACAATATTCATTTTGCAATTTACTTGTTACAAGTTTAATAATACCAATCTAGTTGGTCCGTTATTGGACATTATACATTTTCCAGCTAACTCATTCCTGGTTACCAGCGTTTCGCCCCAGTGTGCTAAATTGGGCGCATCAGTTTGTGAATTTCAGGTTCCCTATGGGAATCAACATCTATATCATCATGCTACAAGTTTCTCAGAACAGTATCAAAGTATAAGTATGAAACAATAAGCTAGTCTCATGAATTTGTATTCAGAGTGGCGTGTATTATTTAGATCAGTGTCCTGCTGTCTTTACATTTTGTGGTAATCTGTTGTAGTGTATACAACTCTAAAATCACGCCGGTATGTTAATGATGCGAGTACCAGCAAAATTGTCTGTCTCCTAGATTTAAAAACATTTGCCATGGCCTGGTGGTATAGTCTAAGACTCGGCATGACAGATCCTGGATGCAAGACCACCCTTATCTTTAAAATTAATGGGTTACAGCTAGTTACAACAAACTTCCCTCAGTTTAGCTTATCAGGCATATAGAAGAAATTTTGTGATGACACAGAAGGATAAGGATGATGATTATGCTTGTTGTCTAAAGGGGTCTAACATCTAGATCATCGGCCCGTAATGGTACAAAATGAGACGAAATGCTATGACAATTTAAAAGTTCAAACTTCACCCACTGACTAGAATTCAAAAAGATGACTATGAACAATGATTATCAACTTAAACAGTGGATCTGACCCGCAATGCCACACCTACCCAAAACACTGCATTGAAAAATTAGTATTACTGACCAAGGGACTGCTTACAAAGCACAATTCTAAATCGATGGTCTTGTTGTCCAAAGGGGCCCAACATCCAGTTCAACGGTCTCTCATAATGGTACTTATGGCTAGTAAAGTAGAACTATGGTATTCCTCAAGTTGCGGTACTAATCATGAGTAGCATCGACTCACGGTGTTCCACACATTATGGCACTACTCACAAGTATTGTACGTCGCAGACCTATGGTGTTTCTCACATAATGGCGCCAGTCGTAGGCAACGCAAACCCATGGTGTTCCTCACATATGTGTACTAATCACAGGGACTCGTACTATCCCGTGGTGTCCCGCACATAGTGGGTACTAATCACAGGCAACGCAGACCCACAGTGTCACTCATATAGTGCCTAGATTTGTGGTGTTTCTCACAATGGTACTAATCACGGGTACTGTAGTGGTGGTGGTGGTGGTGGTGGTGGTGGTGGTGGTGGTGATTGTTTTAAGAGGAAGTACAACTAGGCAACCATCCTCTATATATCACTAATCAGAGGAAATATATGGAAGGGACACGACACTTCGAAAAATGAAGGTATCGGCCAAAGGAAGACAAGGGCCGCGAAGGGCATGACAATGAAATACTCCCTGGCCCACGCAAACCTAATAGCGTCGGGGTCGGAAAAGAACAAGAGTTGACCAAGAGAGGTCGGATAGGATAGCTGAAAGTGAGGAGCCTGGCACAAGTAAGTAGAAGCAATGCCAGGACTCAGCTGAGGGCCACGTGGTCGCTAACCCACGCTCCAAAGTTCAGAGCCCCTGAGGCCCCTTTTAGTCGCCTCTTACGACAGGCAGGGGGTACCGTGGGTGTTATTCTATCGCCCCCACCCACAGGGGGAACTGGTACTGCAGAACACAGTGACCCACCCACTATTGCTACCAATCAAAAAACCTATAGTGTATCTAACATAGTTGGTACTACTCTCAAGTAAAGGCGACCCAAGGTGTTCCCCGAGTAATGGTGCTAATCATAAGTAGTTTCATGGTTCATGGTTCTAATACAATCATCCCTTGGTGGCCCCTTCTAGTCACCTCTTACGACAGGCAGGGGATACCGTGGATGTATTCTTCGTCTGTGTCCCCCACCCACGGGGGAAGACAAAGAAGGAATCCATATCTGAATGCACTAGTTTGAAAATCTTCATTTGCTTACACAGTAACTGCCACAATCCAAAGCGCCTCTTTATTTGCGATCACACTTTTCACCGGAACTATCTCCTGAACTGGTGTATGTTGCAGTAAGTTTGTTTTGCAGTCACATTTTCGTATACTGTATTTCTCAGGCTTAAATCGGTCAACTGGTGAGGCATTCCAATGTATGAACATAACGCTACCGGTAAGCGACGGAAACTGGTGACCTCAAAAAGGTGATGGCTCATGTTATACATCAAACTGAAACTTCGATGTTCTCGATTATGATCTTAGCTGGAGAGTTAACACTCACTGACATAATGGAGAAGATAAAAAGGAAAGGAGCCAAATTAGAAGCTATACGCAAGAAATTAGTGGACTTCACCAGAGGGCATACGGCGAATATCCGCGTATATCCTTGACTACAGTCCTGGCTACATCCTTCGACTCTCTGCCAAACAACAAACAGATCCAGAACGTACGTACCTTCAAATAAAATTAGGGCACATTTATCTTTTCATTTTCTGTTGCACGATATTTTCCAGCGGTTTCTATCTATTTCTGCACCGCCGATACAAATCTAAGTCCGTTTTTTTGTGCATGCTCTATTTTTCTTGCAGTTTGAATGCTTATATTTTGCTGATAAAAGCACCTGTTGGTTCTTACACTCGAGTTAGAGGGGAACGGCGCTTAGATTAAAGACAACTACAGAATAATTAATAGTTTAACCACACCATTTTTACATAATTTTTATTATTTTCAAATAAAAATATCTGATGAACACTTATTCAGTTTTCAGACAGGATCGTGAGCCTCTAAGTAGGCATAAATGTAAAAAAATATCCTGATACCTTCTGCTTACATATATGGTTGATACACAATTCAATATCAAAGGCGTAATATTTCATAATCTATGAGACGTGCGTATAAAACCTGTTTTGAAATTTCCTTGGACGATCCGGACACAAAATGCGCACCGAATATTGTGTGCCGTAATTGTGAGGAAATGTTTTGTGTCTGGACAAAAGGAAAACTCAAAGGTATCGTTCAGGATGGCAAAGTAAGACCCTCTGTGTCCCTCAGGGGTAGGTCCTCGGACCACTGTTATTTACCATCCAAATTAATGATATATCAAAAGCTCTTAAATTCTGAAAATTGCAAGTGTACTCGGATGATGTACAGATTTACTATCATTCAAAACCGAGTGATATTGATACTGCAGTTACTGAAATAACTTCGTGACTATGCAAATAAAAACAGTTTATTAATCCAAGTAAGACTCAAGTTATTATCGGTACCAGAAAAAAAAAAAAACCTATATTCCCTCAAGCAATAGGACATCTCCGCAATAATTTTAAACAAAATCATACCCTACTCTACTTCAGTGACTAACTTACGAATTATTATGACTGACCCTAAATTGGACTCAACAGGTGATAAACACACGTAATAAAGTACATAAATGCTTATGTCCCCTGAAACGGTTCTCTAATGTATTCTCTGTTCGACTTAACCCTCTACTGCGTGAATTATTTTTCATTTTTGTTTGGTGGAGAAAATTTCAAGCTTTGATGTTCGACATACGTTCAGTGTTTTAGATGTACCAGAAATTCTTGACTGGGGCTAGTAGCTTAACACTCGTATGTGATATGGATTGCCATAGTGGAATATTATATACGATTTTTCACGATTTTACGCTAAGCTTTTAACATTCAAAGACCGAACATTACTACCTACTGGCCATGGGTACGTACTGCAAGGCGCAAGTACAGCTTGCACGACCGTATGTCGGTAATGTCTTTGAGGTTGAGCCAGAGGTACTCCTGAAGCCTGTAGTAATGTGATGGGGAGGGCCCACGTAAAATAAACGGTGGTTGGTACGCATGGATGTTGACGGGGTGGAAGTACCTTTGGGTGTAGGGCTGTTTTGTCTTATGTGATGTAAAAAAAACAGGACATCACTGGGATATGTGTTTAATTGACTGTACAGTTGAAGGTGTGCCATAAAACTACCTCTATCAACAATATTTAACAGCCCTAAAACCAAAGGTACTACTTCCACCCCGTGAAAAGTTATTTGTTGCCTAACGGCAACAGTATGCAGTGGAGGGTTAAGTACAAATAATTCGCTCTCTGATACTACCTATATTTAACTACTGTGGCACTGTGTTGACTGAAATAACCTGCGACAGTAAGAAGAAACTGGACCCTTCTGCACAAAGTACTTTCCACTAATACTCACGACTATCTGTTTTCATCTTTTCCTTACCACTCGTCCTATCATGAACACAATACAAGATCTGGCTCCTCCCTGGCCCATGCCTATAAACCGCACTGCTGTGTACAACAGCTCCTTCATGATCTCTGCGTCTAGGTCATGGAATTCGTTACCTGCGAACATTAGAGACAATCCTCCTCATCGCAAGTTTAAAGTGGCTTGCCGCGAGCATTTGCTGCGTAGATCCCGCTGACTTGCTGGATAACTGTTGGAGTGAATGAAGGAATGAATGAAGGAATGAATGAGATGAATGAATGGATTACTGTAGTTACATTACTTAAGTGTACTTTATTTTGTGTATTTTAAAATTAAGGATTCTATTATTATTATTATTATTATTATTATTACTTGTTTATTTATTTACAGAGTTTACGCCCACATTGGAGCACTTAAATCAGACTACAACACATTTGTCTTCCTTTTCTTCTCCCAAAAAGTCTTGAGTCTGGTTGACCTGGCTGCCCTCTCCGCATCCGTTATAACATATTGTTTCCTCTGTACAGTGGTCAGAGGAAGCCTGATGCATTTATTCTTCAAAATACTTTATTGCCTCTGTTTTCTATGGTTTGCATGGTAATATTCAACTCCTTCAAATCACTTTGGACTTCTTTAAACCAATTGTTTTTTGATTTACTATTCCAAAAGTAATTAAATAATCGTTTTAAAACTCTGTTATCACTTAGTCGAAATATATGACAAAAAAAGGCAATTCTTCTTTTTCTCATCGTGTCTGTGATGGACTCACTTTCCCGATAGATAATCTCATTCGGCAACAATCTCCACTGTCCATCCACATGATGTTTCTTGTTTATGATCGTCCTGAGTATCCTTCGATCAACTCGTAAGCGTTCTGTTGTTCTCCCTCTCTATTATTATTATTATTATTATTATTATTATTATTTCCATTTATATTTTATTTGCTTTATTTGTATTTGAAATGATAAAGATATGTAAATGCATACTCTTCTAGTGGTTAAGTGTAAGAGAGGGCCTTGAGCCCTAACTTCTCCACCAATAAAGGCATTATCTATATATCTTTTGGTATCATCACCGTTTGGCGTAACCCCCAAGCATTTCTGCCTGATCGGCACGAAGAGCTGGCATACGGTCTCATATCCTAATGTTCCCTCAGTAATATGACCCATTCCACACTCTGACACACCCCCTGTTCCACTTTTCAATAATTTTGTCTTTGGTGACGACGAAGGTAGGGCTGTAGTCCCAAACTTTTTATAGGGTATACTCTAAAGTTAGGCCATGACTATTAGTAATAGGCGCTAAATCTTAACTCTCGCAGGAGTTTTTACATGCCAGTAAATCTACCGACACGAGGCTGCCGTATTTGAGCACCTTCAAATACAACCGGACTGAGCCAGGATCGAACCTGCCAAGTTGGAGTCAGAAAGCCAGCGCATGAGCCACTCAGTCCGGAAAAACCTGTCTTATGACACCCTATTAAGCGAAATATCGACTTGAGCAATCCTGTACACTCTAGACGTCTTGGATGCAAGGTAGTGGTGATTATTGTTTTAAGAGGATGTACAACTAGGCAACCATCCTCTATATAACACTAATCAGAGAGAAAAATGGAAGGGATCCTACACTTCGAAAAATGAAGATATCGGCCAAAGAAAGACAAGGGCCACGAAGGGCGTGAAAATGAAAGACTCCCTAGCCCTCGCAAACCTAATAGCGTCGGGGTCGGAAAAGAACAAGAGTTGACCAAGAGAGGTCGGATAGGATAGATGAAAGTGAGGAGCCTGGCACAAGTAAGTGGAAGAAATGCCAGGACTCAGCTGAGGACCCCTTGTTCGCCAACCCACGCTCCAAAGTTCAGAGCCCCTGAGGTCCCTTTAAGTCGCCTCTTACGACAGGCAGGGGATACCGTGGGTGTTATTCTACTGTCCCCAGCCACAGGTATTTTGCATGCCTTCTTTTCTAGTCTCCTTGTTTTAGGAATTAACTGCTAGGTATTTCCTAGGACCGCCTGGGCAATCCACTTTCCGTACTCTAACTCTGCAAATCTGTGGAATCCACCACCTGTGATGGTGGTGGTGGTGGTGGTGGTGAGTATAGTTTTACGAGGAAGTACAACTAGGCAACCGTCCTCCATATAACACTAATCCTACATACATACATACATACATACATACATACATACATACATACATACATACATACATACATAATCATTATAGACTCTTATGCCTTTCAGCGTTCAGGCTGCAAGCCTCTGAATTTACTAAACGTCGCCACAATCCTCGATTTCCAACTAGTGTTGTGACCTCATTTAGTTCTATGCCTCTTATCTTTAAATCGTTAGAAACTGAGTCTAACCATCGTCGTCTTGGTCTACTTCTATTTCTCTTACCCTCCATAACAGAGTCCATTATTCTCCTAGGTAACCTGTCCTCCTCCATTCGCCTCACATGGCCCCACCACCGAAGCCGGTTTATGCGTACAGCTTCATCGAGTTCATTCCTAAATTAGCCTTCATCTCCTCATTCCGAGTACCCTCCTGCCATTGTTCCCACCTGTTTGTACCAGCAATCATTCTGGCTATTTCATGTCTGTTACATCTAACTTATAAGATATCCTGAGTCCACCCAGCTTTCGTTCCCCTAAAGCAAAGTTGGTCTGAAAACAGACCAATGTAAAGATATTTTCGACTGGGAGCTGACTTCCTTCTTACAGAATACTGTTGATCGCAACTGCGAGCTCACTGCATTAGCTTTACTACACCTTGATTCAATCTCATTTACTATATTACCATCCTGGGAGAACACACAACCTAAATACTTGAAATCATCGACCTGTTCTAGCTTTGTATCACCAATGTGACATTCAGTTCTCTTGAATTTCTTACCTACTGACATCAGCTTAGTCTTCGAGAGGCTAATTTTCATACCATACTCATTGCACCTCTTTTCAAGTTCCAAGATATTAGACTGCAGGCTTTCGGCACAGTCTGCCATTAAGACCAAGTCGTCAGCATAGGGCAGACTGCTTACTACATTTCCACCTAACTGAATCCCTCCCTGCCATTTTATACCTTTCAGCAGATGATCCATGTAAACTACGAACAGCAAAGGTGAAAGATTACAGCCTTCTCTAACCCCCGTAAGTATCCTGAACCAAGAGCTCATTCTACCATCAATTCTCACTGAAGCTCAATTGTCAACATAAATGCCTTTGATTGGTTTGAATAATGTACCTTTAATTCCATATTCCCCAAGTATAGCGAACGTCTTTTCACTCGGTGGAAAGCAACGGGAAACTACCTCACTTCTCATTTCCCTAGTACGCCTCTTCAGTGATACCTAGGCCATCTATGACAGTTGCAGAAGATCAAACCAGCCTTCGGGCTGAATACCCAACATACGTACACTGTCATATGCTTTCTCTAGATCAACGAAACAAACACAACTGCCTATTTCTCTCGTAGGATTTTTCAATTACCTGCCGCATACTGAAAATCTGATCCTTACGGCCTCTCTGTGGTCTGAAACCACACTGGTTTTCATCTAACTTCCTCTCAACGACTGATCACACTCTCCCTTCCAAGATGCCAGTGAATACTTTGCCCGGTATACTAATCAATGAGATACCTCGATAGTTGTTGCAATCCTTCCTGTTCCCTTCTAATAGATAGATGCAATTACTGATTTTGCCTAATCTGAAGGTACCTTACCAACACTCCATGCTAATCTTACTACTCTATGAAGCCATTTCATCCCTGCCTTTCCACTATACATCACCATTTCAGGTCTAATTTCACCTATTCCTGCTGCTTTATGACAATGGAGTTTATTTACCACCCTTTCCACTTCCTCAAGCGTAATTTCATTATTTTCCTCCTCCCCATGAGCTTGGCTGTTCGCAACACCACCAGGATGATTTCCTTTTACATTGAGAAGGTGTTCAAAATATTCCCGCCACCCCTCCAGTGATTCCCTAGGATCGATTATGAGTTCACCTGAATTACTCAAAACACTGTTCATTTCCTTTTTCCCTCCCTTCCTGAGATTCTTTATTACTGTCCAGAAAGGTTTCCCTGCTGCTTGACCTAGCCTTTCCAGGTTATTACCAACATCTTTCCACGAATTATTTTTGGATTCAACAACTATTTGTTTCGCTCCGTTTCTTTCATCTACGTACAAATCCCTGTCTGCCTCGGCCGTTGTTTGGAGCCATTTCTGATAAGCCTTCTTTTTGCGTTTACAGGCCGCTCTCACTTCATCATTCCACCAAGATGTTCTCCTTTTCCCATTTTTACACACAGTTGTTCTTAGGCATTCCCTTGCTGTTTCTACTACAGCATCCCTGCATGCTACCCATTCACTTTCTATAATCTGAAAAGGTTACTGTCTACTGTTCGAAACTTCTCACTAATCATATCCATGTACTTGTGTCTAATTTCCTCGTCCTGGAGATTTTCTACCCTTATTCGTTTGCAGACAGATTTAACTTTCTCTATTCTAGGCCTAGAGATATTTAGTTCACTACAGATCAGATAGTGGTTTGTATCATCGAAAAATCCCCGGAAAACTCGTACATTCGTAACAGATTTCCCGAATTCGAAGTCGGTTAAGATATAGTCTATTATAGATCTGGTGCCCCTAGCATCCCATGTGTAGCGGTGAATAGCCTTATGCTTGAAGAATGTATTCGTAACTGCTAAACCCATACTAGCACAGAAGTCCAGCAAACGCTTACCATTTCCATTAGCTTCCATGTCTTTCCCACATTTACCAATCACCTTTTCTTATCTTTCAGTTCTATTCCCAACTCTCGCATTGAAATCGCCCATTAGCACTATTCTATCCTTGCTGTTGACTCTGACCACGATGTCACTCAATGCTTCATAAAACTTGTCAACTTCATCCTCATCTGCACCCTCACATGGTGAATACACGGACACAATTCTTGTCCTAATTCCTCCATCTGACAAATCTACCCACATCATTCGCTCATTTACGTGCCTAACAGAAACTATGTTGCGTGCAATGGTATTCCTGATAAAGAACCCTACCCCAGACTCTGCTCTTCCCTTTCTAACACCCGTCAAGTACACTTTCCTATCTCTTCCTCGCTATCTCCCCTTAACCGAATATCACTTACTCCTAGCACATCCAGATGCATCCTCTTTGCTGACTCAGCCAATTCTACTTTCTTTCTTCCATAAGCCCCATTAATATTGATAGCTCCCCATCGAATTCCATTTCGTTCGCCAAGTTGTTTCCAAGGAGTCCCTCGCCTGTCAAATGGGAGTGGGACTCCATTACTCCCATAGGTCCGAGGCTTGCTTAAAATGTTCTGAGCTCGGTAAATTCATGAAGCAGGATGCTACCCTACTTGCACATAGTCCAAGTGAGTATCTCTCCTCTAACGGGTTATGGACCACCGGTGAAATGTACAGTCCTAGCCGCCTGAGCACAAGGAGGGCCATGACTCAGAATATGTCCGAGATACCCTCTCCCATTCCATAGCAACTGGTATCCCGACTCTCAGGACCACTTACTAGGCCACTCAGCCGTTGCCCATGGTTCACGAACTAGGACGTGACTACAGTAACCCACACCATGAACCATATCAGAGAGAGAAAATGGAAGGGATCCGACACTTCGAAAAATGAAGGTATCGGTCAAAGAAAGACATGGGTCACGAAGGGCGTGAAAATGGAAGACTCTCTAGGGCTCGAGTGATCCAATAACATCGGGGCAAAAGTAAGTGGAAGCAATGCCAGGACTCAGCTAATGGCCTTGAGGTCACCAACCCACTCTCCCAAGTTGAGTGCCCCTTGGGCCACCACCTGTGGTTCCAGAAAGAAGAGGAGAAACGATTGAGTGTAGACCGAAGACTTGCAAGATGTCGTCAGAAGTTTAAAGATGCGACAGGAATTCGTCCAAAAGGCGGAATTACTCCAATATGATTGTTTTAATTTCCTTGGCTAAAGTTTCAGGGAAAATCAGGCAATCAATTTTATGTATTCTAGTAATGTTTGGCGTTTCAAGTGTCTGGCGCGAATAAATGGGGAATATACACTATTTTCTAGTACAACTTCATTAAACGAAAACCTGGCTTGAGCGGAAAATGATCTGATCCGTTGAGATTCCGTTTAAGATAGGTTCACAATATTTTCAATGGCTACGTAAGGTAAGTTACTTCCCCCAGAATTTGAGGCAGAATCTTGCCACAGGTGAGCCAACGCCATCTCTACAGTATATTAGACTCTGACTTCTGGAATGCAAACTGTTAAGAAACTGTCCTTTGTGTGCTGATCATCAATTACACTGACGTTTATAGGCTACAGTTGTATTCACATGTGGTTCCATCCTACTGTGATGTTATTGTGTCGCACTTCCCTTCTAATGCAGTGAATAAAAGGAACCTCCAGGTAGCAGCGTGGCCTACCTGCTCTTCCCCGGCAAACAAACTGGCCCTGCGGCAAGGGATACCTTCACTGCCCAATAAAATAGGAACATTAGGCTGGTTTTCCAAAACTGCATTTATACCGGAAGTGATATTCGAATACATATACTTAAGAGCTATCCAAAACAATTTGTAACCTTCCCGGGCCCTTTCAACACAATTGAGAAAATTGCTTAATATTACGTTTTTCGTGGTATGGACACCCGTACTTTGTCTTTAACACAATTACAATCGAACCTCGATGTCTCGACTTTTCAGTATCTCGAGGTAGGTAACTTAACATTTCTCGGCCATTTGTCCCATTCTTCACGTGTATTTATCTCTCTATTATTCGAAATTCGGTTAGGTGGTGGTGGTGATTATTGTTTTAAGAGGAAGTACAACTGGGCAACCATCCTGTATATAACACTAATCAGAGGGGAAAAATGGAAGGGATCCGACGCTTCGAAAAATGAAGATATCGGCCAAAGGAAGACAAGGGCCACGAAAGGCGTGAAAATGAAAGACTCCCTAGCCCTCGCAAACCTAATAGCGTCGGGGTCGGAAAAGAATAAGAGTTGACCAAGCGAGGTCGGATAGGACAGATGAAAGTGAGGAGCCTGGCACAAGTAAGTGGAAGCAATGCCAGGACTCAGCTAAGGGCCTCGTGGTCGCCAACCCACGCTCCAAAGTTCAGAGCCCCTGGGGCTCACAGTTGGGTTCCGTGGTTCAAATCCCGGTCACTCCATGTGAGACTTTTTTTTTTTTTTTTTTTTGCTAGTTGCTTTCGCGTCGCACTGACACAGATAGGTCTTATGGCGACGATGGGACAGGAAACGGCTAGGAGTGGGAAGGAAGCGGCCGTGGCCTTAATTAAGGTACAGCCCCAGCATTTGCCTGGTGTGAAAATAGGAAACCACGGAAAACCATTTTCAGGGCTGCCGACAGTGGGGTTCGAACCTACTATCTCCCGAATACTGGATACTGGCCGCACTTTGCAGCTATCGAGCTCGGTCCATGTGAGACTTTCACTGGACAAAGCGGAGGTGGGACAGGTTTTTCTCCGGGTACTCCGGTTTTCCCCGTCATCTTTAATTCCAGCAACACTCTCCAATATCATTTCATTCCATCTGTCATTCATTAATCATTGCCCCCAGAGGAGTGCGATAGGCTTCGGCAGCCGGCACAATTCCTATCCTCGCCGCTAGATGGAGGGCTTCATTCATTCCATTCCTGACCCGGTCGAACGACTGGAAACAGGCTGTGGATTTGCACTTTCACATGCTCAGAAACGGTAATGTCTATAGGCCTATTTCCAACTTTCGATAACTAAATTGGCTTCTCTTTGCCTCTGCGGTATTAGTCCACCAGTGTGCCTACTCTGTACACACTGTAGAATTTCGGTAGCAATATCTGACCGTCAACATACTCCTACTACAGATTTCTTCAAGTCTTAGATACCCTTGCGCCGAAGGAGTAAAATTTTCCATTTCTCCTCAACTTTGCTGAAAATTAACCGAAGAATATTTTCGCGCAAGAAATAGCGTCTTAAATGGGAGCGACGATAGCTGCAGTCGCTTAAGTGCGGCCAGGTGGTGGTGGTGATTATTAAGAGGAAGTACAAGGTGGTGGTGATTATTGTTTTAAGAGGAAGTACAACTTGGCAACCATCCTCTATATAACACTAATCAGAGGAAAAACAGAAGGGATCCGACACTTCGAAAAATGAATATATAGGCCAAAGGAAGACAAGGGCCACGAAGGACATGAAAATGAAAGACTCCCTAGCCCTCGCAAACCTAATAGCGTCGGGGTCGGAAAAGAACAAGAGTTGACCAAGGGAGGTCGGATAGGATAGGTGAAAGTGAGGAACCTGGCACAAGTAAGTGGAAGCAATGCCAGGACTCAGCTAAGGGCCCCGTAGTCGCCAACCCACGCTCCAAAGTTCAGAGCCCCTGGGGCCCCTTTTAGTCGCCTCTTACGACAGGCAGGGATTACCGTGGGTATTATTCTACAGCCCCCACCCATAGGGGGCTTAAGTGCGGCCAGTATCCAGTATTAGGGAGATAATAGGTTTGAACCCCACTGTCGGAGTCCTGAAGATGGTTTTCCGTGGTTTCCCCATTTTCACATCAGGCAAATGCTGGGGCTGTACCTTAATTAAGGCCACGGCCGCTTTCTTCCCAGTCCTAGCCCTTTTATGTCCCATCGTCGCCATAAGACCTATCTGTGTCGGTGCGACGCAAAGCAACTAGAAAAAAAAAAGAGCGAAGCGCGATATAACGGTGTAAAGCGGGTAATACCCGCGATGCACAGTGGGTAATTTCGAGCATCCAGCCGGCCAAAAATAGTATTTTCAACCCTTGTCTTTGGTGCGCATTTTCTGTGAGACGTGTTTATAACATTCTTGGGTACAGATATTAAGTATTGAAAAGTCGCACTGTCTGATTATCTAATCTCACCGAAGACCTAAAGTGGCTCTCCTCCGTCAGGGCATCATATTCTGGCGAGGCGAGCGCGCAGTGAGGGCTCAGTAAAGACGTCAGAACTAAATATTTCTTTACCTTGCAATGTGATTATATTAGATGTGTGTATTTTTATATAGTATGTAGCATTTTCTGAAAATTACTATATTGTTGCCCGAAATATGCACTTAAAATTCAGATACATGGTGTCCAAGCGCTATCTAACAATACAAATTTGAGCTGACTTTCAAAATGGATTGCCTTTGTTTTCGCAATGAAAGTTATTGGATGAGTTATCTATACTTTAATGGATAGAAAACTAACCTTTTTGCTGCGACCAGGCGCGACCAAGAGAGTAATTAATTTTCTTCAGAAGCCATGTACTCTAACCCGGAGACGGTTTTCGAGCTGTTGAGGAACAGCACTGAATATAAGCGGATCGATGATGGTGGTGGTGGTGGTGGTGGTGATTATTGTTTTAAAAGGAAGGACAACTTGGCAACCATTCTCTATATAACACTAATCAGAGAGAAAAAATGGAAGGGGTCCGACACTTCGACAAATGAAGCTATCGGCCAAAGGAAGACAAGGGCCACGAAGGGCGTGAAAATGAAAGACTCCCTAGCCCTCGCAAACCTAATAGCGTCGGGGTCGGAAAAAAACAAGAGTTGACCAAGAGAGGTCGGATAGGATAGATGAAAGTGAGGAACCTGGCACAAGTGGAAGCAATGCCAGGACCCAGCTGAGGACCCCGTGGTCGCCAACCCACGCTCCAAAATTTAGAGCCCCTGGGGCCTCTTTTAGTCGCCTCTTACGATAGGCAGGGGATACCGTGGGTGTTATTCTACCGCCCCCACCCACAGTGGGATACTATAGCTCATTCCATGTTAAAAAAACAGTATTGCTCTTATGACAACAGGGTTGCCATATCGAACGGCTCCGCTCAACGCCATCACGGGAAAACGGCGGCACATAAATTTGTGATATTCAGTATGTAAGTTCAAGACAAAAGGCTGAAGAGACTAAGCTACAAATTACTTTTATGAACGAAGGGGACGTGGGATTTACAGGGGCCACTTTTGGTTTGTACAGAACCAGAGGTAAACTACGGCACATAAGAAACCTCAGCACTGAAATATAAGGCAAATTGCGAGAGAAAATAGACAAATAATTTTATGGACTTGAGGGGCGGGTGATTCAATCACTCACTACTGATCTGCATTTAGGGCAGTCACCCAGGTGGCAGATTCCCTATCTGTTGTTTTCCTAGCCTTTTCTTAAATGATTGCAAAGAAATTGGAAATTTATTGAACATCTCCCTTGGTAAGTTATTCCAAACCCTAACTCCCCTCCCTATAAACAACCATTTGCCCCAATTTGTCCTCTTGAATTCCAGCTTTATCTTCATATTGTGAGCTTTCCTACTTTTTTAAAGACACCACTCAAACTTATTCGTCTACTGATGTTATTCCACGCCATCTCTCCGCTGATAGCTCGGAACATACCACTTAATACCAATATAAATGGTCCGTTATTGGACATTATACATCTTCCAGCTAACTCATTCCTGGTTGCCAACGTTTCGCAGTGGCCTCCACGGTATGCACTAGCCATGTGTCTTGGTGGGTGTGCTATTTACCAACTGATGAGCCCAACTTAGCACACTGGGGAATGGGTTAGCTGGAAAACTTATGTATTTAATTGCATTTAATAAATTTATCCAGACAATAAAAGCTAGAAAACAGACGCAGTAAATACATACTGCAGATGACTACAAAAGATCACAGTATTAATGTTAAAGAAATAAATCCCACACGTAGGCATATCGCATAACTCTCATTCAACACAATACATTTACGCACTGATTTAAAGCCTAAAATACACACGCAATAAATAAATACTGTAGATGTCTTCATTACAGAAGTTCAGGGAGGAAACGCGTCTATTGGTTGATATCCGAAGCAAAGTGCTGGCAATACCAATGATGGAAACCGCTAGAAGAATCTTCAGAGAGGCTTCCACTTCTGCGGATAGTGGAGTAGATATAAATTTAATAAACCATCTACGTGCTATCGTAGTAACACTTTCGTGTGGGTATGCCATTGACAAAGTGACATTTGGCATGTACGCAAAGGAAACTATACAATTGTACTTACAAAAATACAAATCGTATTACATGCCTGTAACTTTGCACAAACTCTTGGGTCATGGCACTGTATTATACCCATTGGACACCTCTCCGAGGAAGCCCAGGAGTGCAGGAATAAATATAATAGCAAACCTTCCAGAAAGACACAAATACTGACATTTTCCAGAGGCTGCTTATATAATCGGACCCTTATGTTACCAGCTTAGGGAAATCAGGGAGGAGGAAGTTGATTCCGCTTTCACGAGAAGTGCTCAACTGTATCTGGTTCTGCCGAAGGAGATAATGAAAGTGACGATAGCGATTCTGATGTAACTGTATCTAATGAATAAATTGTTTGGCAAGTACATGTATTCCTGTATCTGTTTTTAAACATTCTAAACAGCATGTCCCACTATTAACATCTATTTAATTTCTTAAAGCTATAACGAAAAGTTATTAAAATTACAAAGATTACTAATTCTATTCCTGGCGTAGTAATTTGTTCTTTGTATTTGATTGACCACACACTTAATTATCTCCAATATTAGGAGTTAGATACTAAGTTTTATGTAAATCGGTCCATTAGTTTCCGAGATACGCTTTTTGGCCGGCTAGATTCTTGATATTTCGCACTGTGCGATGGCGCAATAAACGGGCGCGTATTATCGAGATTTTACTGCATTTCAAAAATGCTAGTGCTTTGGCCGGGATTTGAACAGTGATCGATTTGGTGATAAGTCAGCCACGATGTAGCTATGGGTGTAAGAAAACTGACTGATTCTTCCGTACAACAGTCCTGTTTGTGTCAGGAAGTGAACGTTTGTTGGCCATCTACTGGGGGGGGGGGGGGGGAGAAAGTGACCGCAGGGTTAAACATTACCACCCGCGATGGTTGTATGAAACAAATCGATAAGCTGAAAGTGGTGGTGGTGGTGGTGATTATTGTTTTAAGAGGAAGTACAACTAGGCAACCATCCTCTATATAACACTAATCAGAGGGAAAAATGGAAGGGATCCAACACTTCGAAAAATGAAGATATCGGCCATAGGAAGACAAGGGCCTCGCAAACCTAATAGCGTCGGGGTCGGAAAAGAACAAGAGTTGATCAAGGAAGATCTAGTAGAATAGATGAAAGTGAGGAGCTTGGCACAAGTAAGTGGAAGCAATGCCAGGACTCAGCTAAGAGACCCGTGGTCGCCAACCCACGCTCCCCATGTTTAGAGCCCGCGGGAGGCTTTTAGTAGCCTCTTACGACAGGCAGGGGTTACCGCCCTACCCACAAGGGGATGTGAATGATTAGAAATTGGACAGGGAATATTCTGAAGGAGTGTTAGAAGCATTAATATTGTAAAGAAATGACATTTCTCGGACATGATATAGAGGTCCATCGAATACCCCGTAAAAGTGCCTCCGCCCTAGGTTTGTAAAAATGCTTACTTAAGCTGCAATGCTCTTTTTTTTTCTTTTCGAAATCCACTCGTTCACTTCAGAATGTTTTCAGTAGCAGTGCATGTAGTACCCACATACCTGCGAAATTCACAAAACCAAAAATCAGGAGAAATCAGGAAATACAATTGGTCAAAACTTCGAATTCTATATATATGTCATGCGCAATACAGGAGTACTATGGCCCGTGGGGCCCCTTTTAGTCGCCTCTTACGACAGGCAGGGGATACCGTGGGTGTTATTCTACCGCCCCCAACCACAGGGGGAGATAAGCTGAAAAAGGAGAACAATTTCTCTATTGAGATGCGGAAAGAACACACAACATAGCATCTTGAGTTACAGTAGGAGCGAGTGAAATGGCTGTTGTCAAGCAGCTAATGTTGCACATTACTCACTCACCCATCTCGGACGTGTGCCATGGCTTCTCCAGTTTTGCCGTCAGCGAGCCCATCACTGGAACAAAAACACAGATCATTTAGTACGGCAAAATGGGGTGCAAATAATAATGATAATAATAATAATAATAATAATAATAATAATAATAATAATAATAATAATAATAATAATAATCCTCAGACCATATCGCTCTAATATTATAGAAATTGAAAAGAAAGGAAAATTCTCCGGAAAATGTATGGTCCCACGAGAGAAAATGGAATGTGGATTAAGAGGCGAACGAGAGCCTCCGTGGCTCAGGCGCTCTCACCGCTGGATACCGTGGTTCAAATCCCGATCACTCCATGTGAGATTTGTGCTGGAAAAAGCGGAGGCGGGACAGGTTTTCCTCCGGGCACTCCGGTTTTCCTTGCCATCTTTCATTCCAGCAACACTCTCCATTAACATTTCATGTCATCTGTCAGTCACTTATCATTGCCCCAGAGAACAGACAGGCTTCGGCAGCCGGCACATTTCCTATCCTCGTCGCTAGATGGGGGCTCCATTCATTCCATTCCTGACGCGGTCGAATGACTGGAAATAGGCTGTGGATTTTCATTAAGAGAACAGAGGACCTCTACTCATTACCTGACAGGTTCACCGATGCCGTACACAAGAGACGCCTGAAATTCTATGGCTATATCTATAGAATGGACAGCGACAGATGGTGGTGGTGGTGGTGGTGGTGATTATTGTTTTAAGAGGAAGTACAACTAGGCAACCATCCTCTATATAACACTAATCAGAGGGAAAAAATGGAAGGGATCCGACACTTCGAAAATTGAAGATATCGGCCATAGGAAGACAAGGGCCACGAAGGGCGTGAAAAGGAAAGACTCCCTAGCCTTCGCAAACCTAATAGCGTCGGGGTCGGAAAAGAACAAGAGTTGACCAAGTGAAGTCGGATAGGATAGATGAAAGTGAGGAGCCTGGCACAAGTAAGTGGAAGCAATGCCAGGACTCAGCTGAGGGCCCCGTGGTCGCCAACCCACGCTCCAAAGTGTAGAGCCCCTGAGGCCGGACAGCGACAGACTCACCGAAAGATTACTTGAAGTAATCAATTCAGAGAAGGTAAAAATAAAACGGCTAGACGAAACTAAAGCAGACCTCCAAGAAATGAATATCACGGATGTCGCAGATCGGTGGTGGTGGTGATTATTGTTTTAAGAGGAAGTACAACTAGGCAACCATCCTCTATATAACACTAATCAGAGAGAAAAAATGGAAGGGATCCGACACTTCGAAAAATGAAGGTATCGGTCAAAGAAAGACAAGGGCCACGAAGGGCGTGAAAATGAAAGACTCCCTAGCCCTCGCAAACCTAATAGCGTCGGGGTCGGAAAAGAACAAGAGTTGATCAAGGGACGTCGGATAGGATAGATGAGAGTGAGGAGCCTGGGACAAGTAAGTGGAAGCAATGCCAGGACTCAGCTAAGGGCCCCGTGGTCGCCAATCTACGCTCCAAAGTTCAGAGCCCCTGGGGCCCCTTTTAGTCGCCTCTTACGACAGGCAGGGGATACCGTGTGTGTTATTCTACCGCCCCCACCCACAGGGGGTTGTCGTAGATCGTGGAGCCTTTAGTGCAGTAGTAGCCAAACACAAATTCGTGGAGAAACCTCAAAAAAGGAACACAGTGGTTCATAGGGCGTAAGATGCAGCACAGTGTATTCATGAAGAAATTTTGGGAGTGGTGGTGGTGGTGGTGGTGGTCGTGATTGTTTTAAGAGAAAGTACAACTAGGCAACCATCCTCTATGTAACACTAAGCAGAGGGAAAAAATGGAAGGGGTCCGAAACTTCGAAAATGAAGCTATCGACCAAAGAAAGACGAGGGCCACGGAGGGCCGTGAAAAAGAAAGACTTCCTAGGCCTCGAGTGCTCTAATACCGTCGGGGTCGGAAAACAACAAAAGTTGACCAAGGGAGGCCGAATTAGGTAAATGAAAGTGAGGAGCCTGGCACAAGTAAGTGGAAGCAATGCCAGGACTCAGCTCAGAACCCCGTCGTGGTCAACCCACGTTCCCAAGTTCAGAGCCCCTGGAGCTCCTTTTAGTCGCCTCTTACGACAGGCAGGGGATACCGTGGGTGTTATTCTAACGTCCCCACCCACAGGGGGAGAATGTTAACATGGGATTCAGAGGGAGTCGTCACACTAGTTCATTTCTGTTAGTCCTGACTTCGGCTTAATGCATGGTGCATAAGTGTGCTACCGTTGCCTAAGAGAAGTGAGCGCTAGTTCTCAGCATAAAAACCAGGATCGCACTACCACCGCCAGATGTCTCGAGGTGGTGGTGGTGATTATTGTTTTAAGAGGAAGTACAACTAGGGAACCATCCTCTATATAACACTAATCAGAGGGAAAATATGGAAGGGGTCCGACACTTCGAAAAATGAAGATATCGGCCTAAGGAAGGCAAGGGCCGCGAAGGGCGTGAAAATGAAAGACTCCCTAGCCCTCGCAAACCTAATAGCGTCGGGGTCGGAAAAGAACAAGTGTTGACCAAGAGAGGTCAGACAGGATAGATGAAAGTGAGGAGCCTGGCACAAGTAAGTGGAAGCAATGCCAGGACTCAGCTGAGGGCCCCGTGGTCGCCAACCCACGCTCCAAAGTTCAGAGCCCTTGGGGCCCCTTTTAGTCGCCTCTTACGACAGGCAGGGGATACCGTGGGTGTTATTCTACCGCCCCCACCCACAGGGGGAACCAGATGTCTCGACATCGTGCTATAGTTTGCATTTGCTG
This sequence comes from Anabrus simplex, assembly GCF_040414725.1. Taxonomy (NCBI): domain Eukaryota; kingdom Metazoa; phylum Arthropoda; class Insecta; order Orthoptera; family Tettigoniidae; genus Anabrus; species Anabrus simplex. The sequence goes on along the minus strand of NC_090274.1, from coordinate 70,224,660 downwards.
CAGTGGGTTAACATATGGAGAAACGTGTTTTTAATAGGTTTGCGTATAGATTTCACTTATTGTTCGAGTTCAAATTAACTCCAAGTAAATTTCATATACACTATAAAATATGGTATATGGTAGTGTAAGTTCAATAGTTTCCTGTCGATCGAGTTTTAAAGGAGAAGTCCAGACAGGAGGGCAAATTATGTTCCCTATGGTCACCTGGGACGTCCAGAGTCTAATTTACGTTTTAAATATTGAGACTTCAGTTTATGAGCTACAGATTCATTAGATCACTTCACTGCCTCCGACTTCCGCATCAAAAGACACTTTCGAATGGAGAAACTGGAATAACATCCCTCATTAAAGAAAGCCTCCATTACGAGGTGGTGGTGGTGGTGGTGGTTATTGTTTTAAGAGGAAGGTGGTGGTGGTGATTATTGTTTTAAGAGGAAGTACAACTAGGCAACCATCCTCTATATAACACTAATCAGAGGGAAAATATGGAAGGGGTCCAACACTTCGAAAAATGAAGATATCGGCCAAAGGAAGACAAGGGCCACGAAGGGCGTGAAAATGAAAGACTCCCTAGCCCTCGCAAACCTAATAGCGTCGGGGTCGGAAAAGAACAAGAGTTGACCAAGAGAGGTCGTATAGGATGGACGAAAGTGAGGAGCTTGGCACAAGTAAGTGGAAGTAATGCCAGGACTCAGCTAAGGGCCCCGTGGTCGCCAACCCACGCTCCAAAGTTCAGAGCCCCTGAGGGCCCTTTTAGTCGCCTCTTACGACAGGCAGGGGATACCGTGGGTGTTATTCTACCGCCCCCACCCACAGGGGGGTTTTAAGAGGAAGTACAACTGGGCAACCATCCTCTATATAACACTAATCAGAGGGGAAAAATGGAAGAGATCCGACACTTCGAAAAATGAAGATATCGGCCAAAGGAAGAAAAGGGCCACGAAGGGCATGAAAATGAAAGACCCCCTAGCCCTCGTAAACCTAATAGCGTCGGGGTCGGAAAAGAACAAGAGTTGACCAAGGGAGGTCGGATAGGATAGATGAAAGTGAGGAGCCTGGCACAAGTAAGTGGAAGCAATGCCAGGACCCAGCTAAGGGCCAACCCACGCTCCAAACTTCAGAGCCTCTGGGGCCCCTTTTAGTCGCCTCTTACGACAGGCAGAGGATACCGTGGGCGTTATTCTACCGCCCCCACCCACAGGGAGACCTCCATTACGAAGCCATGAATTTGACATGCGTGGAGGAAACGTTAGGATCCCTTATCATAGATGAAATGGCTATCAAGCCCAGAGTACCACTATAGTCGTAATCTTACCAACAACAGTTTTGGAATTACTTGAGACGCTCGAAGGTAAGCTAACTAATCAATTCGCGATTATTGTATTTTCTTTCAGATGTACTATTTTTAAATATCTGCAAGTTTTATATTATCTCAGACGCTATTGATATTAAGAATGACACCATGACTTTTCAGAGAAACCTGTCACTCTGGAGTTGTGTTCCTTGGCCATGATAGGTTGTTGTTGCGGACAAAATTCCAATTGTGAATCATGCTTGGGTCAGATTTCCTCGGTCACTGCTGACAGACCACTGATGTGCCTCATTAGGATGCAAGATCGTGGAGCATTACTCCACCTCTCAAGGAAATTTGTTTACTTTCTGCAAAATATGTTGAATTTTACGCGTCACTCCTTACGTTATCTGGGCAATACGAATTTAGTTTTAAATACTTAACGTTTTTGTTGTTCCAAAGTTCAATGAGGCATTCAAATGTGACGAGTGTGATCAGAGAGCACTGACTGTAGGATCTCATTACAAAACTTTTAAAACCAATACTCGACAATGAAGCTCATAACATTACAGACGCTCATGACGTGGAAAATAATGTCAGGACAAAGCCATTAAGTTGGAGGAACTTAAAAATGTGATACGAGCAGTGATCATGGTAAGTAATTTTAGTGTATTACTTTTATTATTTATTGCACTTGACTTCGTCTAAAATAATTCCAAATATCACTTAAATGTGCTTTACTTTATATTCAATCACTCTAGATCACATTTAGGTGGTCCTCACTTCATTATTTTTAGATATTTACATCTTTAAAAACCAACATGTACTATTGATTGAATGTATTTGAATGTATTTCGCGAACGGCATAGCACAATGTCGAGACCTCTAGCGGACGTTCGTAAAACTACTTGTGCCCCGCATTTCTATCGGTCCAGTTCCCGTAGGCATCGCCCTCTACTATGACTGCGCTAATACGCCTAATACGCTGCTTCACTGGCATTGAAACACGATTGTTCATTACAGCACACGTTAAGTGTTTAGTATATTTCTGTAGCCAATCACTCAAACATATTTGAATCACACCTTACACTTTAATAAAGAAATTCAGTGAAGAACGTATCCACCCGCAGCGGTAAAACTGTACAAAATAATGTTACCGGTAGGTAGTAAATACTCTAGAAAATAAATATTTTCACACACTTTTCTGTTTAAGTGTTTTGCTTTCTCGCGTTCAAATCTGTCAAATATCTCTGTTATTTATGTGGCTGTGTTATTTAAGAATACAGGAATAGCACACTCGCAAATAACGTCACTCAATAACTATGAATGCCCGATTTCAGGAAAACTGAAGTGAGGAAAATCACTCATAGATGCAACAGGATTTTTATGCACAAATGGTTGTGGTGGTGGTGGTGGTGATTATTGTTTTAAGAGGAAGTACAACTGGGCAACCATCCTCTATATAACACTAATCAGAGGGAAAAATGGAAGGGATCCGACACTTCGAAAAATGAAGATATCGGCCAAAGTAAGACAAGAGCCACGAAGGGCGTGAAAATGAAAGACTCCCTAGCCCTCGCAAACCTAATAGCGTCGGGGTCGGAAAAGAACAAGAGTTGACCAAGGGTGGTCGGATAGCATAGCTGAAAGTGAGGAGCCTGGCACAAGTAAGTGGAAGCAATGCCAGGACTCAGCTGAGGGCCCCGTGGTCGCCAACCCACGCTCCAAAGTTCAGAGCCCCTGAGGCCACAAATGGTTGTCTTTCAATACAAAAACACGAGTAACTTCCAAAATCCAGCAGCCTGCTGTTTTAAACTCCTTTATAAATCAAGACCATTAGCAATGTTGAACACATTGGTCTTGTCAAAATAATCAAGCATCTTGTCCGACTGCAATGTTGCTACATTTGTGCTACTGATACGTATGTCGAATAAATTTTTTATCGATAACTTGTATTTGACAGTGGTATCTGCATAAAAAATCGTGCATATCTGTATAATAATGGTCTTTTAAATATTATAGGGCTGTTATTACTTCAGTCGCGAAAATATCTTTCGCGGCAGCACATTCATTTTTCTTAAACTTAGACGGCTCGATGTTTTTGCATGTAAGAAAAATGAACGGGTTTCACAGTTTTATTTGATTGCATCTAGCTGCCTCTGTGGATCCGTGGTAGAGTGTCGGCCTCCGGATCCCAAGATAGCGGGTTCAAACCCGGCAGAGGTAGTCGGATTTTTGAAGGGCGGAAAAAAGTCCAGTCGACACTCCATGTCGTACGATGTCGGCATGTAAAAGATCTCTGGTGATACATTTGGTATTTACCCGACAAAATTAATTAAATCTCAGCCATAGACGCCCAAGAGAGATCCGGTTTACTCTAGGTCCGCTAGATGGCAGACAGAGTAAACCGGAACGTCGAAATTGACGAGCAGACAGCCAGATGGCGTCAATTCGAAATGTCTGCAAACGGTAGCTGAGGCCATACGATTATTATTATTATTATTTATTTGATTGCATCTGATACAGTTTCTTGATAAAATCACCATTTATATCCTGGGAACCATCAAACAGATTTTTTTAGTAAAAGCAAGAAGAGGCATTTCACTATTAACAGGATGACAGATCTTCGGTTTAATGTGTTTTGAAGAAGACATTCTTATTATCCTGCTAACATTAGTCTTACCATTGTCACTCACAATGTGCAACACGAAAAAACCGTAAGCTTCGACTTCCTTCATTGTTTTGAGTGTTAAAATAGCGGTACCCAAAAGCCTCTTAAAGAAGAAAAATGCTGCTGTAACCTTTATTTTATAGCCACAGCAGAAATTATAAAACAGAAAAGGTTATTAACTAGGGTAATTCGATTTCTACTTTCCCTTGCATGACGGTCATCTTGAGTAGTTTTTATTCGCTCAACATGGAATGAAGCGTCTTTCTGTTGAAAGAAGGTGTCGAGTTTCTTGTCATATAACATATGGTGTTCGATGGACTACCAACAATCACAATCTCTCTACTTCATTTAGGCACTGACTTTCTGCTAAGAGGCGCTCCTTTACTAAGTATGTTATTCCAGTCTTGCAGTTTATATCTCCTACGTAGTGTGAAAGTGTGGATTTATTCGGTGTAGCGAAAATATCGTTTCGATGGTCTTGAATTGAAATTCGGCGAGGAATTCTTTTTTTGAAGTAACATTCAGCCATTTATGATGATGTTACTAGTTGGAAGTAAATTCATGAAACGAAACGCCACTTGCCGATCTGCTTTTCATTTTAATTAAGGCACACAGTAGTAAATATTATGTACATAAACATTAAAACGGTTCACGACGAACAGAACAAGCCAAATAAGGCAAACACAGGCTAAAATTACACCAGCGCTCTTAGCATTGAGCACTGGGCGTGTCTCGTCAAGCACACTAATGCCAGCTTCTCAGCGCTCCAAGCGCCTGAACTGGTAACTACGCCGTGTTCGCTCGTTTACATGTGTGACTGGGCGAATGAGAAGGCGTAGGCAACGCCCAGAACACCAGGCAACGGTACTACCACGGCCGACTTGATGCGTCGCTCTAGCTAGGGCAGCGAGGGATCCAGTGGGCCGTGGTACTACTCACTCAGTTTTAATGCCGTCCCTCTACGTGCGCTGGCAATCAATGTCTTGCGATATCTCGCAAAATAGCATGTCACGTCATGACGGCCGACATAAAGGCGACGCTTCGCAGCATCTAGTTGGCCGTGCAAATTGCAGCAAACATACTCATTGCCGACCATTGTTGGGAACTATATTCTTGTGCGTATTGATGTCAAAACAGTGTGATTAGGAACAGGGAAATTCAGTTCATAATGTATTTCCTACGGTTTTCTTTTGTGATACTAATTATCGTGAAATTCGGTTCATCACAACCAGGACAACCAGGACAACCAGGACAACCAGGACAAGGACAACCAGGACAACCAGGACAACCACCACAACAACAAGGACCACCTCCTGACTTTTGTGCTGATGAATTGCCTAGAGGTGGCTGCATTCCTGCTCCATTAACACTATACGAACGTTCGCGTTTTCTTCACAACATCAACACCTTCAGAGACTTAATAGCAGGAGGTTCGTCCAAATGGCCTGATTCATCCAACGCTGCGGAAATCGAAACTGCATTGAAGGGATTCACTGGTGGAGCCAAAGACATGGAAATTATGCACTGGGATGACGATAAAGCTCGAAAGGCTCAAAAGTAAGTGTGATGACCAAATTAGTATCTAATATCTGTAATTTTATTTCAGTACTTATTGTCAGCAAACGCCTTAAGTTGAAAATCACCGAACAGTGTGATGATTGTTATTAAACGGGCGTAACATCTAGGTCATTGGCCCACAGAACATTGTGGCTAAAAATTAAAATTTCTATATTCGTGCATGTTATAACGGGTACGATGCGGATTGGTATCACCCAAATATCACTATAGAATTTGTCAAAAATGGAACATAATTGCTTTTACACATATCAAGTGAAAAATCTGCGGCAAATTAAGAAATACCGTCGTTATTTGAGAAATATGAAAACATACTTAAGGCTTGTAGACAGGACTGGTTTATGTCGTACTCCGCTGCTGGTGCCGTCTTTTGTTACTTTCTTCAGGTCCGTGGAATGGGAGGGCTATGTCTGTAGATTCTCATTATCTTTGTCCATATGACTAGAGCGGCCAGTTCAGACAGCAAAACCCCAGGGGCTCTGAACTTTGGAGCGTGGGTTGGCGACCACGGGGCCCTCAGCTGAGTCCTGGCATTGCTTCCACTTACTTGTGCCAGGCTCCTCACTTTCATCTATCCTATCGACCTCTCTTGGTCGACTCTTGTTCTTTTCCCACCCCGACGCTATTAGGTTTGCGAGGGCTAGGGAGTCTTTCATTTTCACGCCCTTCGTGGCCCTTGTCTTCCTTTGGCCGATATCTTCATTTTTCGAAGTGTCGGACCCCTTCCATTTTTCCCTCTGATTAGTGTTATATAGAGGATGGTTGCCAAGTTGTCCTTCCTTTTAAAACAATAATCACCACCACCACCATCAGACAGCAAAATGGAGGTCAACAGAAAAATACCATGATCCCTGGACCAATAAATATTTTTATTTCTGTTCGAACGAAAGTAGCTCGATCCCTGGACCAATAAATCACTAGTCCACTGATTTTTTCTTATGTACATTGGCCATGCCATTTTGTCGCCTATTAAATATTGCATATCGCGATACAATTAATGAAATGATGTCATTGAAAAGTGAAGCAATGAAACGAAAGTAAAGAACTTCAGTGAACACAGATATTACACACGAAATCGTTGAAAGTGTAAGACAAAAGACATACGTGTGTCACTGTGAGCGCAACACCAAATGTACTTGTAAAGCGGTGAAGTACGTATACATAATATTCTCCAAAAATCAAATATTTCTTAATTTGCGCAGATTTTTCAATTGATATGTGTAAAAGCAGTTATTATGTTCCATTTGTGACAAATTTTATAGTGATATTTGGGTGATAGCAATGCACACTATACCCAAGTTAAGTTATAGATAAGAAAATACCCATCTCCCATAATAATGGAAACCACAGATTAGGAAGAGGGCATTGTTATCTTTCTTCTGATTTCATACAAGCAGTTTCACACAAGTTTAATATCATATAGAAAATTTTAAAAACAATGCAGTAGGACAAATATAGAATGGAGTCATTAACCAGAATTTAACACCTGTGAGTGATTAGTGGTGGTGTGTTGGTGGTGATTATTGGTTTAAGAGAAAGTACAACTAGGCAACCATCCTCTAAATAACACTAACGAGAGAGAGAAAAATTAAGGGATCGGACACTTCGAAAAATGAAGGTATCGGCCAAAGAAAGGCGAGGGTAGCAAAAGGCGTGAGAATGAAAGACTCCCTAGCCCTCCATGCGTAATACCGTCGGGGTCGGTAAAGTACACTAGAGTCCCGTTAATCCGAAAGTCCGGTTAATCCGAACTGAAATATTCAATTTTTAAAAATAATTCTCCTTATTAAAAAGAAAGAACATATTATAGAATGAAGATTTACTTTCATTTTATTAGTCATATTTTACTACAATAACTTAATGTAAGCATAATTACAAATCATAAACCATCAATGTCCGACTCGTTGGCTGAACGGTCAGCGTACTGGCCTTCGGTTCAGAGGGTCCCGGGTTCGATTCCCGGCCGGGTCTGGGATTTTAACCTTAATTGGTTAATTCCAATGGCACGGGGGCTGGGTGTATGTGTTGTCTTCATCATCATTTCATCCTCATCACGACGCGCAGGTCACCTACGGGTGTCAAATAGAAAGACCTGCACCTGGCGAGCCAAACCCGTCCTGGGATATCCCGGCACTAAATGCCATACGACATTTCATTTCATAAACCATCAATCACTGGTCGTTTGTCTTTACAAAGTCTGTTAGTTTTTTTTGTCGTAGTGATTGGAACCTACTCGAAGACTCAGTGTTAAACCTGCGTCTCATAAGCATCACATCAGTGGGCGTAGCAGCGGAGTGTTGCTCGACGTAGCGTACGGCAAGTTCTAAGGCGGCCGCGGCATCTGAATGTGGCACTAGTTGTTCATTGTGGTCTTCTTCGTCGTCACTCCGTTCCTCATCAACTCTAAATTCATTCTCCACCATAGCTACAATTTCTTGGTCTGTTTATAATTGATGACAGTCAGCTTCCATCCACTCCATCCACTGTCATTTTCATTGTCGTTTTCTCCTGTACGGATTCTTAACTACCCTACTGTAATTTTATACAGTATTTTATTAATCTAACTGCTAAAGAATGGACATTTCAAATTATAGTAGTCTATGTACTGTACTGTATTGTAGAAAGAAACTATTTTCCTCAGACTGTTGAGGCGGCTCGCCTTTTGATCCCAACTTGGCAGGTTCAATCGTGGCTCAGTCAGGTTGTATTTGAAGATGCTCAAATACGTCAGCCTCGTGTAAGTAGATTTACTGGCACGTAAAAGAACTCCTGCGGGATAAAATCCCGGCACCTAGGCGTCTCCGGAGACCGTAAAAGTAGTTACCGGGACGTAAAAACAATAACATTATAATTAGAAAATATTTTCCGGTTAATCCGAAAATTTCGTGATAAGAACAGACTCCGGTCCCAATTAGTTCGGATTAACGAGACTCTACTGTACCAGTGTTGGCCAAGGGAGGTCGGATAGGAGAGATGAAAGTGAGGAACCTGGCACAAGTAAGTGGAAGCAATACCAGGACTAAGCTAAGAGACCCGTGGTCGCCAACCAACGCTCCCCATGTTTAGAGCCCGAGCCTTTTAGTAGCCTCTTACGACAGGGAGGGGTTACCGCCCTACCCACAAGGGGATGTGAATGAGTGGTGGTGATTATTGTTTTAAGAGGAAGTACAACTGGGCAACCATCCTCTATATAACACTAATCAGAGAGAAAAAAATGGGAGGGGTCCGACACTTCGAAAAATGAAGGTATCGGCCAAAGAAAGACAAGGGCCACGAAGGGCGTGAAAATGAAAGACTCCCTAGCCCTCGCAAACCTAATAGCGTCGGGGTCGGAAAAGAACAAGAGTTGACCTAGGAAGGTCAGATAGGAGAGATGAAAGTGAGGAGCCTGGCACAAGTAAGTGGAAGCAATGCCAGGACTCAGCTAAGGGCCCCGTGGTCGCCAATCCACGCTCCAAAGTTCAGAGCTCATGGGGCCCCTTTTAGTCGCCTCTTACGACAGGCAGGGGATACCGTGGGTGTTATTCTACCGCCCCCACCCACTGGGGGGGAGATGTGAATGATCAGAAATTGGACAGGGAATATTCTGAAGGAGTGTTCGAAGCATTAATATTGTAAGGAAATGACATTTCTCGGACATGCTATAGAGGTCCATTGAATACCCCGTAAAAGTGCCTCCGCCCTAGGTTTGTAAAAATGCTTACTTAAACTGCAATGCTCTTTTTTTTTTTCTTTTTCGAAATCCACTCGTTCACTTTAGAATGTTTTCAGTAGCAGTGCATGTAGTACCCACATACCTACCAAATTCACAAAACCAAAAATCAGGAGAAATCAGGAAATACAATTGGTCAAAACTTCGTATTCTATATATATGTCATGCGCAATACAGGAGTACTATGGTATATGTTATAAAGCGGACTGTTGCTATACATACATACATACATACATACATACATACATACATATATACATACATTACATACATACATCATTATAGACTCTTATGCCTTTCAGCGTTCAGTCTGCAAGCCTCTGTGAATTTACTAAACGTCGGCACAATCCTCGATTTGCAACTAGTGTTGTGGCCTCATTTAGTTCTATACCTCGCATCTTTAAATCGTTAGAAACTGAGTCTAACCATCGTCGTCTTGGTCTACCTCTACTTCTCTTACCCTCCATAACAGAGTCCATTATCCTCCTAGGTAACCTATCCTCCTCCATTCGCCTCACGTGAACCCGCCACCGAAGCCAGTTTATGCGTAGAGCTTCATCCATCGAGTTCATTCCTAAATTAGCCTTTATCTCCTCGTTCCGAGTACCCTCCTGCCATTGTTCCCACCTGTTTGTACCAGCAATCATTCTTGGTACTTTCATGTCTGTCACTTCTAACTTATGAATAAGATGTCCTGACTCCACCCGGAAAGTGGTGCTGGTGGTGGTGGTGGTGGTGATTATTGTTTTAAGTGGAAGTACAACTAGGCAACCATCCTCTATATAACACTCATCACAGAGAAAAAATGGAAGGGGACCGACACTTCGAAAAATGAAGGTATCGGCCAAAGGAAGACAAGGGCCACGAAGGGCGTGAAAATGAAAGATTCCCTAGCTCTCGCAAACCTAATAGTGTCGGAGTCGGAAAAGAACAAGAGTTGACCAAGGGAGGTCGGATAGGACAGATGAAAGTGAGGAGCTCGGCACAAGTGGAAGAAATGCCAGGACTCAGCTGAGGGCCCCGTGCTCGCCAACCCACGCTTCAAACTTCAGAGCCCCTAAGGCCCCTTTTAGTCGCCTCTTAGATAGGCAGGGGATACCGTGGGTGTTATTCTACCGCACCCAACCACAGGGGGGTGAGTCCACCCAGCTTTCGCTCCCATAAAGCAAAGTTTCGTCTGGGAGCTGACATCCTTCTTGCAGAATGCTGTTGATCGCAACTGCGAGTTCACTGCATTAGCTTTACTACACCTTGATTCAATCTCACTATATTACCATACTGGGATAACACACAACCTAAATACTTGAAATTATCGACCTGTTCTAGCTTTGTATAACCAATCTGACATTCAATTCTGTTGAATTTCTTACCTACCGACATCAATTTAGTCTTCAAGAGGCTAATTTTCATACCATAGCATAGCCCAGACTGCTGACGACATTTCCACCTAACTGAATCACTCCCTGCCATTTTATAACTTTCAGCAGATGATCCATGTAAACTACGAGCAGCACAGGTGAAAGATTTTTTTTTTGCTAGTTGTTTTACGTCGCACCGACACAGATAGGTCTTACGGTGACGATGGGACAGGAAAGGGCTAGGAATGGGAAGGAAGCGGCCGTGGCCTTAATTAAGGTACAGCCCCAGCATTTGCCTGGTGCGAAAATGGGAAACCACGGAAAGCCATTTTTAGGGCTGTCGACAGTGGGGTTCGAACCTACTATCTCCCGAATACTGGATACTGGCCGCACTTAAGCGACTGCAGCTATCGAGCTCGGTAGGTGAAAGATTACGGCCTTGTCTAACCCCTGTAAGTACCCTGAACCAAGAACTCATTCTACCATCAATTCTCACTGAAGCCCAATTGACAACATAAATGCCTTCGATTTATTTTAATAATCTACCTTTAATTCCATAGTCCTCAAGTATGGCGAACATCTTTTCCCTCGGTTCCCTGTCATATGCTTTCTCTAGATCTACGGAAACATAAACACAACTACCTATTTCTCTCATAGCATTTTTCATTTACCTGGCGCATACTGAATATCTGATCCTGACAAGCTTCTCGGTGGTCTGAAACTACACAGGTTTTCATCCAACTTCCTCTCAACGACTGATCGCACCCTCCCTTCCAAGATGCCAGTGAGGCTACAAGGCTAAACATTGCACATCTCTATTCCCTCACAGGAAGTATGTGAGTGAGATGATCGGTCTCTGATAAGCCTTCCGAAAATACTGTAGTAGGTACTCGTGCCCCACAAGTGCGGATCAGCCATGCACTTACATGTCATTACTTAGCAAATGGATAGATTAATATGTCATCACGCGCCCACGAAGCACAATGCTATTTTTATCAAGTAATAAATTAAAATTCGCCAGAATTATCTCCAAATAGCTCCTAAAATCTCTAAATAAAAGTCACTAGTCGTCTTTTTTTCTTAAATTTTCTCACAGACTAAAAAGGACGCCAAATCTAGATTCTAGAATCGACCAGACTGATGTGAACATAACACGCGAGAATGAGAGATTGACAACCGATATACGCGTTTCAATAAACATCGCACATTTACACACACATTTCTCGTATTAGCAAACGTCGATATTACATTTGAAAACGGCCACTGCCTTCGTGAAGTACAGGCCGTACTGTAGCAAGCGCGGGAAAGCAATCAGCTGATCGTTAGGGGGGAAGTTTAGCACGTGAGTTAGTTTAGTTACATGTGAATTCTTCGCCGTTTTATCGAAATTTTTAACATTGGCCACATGTTTACTCATATATATAAGGCGTCCGCCTGTCACCCGGCGGCCCCGGGTTCGATTCCCGGCCGGGTCAGGGGTTTTTAATTGTGAATGATTAATATCCCTGGACTGGGGACTGTGTGTTTTTGTCATTCTTAATGTTTCTTTCCACACATTCAACACAGTATACTTACGCAATTTCCAAATACACGCAGGTTCATAACATATGGTTCAAAGTTGGGGTAAAAGATCTTAGGTTGACGCCTCGAATAAATAGCATTTAAAAAATAACTCCTACATTTGACCTCTAATCAGACTGGTTCGTGAAGAAACAATAACATCCCTATATATATATATATATCAGACTGTGTCGTTATCGACTGCATTATTAAATGAAAAGTCCTCAATTAGTGAAGGAAACTTAGTGTGAGCGTGTATTCATGTGAGGCTATAGGTTAAGAATATCGCTCTGCCGTGTTTTAATTTTGTAGTTTGTGTGTGTGTGTGTGTGTGTGTGTGTGTGTGTGTGTGTGTGTGTGTGTGTGTGTGTGTGTGTGTGTGTGTAATGTTATATCCCTAGTGTAAAGTTAGTGCATTCAGCGTTTTATTATCAACCACGATGTGTATATAATTGAATTAAGGTTATTAGTGAGAGAAATCACCACGCTAAGAGTAGCTGTGTGCCTGGTGGTGGTGGTGGTGGTGATTATTGCTTTAAGAGGAAGTACAACTAGGCAACCATCCTCTATATAACACTAATCAGAGCGAAAAATGGAAGGGGTCCGACACTTCGAAAAATGAAGATATCGGCCAAAGTAAGACAAGGGCCACGAAGGACGTTAAAATGAAAGACTCCCTAGCCCTCGCAAACCTAATAGCGTCGGGGTCAGAAAAAAACAAGAGTTGACCAAGGGAGGTCGGATAGGATAGATGAAAGTGAGGAGCCTGGCACAAGTGGAAGCAATGCCAGGACTCAGCTGAGGGCCCCGTGGTCGCTAACCCACGCTCCAAAGATCAGAGCCCTTGGGGCCCCTTTTAGTCGCCTCTTACGACAGGCAGGGGTTACCGTGGGTGTTGTTCTACCGCCCCCACCCACAGGGGGTGGACTCAGCTGAGGGCCCCGTGGTCACAACCCACGCTCCAAAGTTCAGAACCCCTGGGGCCCCTTTTAGTCGCCTCTTACGACAGGCAGGAGATACCGTGGGTGTTATTCTACCGCCCCCACCCACAGGGGGATGGCCTTCTGACCCCAACTTGGCAGGTTCGATTCTGGCTCAGTCCGGTGGTATTTGAAGGTGCTCAAATACGCCAGCCTCGTGTCGGTAGATTTACTGGCACCTAAAAGAACTCCTGCGGGACTAAATTCCGGCACCTCGGCGTCTCCGAAAACCGTAAAAGAGCAGTTAGTGGGACGTAAAACAAATAACATTATTATTATTAAAAAATGGAAGGGTTCCGACACTTCGAAAAATGAAGGTATCAGCCAAAGGAAGACAAGGGCCACGAAGGGCGTGAAAATGAAAGACTTCCTAGCCCTCGCAAACCTAATAGCCTCGGGGTCGGAAAAGAACAAGAATTGACCAAGGGAGGTCGGATAGGATAGATGAAAGTGAGGAGCCTGGCACAAGTGAGTGGAAGCAATGCCAGGACTCAGCTGAGGGCCCCGTGGTCGCCAACACACGCTCCAAAGTTCAGAGCCCCTGGTGCACACACTATCTGAGTGTGAGTGCATTTGCTTTAATCTGATTTAAATCCAGGCACACAACACGAACGACACCTATAACCGCTAGTAAAAATATTTTAAAAGCACTAAGTATATCTTGTTTTTTTTTTGCTTCATGTCGCACCGACACAGATACTGTAGGTCTTATGGCGACGATGGGACAGGGAAGGGCTAGGAGTGAGAAGGAAACGGCCGTGGCCTTAATTAAGGTACAGCCCCAGCATTTGCCTGGTGTGAAAATGGGAAACCACGGAAAACCATTTTCAGGGCTGCCGACAGTGGGGTTCGAACCTACTATCTCCCGAATACTGGATACTGGCCGCACTTAAGCGACTGCAGCTATCGAGCTCGGTACTAAGTAAGTATGTCATCCGAAATTGAAACCACCCTTGAACCAATAAGCGCATTGGACTACACCTCAATATAAACCAACCTATTTCTCTCAGATAATCTATATATATATAAAAAGAGATGTTATCCCAGTAATGCTGAGAAGCTAGCACTTAGTATGCTAAACGAAACATATGCTGAAGATCAGTGGTAAAGAGTTTTCACTGAGGGCTCATAAATAGATCACAGAGGAACAGACGCTGGAGGTTTTCGCCAATTATTCTCACAATACGCTCCAGTAGGTAGATATAATTTCGATAGAGAAATAGAAGTCATCTCTCTTGGCTTAAAATATCTGATTTATAGAGTCAATTCATTTTAAGAAAGCATTCCAACTCACAGATTCACTAGCTGCCATACACGCAGTATCCTCAAATATCAAAACCCATTCATCAAGAATTCATGACATTAAACATCTACTACCAAAATTAAAAACTTTAAAGATAAACATCACTTTACAATGGATCCCCGCACATGTAGTAGAAGGCAACGAGGAGGTGGTGGTGATTATTGTTTCAAGAGGAAGTACAACTAGGCAACCATCCTCTATATAACACTAATCAGAGGAAAAAATGGAAGGGATCCGACATTTCGAAAAATGAAGATATCGGCCAAAGGAAGACAAGGGCCACGAAGGGCGTGAAATTGTAAGACTCCCTAGCCCTCGCAAACCTAATAGCGTCGGGGTCGGAAAAGAACAAGAGTTGACCAAGTGAGGTCGGATAGGATAGATGAAAGTGAGGAGCATGGCACAAGTAAGTGGAAGCAATGCCAGGACTCAGCTAAGGGCCCCGTGGTCGCCAACCCACACTCCAAAGTTCAGAGCCCCTGGAGCCCCTTTTAGTCGCCTCTTACGACAGGCAGGGGATACCGTGGGTGTTATTCTACCGCCCCCACCCACAGGGGGTTGACCTTCAGAACGGGAGGAAGACTAGGTACAAACCAAGTAATCAAATTAGAAGGGATAGGCTTGCAAATAGTGAACAGCTTCAAGTATATGGGTGTGACATTCCAAAACCATGGTGAAACATGTGAAGGAGAAGGTAGCATCCGCAGTGGCTTCAATGAGTGAAGTGAAGAATTTTAGTAAACTTTCGCTCAAAACGGCTATTGACCTATTTAAGCTGAAAGTGATACCAGTCTTGACGTATGCTTTGGAATGTATATGGGACCACCTGAAGAAGAAAGGCCTGAAACTATTCTCTTCTCCTCCTTCGTTTTGCCTCATGACTGAGGCGTCGTGACTATCATAATATTCAGCCATTTAGCCGATGAACCATACTCCGCCATTCTTCACTATCTAAAGCTTTCAATGTGGTTACTCTGAGAGAACACTGTAGGGGGCCGTTCACCATGTCAATCCATCGTGTTGGTACTCGTCCTCGTTGTCTGGTTCCCTGGACTTTGCCCTTAACAATCAACTTTTGAAGACTACCATCTCGGCGCATTATATATCCAAAGTAGCGTACGATCCGCTGGGAGACCTTACACGACAGACGAACTTTTATCTGAAGTTGGTTCAGGATTCATGTGTTCGTGCGATGAGCTGTAAAAGGAATCCTCAACATTCTCTTCCAGCACCACATTTCAAAGCTTTCTATCCGTTCATGATCACGTTTGAGGATGGTCAACGTCTCTGCGCCATACAAGAAGACTGAGAAGACTAGAGATTCAACGAGCTTCTTTTCTCTATTGATGGCGAGATCTTTCCAGATCTTGCGCAGACGATCATTGCTACCTTTGCTATTTCAATTCTTCGCTTTATTTCATCTTTGGAACCACCAGAATTGGATAGTAAGGAGCCTCCAATCTGTTGGATATGTGGACTGTTGTTCTTACGATCAACGATCATGACTTCGGTTTCCTGTCGATTTAGGCTTAATCCAGTTTGTAGGCTTGCTTCCTCCACTCTCTTAATCAGCTCTGTCAACTCCTCCTCAGATGATGCTATCAAGGTGGTGTCATCAGCAAATCTCAAGTTGTTGATCTTGCATCCCCCAATGGAAAATCCTTTGTCCCAGTCATCTAATGCAGCTGAAACTATTAGAAAGTGTCAAAGCAAGGTATTTGGAAAAGGCTATGAATCTTTCAAAATTGACCCCTTCCCGCCTGGTGTATGTCCTGGCTCGGCAGGAATACTACATTGAAGAACTTCGCATGCAGTTGAACCTGCCACCTACTGAGACCTATCAACAATTATTGCACGAGCTGCAAGACAAGCGGAAGGAAATATGGGACGATTTCTATGCGACCGAAGCAATTATGTCCTCTGACTGGATGGACTCAAAATACGAGCTGCGGCAGGTAGTGACCCGCTTTGCGGTTCATGGGTTTCACCATAGAGTGTGTAGCGTGAAGAAGGTGGTGATGTGGTGGTGATTATTGTTTTAAAAGGAAGTACAACTGGGCAACCATCCTCTATATAACACTAATCAGAGAGAAAAATGGAACGGGTCCAACACTTCGAAAAATGAAGGTCTCGGCCAAAGGAGGACAAGGGCCACGAAGGGCATGAAAATGAAAAACTCTCTAGGATTCGCAAACCTCTAACCATCGGGGTCGAAAAGAACAAGAGTTGACCAAGCGAGGTCGAACAGGACAGATGAAAGAGAGGAGCCTGACATAAGTAAGTGGAAGCAATGTCAGTACTCAGCTATGGGCCCCGTTGTCGCCAACCCACGCTCCGAAGTTCGGAGGCCCTGGGGCTGACCAACGGAGGTCGCATAGGATAGATGCAAGTGAGGAGCCTGGCACAAGTGGAAGCAATGCCAGGACTCAGCTAAGGGCCCCGTGGTCGCCATCCCACGCTCCTGGGCCCCTTTTTTCGCCTCTTACGACAGGCAGGGGATACCGTGTGTGTTAGTGGTGGTGATTATTGTTTTGAGAGGAAGTACAACTAGGCAACCATCCTTGTTTCTACCAGCTCCACCCACAGGGGGAATTGACCCAAAGCAGAACCCTGAGGCACATCAGAATTAACATTGAAAACCTAGGACTTAGCCTGAAGGTGGTGGTGGTGATTATTGTTTTAAGAGGAAGTACAACTAGGCAACCATCCTCTATATAACACTAATCAGAGTGAAAATATGGAAGGGGTCCGACACTTCGAAAAATGAAGATATCGGCCAAAGGAAGACAAGGGCCACGAAGGGCATGAAAATGAAAGACTCCCTAGCCCTCGCAAACCTAATAGCGTCGGGGTCTGAAAAGAACAAGAGTTGACCAAGAGAGGTCGGAAAGGATAGATGAAAGTGAGGAGCCTGGCACAAGTAAGTGGAAGCAATGCCAGGACTCAGCTGAGGGCCCCATGGTCGCCAGCCCACGCTCCAAAGTTCAGAGCCCCTGAGGCTCCTTTTAGTCGCCTCTTACGACAGGTAGGGGATACCGTGGGTGTTATTCTACCGCCCCCACCCACAGGGGGGAACTTTGCCTGAAAAAGTAACAAATTGTTTTCTACAAGAAATATAGTCTTAGGACGATTTTTCTTCAGTTTTCCGAAGCACTGCTACCTGTACCATTGCCATTGCAATCTCTTTGGGAACAAACAAAAACAGAACTAGTAAAGCGATCGCCTATAGTCACTCCCTTTCTACGCTTTTCCTACATACACGATCAGAGAATGCAGCTTTGTTTACTTGTCAGCTTATCAATAAAATGGCAAAGAGTGACAAGTTTGTAAAGAATGTTAGAGGTGGTGGTGATTATTGTTTTAAGAGGAAGTACAACTAGGCACCCATCCTCTATATAACACTAATCAGAGGGAAAATATGGAAGGGATCTGACACTTCGAAAAAAGAAGACATCGGCCAAAGAAAGACAAGGGCCACGAAGGGCGTGAAAATGAAAGACTCCATAGGCCTCCACCCACAGGGGGAAGAGTTGACCAAGAGAGGTAGGATAGGATAGATGAAAGTGAGTAGCCTGGCACAAGTAAGTGGAAGCAATGCCAGGACTCGGCTAAGGGCCCCGTGGTCGCCAGCCCAGGCTCCAAAGTTCAGAGCCCCTGGGGCAAAGAATGTTAGAGAAACAGAAATTAGTCTCTTTGTCACTAGTCACCACCAGTAATTCTAGTCACTTGTCAAACTTTTAGTTTTAAGAAGTAGTACCCAGGCCTGTTCTATATGAATGCAATAACATTTGTTTTTATTATTTCAGGTGGGCAAATAAATGTGGGTCGAACGCACAAGAACAAGACACATGCAGAAGCAAGGAAGATGAGTATACAAATTTACAGCTAGAAATAGATTACGCTGGCAATAATGAAACTGTCGCTATGGATCAACTGTTCAAGAAGTGCGTGACAGATACGACCTCTTACACGCACAATATCCCTAGAGGATCTGCTCAAACTGCACAGTTCACGTGTCCCACTGCCATATCGTGGGGGGACGCTGACGCCGTAGGCTGCGGCAAAGTAATACCGAGCGCAGGAAAAATTAGGATGGTATGCGCCTTCACGCCTTGCTGCTGGTCAGGTGCTACCAAGTTCACACAAGGGGCTGCGAGGGAGCAGTGTAAACATAAAAACCCAGGATACAGCGCGCGGTATCGTAACTTGTGCGCACCTCCTGTGGCCGGCCGCACCAACGACTTCTATCCAGTCAGCGTGTCACTGGGCTTAGCTGGAGCAATACTCATTACTGTACTAACATTCCTGTCGATGAGAAGAGACCAGGAAAACTAAATACACTCTTTGATGTTAAAGATACAATTATATTTTATTTTGTATGGTGTATGAATTTAATGTAAAAATATGAAAGTACATTTTAAACAGTGTAAAGGTGTCAAATATTTAGTGAAGTAATTGTGATGTAGCCCATAAATAATAAAATTACTTTTATTTGGAAATATTTCTACCTCAGGAAACAGTTTTACTCACCAATTACAGGTATTATTATCCTTCTCTAAAAGTTACCATGCCGTGTGACAGCTTCAGTAGACTGTGGCTCATTCCAAGTTAAGGAAACAGCATTGCTCTTACAAGGAGTGAAACCCTCCCCCCCCCCCCATCTGAGATGGTGGTGGCGGTGGTGATTATTGTTTTAAGGTCCGACTCGTTGGCTGAATGGTCAGCGTACTGGCCTTCGGTTCAGAGGGTCCCGGGTTCGATTCCCGGCCGGGTCGGGGATTTTAACCTTCATTGGTTAATTCCAATGGCCCGGGGGCTGGGTGTTTGTGCTGTCCCCAACATCCCTGCAACTCACACACCACACATAACACTATACTCCACCACAATAACACGCAGTTACCTACACATGGCAGATGCCGCCCACCCTTATCGGAGGGTCTGCCTTACAAGGGCTGCACTCTGCTAGAAATAGCCACACGAAATTAAAATTGTTTTAAGAGGAAGTACAACTTGGCAACCATCCTCTACATAATACTAATCAGAGAGAAAGAACAGAAGGGGTCCGACACTTCGATAAATAAAGGTATCGGCTAAGGAAGACAAGGGCCACGAAGGGCATGAAAATGAAAGACTCCCTAGACCTCCATACGTAATACCGTCGGGGTCGGAAAAGAAGAAGCGTTGACCAAGGGATGTCAGATAGGTTATACGAAAGTGAGGAGCCTGTCACAAGTGAGTGGAAGCAATACCAGGACTCAGCTAAGGGCCCCGTGGTCACCAAACCATTCTCCAAAATTCGGAGCCCCTGGGTGGTGGTGGTGATTATTGTTTTAAGAGGAAGTACAACTGGGCAACCATCCTCTATATAACACTAATCAGAGGGAAAAATGGAAGGGGTCCGACACTTCGAAATATGAAGGTATCGGCAAAGGAAGACGGGCCACGAAGGTGGTGGTGGTGGTGGTGGTGGTGATTATTGTTTTAAGAGGAAGTACAACTAGGCAACCATCCTCTATATAACACTAATCGGAGAGAAAAATGGAAGGGAACCGACACTTCGAAAAATGAAGGTATCGGACAAAGAAAGGCAAGGGCCACGAAGGGCGTGAAAATGAAAGACTCCCTAGCCCTCGCAAACCTAATAGCGTCGGGGTCGGAAAAGAACAAGAGTTGACCAAGGGAGGTCGGATAGGATAGATGAAAGTGAGGAGCCTGGCACAAGTAAGTGGAAGCAATGCCAGGACTCAGCTGAGGGCCCCGTGGTCGCCAAGCCACGCTCCAAAGTTCAGAGCCCCTGGGTCCCCTTTTAGTCGCCTCCTACGACAGGCAGGGGATACCGTGGGTGTTATTCTACCGCCCCCACCCACAGGGGTCATTAAAATATACTATACTGTACTTTGCAATGTACTGTATTATGAAAGGCAGATAAAAAGGATGAGGCATTTTTGCCTATGAGTTATTCAAATAACTACATAACATTTCCTTTTTCCTGAACATTCGCAGAAAGGAAGCGCAATGGCGGGAATAGCCTCTGCTTCGTTGCCTTCCTTCATTTTCCTTCTGTGTTGCTCTGATACAAGCCTCGTGTAGTCCCTCACTCTGAACCGCCGGTAGCTCACTTTCGTAGTAAATCAAATTGCAGTATTTATTTGTTGCGTGGGTTTTTAGGCTTTAAATCAGTGCGTAATTGCCTTGTGTTGAGTGAGAGTTATGCGATAAGCCTACGTGTGGGATTTTTAACATTAATACTGTGATCTTTTGTAGTCATCTACAGGATTTATTTGTTGAGTCTGTTAGCCCTTTTTATCAGTGCGTACTTGGCTTGTGTTAAATGAGTGTTATGTGATTTATTTAATATTGATACAGTGATCTACTTGCGTTATGGCTGAGAACGTTACGATACGACTGCACAGTAGTACCCCACGTTGTCTGGAGAAATGTATTAAATGCAATTAAATGCATCCCTCACCCCTCGAGCCCATAACATTTTTTTTTGTCTATTTTCTCCCTCAGTTTGCCTTACACTTCAATGCTGAAGTTTCTTATGAGACTTAGTTTACCTCTGATTCTGTACAAACCGAAAATAGCCCCTGTAAACCTCCCGGTCCCCTTTAGTTCATAAACATAATTTGCAACTTAGTTTCTTCCTTTTTCTATCTTGAACTTACATACTGAATTTCACACATTTTTATGTGCCGCCGTTTTCCCGTGGTGGTGTTGAGCAGAGCCGTTCGATATGGCAACCCTGTTGTCATAAGAGCAATACTGTATTCTGAATATGGAATGACCTATAGGGTAAAAACGTACTCTTTGCGTCAAGCCGCACCGGTGAGAGGTGGTGATTATTGTTTTAAGAGGAATTACAGCTGGGCAACCATCCTCTATATAACACTAATCAGAGGGAAAAATGGAAAGGATCGGATACTTCGAAAAATGAAGATATCGGCCAAAGGAAGACAAGGGCAACGAAGGGCGTGAAAAAGACTCCCTAGCCCTCGCAAACCTAATAGCGTCGGGGTCGGAAAAGAACAAGAGTTGACCAAGGGAGGTCGAATAGGATAGATCAAAGTGAGGAGCCTGACACACGTAAGTGGAAGCAATGCCAGGACTCAGCTGAGGGCCCCGTGGTCGCCAACCCACGCTCCAAAGTTCAGAGCCCCTGGGGCCCCTTTTAGTCGCCTCTTACGACAGGCAGGAGATACCGTGGATGATATTCTACCGCCCCCACGCACAAGGGGAGCCGTGCGGTATCCAATGAAAACCTGAGAATGCTGGATGACAGTTTGTCAATTCCACGTGGAGTTGCATAGGTTGTTAAGTCTATCGTATCATTACTACGTTTTTCACAGTTTCAATACTAAGGAAATGGCAACGTGAAACTCAATTGATCAAACAATAATATGAAGTGAGCAGCAAACTTGAAACAGAAACTGAATTGACAACACTGCTTTGTCCTCTCATTTTAAGGTGCCTGTTGTGAGCCAATAGAGAAGCACAATGATACTTTATGCGGACGAACTGCATGTGTGACATGTAGAGAACAACAATTCGGGAAGTCTCCAAAATGTTTCCAGCTCATCTCTCTGCTAGTACCACACCTCACACGAGGTCTACAGCGAGGTTCCTAAACTGAAATACCAAATTGCTCTGGGGAGCTCCTGCAAATGTCGTTTCTCATTTTCACTTCCCATGTGTACTTCTGAGGGTTATCGCTACATGGCGGACATATACCTACTTCCTTTCTTCTTACAAGGTGGTGGTGGTGATTATTGTTTTAAGAGGAATTGCAGCTGGGCAACCATCCTCTATATAACACTAATCAGAGGAAAAAAAAAATGGAAGGGATCCGACACTTCGAACAATGAAGGTATCGGCCAAAGGAAGACAAGGGCCACGAAGGGCGTGAAAATGAAAGACACTCTAGCCCTCGCAAACCTAATAGCGTCGGGGTCGGAAAAGAACAAGAGTTGACCAAGGGAGGTCGGATAGGATGGATGAAAGTGAGGAGCCTGGCACAAGTAAGTGGAAGCAATGCCAGGACTCAACTGAGGACCCCGTGGTCGCCAACCCACGCTCCAAAGTCCAGAGTCCTGAGGTGGTGGTGGTGGTGGTGATTATTGTTTTAAGAGTAAGTACAATTAGGCAACCATCCTCTACATAACACTAATCAGAGGGAAAAATCGAAGGGATCCGACACTTCGAAAAATGAAGATATCGGTCAAAGAAAGACAAGGGCCACGAAGGGCGTGAAAATGAAAGACACTCCAGCCCTCGCAAACCTAATAGCGTCGGGGTCGGAAAAGAACAAGAGTTGACCAAGGGAGGTCGGATAGGATGGATCAATCAATACTGATCTGCATTTAGGGCAGTCGCCCAGGTGGCAGATTCCCTATCTGTTGCTTTCCTAGCCTTTTCCGAAATGATTTCAAAGAAATTGGAAATTTATTGAACATCTCCCTTGGTAAGTTATTCCAATCCCTAACTCCCCTTCCTATAAATGAATATTTGCCCCAGTTTGTCCTCTTGAATTCGAACTTTATCTTCATATTGTGATCTTTCCTACTTTTATAGACGCCATTCAAACCTATTCGTCTACTAATGTCATTCCATGCCATCTCTCCGCTGACAGCTCGGAACATACCACTTAGTCGAGCAGCTCGTCTTCTTTCTCTCAATTCTTCCCAACCCAAACATTGCAACATTTTTGTAACGCTACTCTTTTGTCGGAAATCACCCAGAACAAATCGAGCTGCTTTTCTTTGGATTTTTTCCAGTTCTTGAATCAGGTAATCCTGGTGAGGGTCCCATACACTGGAACCATACTCTAGTTGGGGTCTTACCAGAGACTTATATGCACTCTCCTTTACATCCTTACTACAACCCCTAAACACCCTCATAACCATGTGCAGAGATCGGTACCCTTTATTTACAATCCCATTTATGTGATTACCCCAGTGAAGATCTTTCCTTATATTAACACCTAGATACTTACAATGATCCCCGAAAGGAACTTTCACCCCATCAACGCAGTAATTAAAACTGAGAGGACTTTTCCTATTTGTGAAACTCACAACCTGACTTTTAGCCCCGTTTATCAACATACCATTGTCTGCTGTCCATCTCACAATATTTTCGAGGTCACGTTGCAGTTGCTCACAATCTTGTAACTTATTTATCACTCTATAGAGAATAAAGTGAGGAGCCTGGCACAAGTAAGTGGAAGAAATGCCAAGACTCAGCTGAGGGCCCCGTGGTCACCAACCCACGCTCCAAAGTTCAGAGTCCCTGAGGCCCCTATTAGTCGCCTCTTACGACAGGCAGGGGATACCGTGGGTGTTATTCTACCGCCCCCACCCACAGGGGGACCTATCTGTGTCAATGCGACGTAAAGCCCCTAGCAAAAAAAAAAAAAAAAATCTCTCAGTACGGCTAGACTCCACGGCGCTGTTGAGGAAGACTGTCGAATGCAATTAGCATTAACGTGACTACTCTTTACTGTGTGTGTAAATCTTTGAAGCTCGGTGAATGCTAATTTCTGCTACCGACCTCAACGATAAATAACCAGAATTGTTAAGGTAATAAGTTTCCTAACACGAAAATGCGGGACACTTTTGGTTTGAATAGACTGACAGGTGGTGGTGGTGATTACTGTTTACAGAGAAGCATAACTAGGCAACCATCCTCTATATAACACTAATTAGAGGGAAAAAGTGGAAGGGATCCGACACTTCGAAAAATGAAGATATCGGCCAAGGGAAGACAAGGGCCACGAAGGGCGTGAACATTAAGGAATCTCTAGCTCTCGCAAACCTAATAGCGTTGGGGTCGGAAAAGAACAAGAGTTGACCAAGGAAGGTCAGAGAGGATAGATGAAAGCGAGGAGCCTGGCACAAATAAGTGGAAGCAATGCCAGGACCCGTCTAAGGGCTCCCCCTGTGGGTGGAGACGGTAGAATAACATCCACGGTATCCCCTGCCTGTCGTAAGAGGCGACTGAAAGGGGCCTCAAGGGCTCTGAACTTTGGAGCGTGGGATGGCGACCACGGGGCCCTCAGCTGAGTCCTGGCATTGCTTCCACTTACTTGTGCCAGGCTCCTCACTTTCATCTATCCTATCCGACCTCTCTTGGTCAACTCTTGTTCTTTTCCGACCCCGACGGTATTAGAGCATTCGAGGCCCTTCGTGGCCCTTGTCTACCTTTGGCCGATAACTTCATTTTTCGAAGTGTCGGACCCCTTTCATTTTTTTCTCTCTGATTAGTGTTATCTAGAGGATGGTTGCCTAGTTGTACTTCCTCTTAAAACAATATTCACCACCACCACCATCTCAGCTAAGGGCTCGTGGTCGCCAACCCACGCTCCAAAGTTCAGATCCACTGAGGCCCTTTTAGTCGCCTCTTACGACAGACAGAGGATGCCGTGGGTGTAATTCTACAGCCCCCACCCACAGGGAGAGTGGTAGTGGTGGTGGTGATTCTCAAGAGGAAGTACTTGTACAACTGGAGCGATCCTCCACAGAACACTAATCAGAGAAAAAATGGAAAGGGTTGGACACGTCGAAAATTGAAGGTATCTGCCAAAGGAAGCCGAGGACCATGAAGGTCGTGAAAATGAAAGACTCCCTAGGCATCGAATACCGTCGGGGTCGAAAAAGAATAAGAGTTGACCAAGGGAGGTCGGAAAGTATAGATGAAAGCGAGGAGTCTAGCACAAGTGGAAGCAATGTCAGGGCTCAGCTACGAGCCCCGTGGTCGCCAACCAAGTTAAGAGCACCTGGATCTTAAACAGTGCAGCTATGTCTGGCATGCATATAGTTAGATCTATTTCCGTGTGCTAGCCTATATCAAAACGGGTTGGAGCAGTCGAATTCAATACCTACTAAATTCATCTAGTATCTTCTGTTTCTTTCTCCCATGCATCAGCATTGCGGCTACCTCATAAACTTATGGCTATTAAAATCACCCATCAAAATGAAGGATTTGAATCATCAAGGTGATAATATGTAGGCCTACTGTTCGTAGGAAAATGAACATTGCATATTCATATAGACTGTGGTAAGTATAATAAAATTGCAATTGCTTCCAAATCAGTAATTAGATGAACTTCTTGAGGTAAACTGTTTTCAACATAGACAGCGCCTCTACTTACATGATTCGGATTAATTCAGTTTTTGTGATACGGCAACTAAGTTGTCTCGAAAGTCAGTTTCTTGTAGACAGACGACTGATGGCGGTTACGGTCGTGGTGATTGTTGTTTTAAGAGCAAGTACAGCCAGACAACCATCCTCTATATAACACTGATCAGAGAGAAAAAATGGAAGGGATCCGACACTTCGAAAAATGAAGATATCGGCAAAGGAAAGACAAGGGCCACGAAGGGCGTGAAAATGAAATACTCCCTAGGCCCAGAGTGCTCTAATACCGCCGAGCTCGGAAAGGAACATGAGTTGACCAAGGGAGGTCGCATAGGAGAGATGAAAGTAAGGAGCCCGATACAAGTAAGTGGAAACACCGGTTTTGATTGCTGGCCTTAAGCAGTTTCTTGACTATCTGTTCTTTTGGATTTTTTTCAGTGTAGTTTTTGAAGGGCTTGGGCTAAACCCTCTAGATCTTGGGTATAATTTGAAGCTATTTTTGTTATATCATTATCTGCAATGAAAATCCACATCCTGTTTCCAGTCATTCGACCGGGCCAGGAATGGAATGAAGCCCCCATATAGCGGCGAGGATAAGAATTGCGCCAGCTACCGAAGCCTGTCGCACTCCTTTGGGGTAATGATTAATGAATGACAGATAAAATGAAATGAAATTGTAGAGTGTTGCTGGAATGAAAGATGACAGGGAAAAACCGGAGTACCCGGAGAAAAACCTGCCCCGCCTCCGCTTTGTCCAGCACAAATCTCACATGGAATGAGTGGGATTTGAACCATGGAGCCCAGCGGTGAGTTGCCAGCGCGCTGCCGCCTGAGCCACGGAGGCTCTTACCTGCAATACTATTTTCAAAAAATGATTGGAGTTGTAACTGAGGGGAAAGGATTGAAAGTTGGCTTCTAGAACTTTCTTAATTGGCTTAAGAATATCACTAATAGTTGTGCTTTCCTTCCCTGTCTTTGTTTTCTTTACAAGTTTGTTTTTTCTTGTGTTCCCCTGCCTGTTCAGATATGCTAGGTGTTGCTGTTAGGGGAGATTTCTTACTAAGAAGTTCTTTTGCATCAGTAGTTTCACTGCTGAATATTGATATTGGCCTCTTTGATCCTGCGAGATGCACACCTGTAGGGGTTTGAAGAGATTCCAATGGAGAGGTTTTGGTCTTGGGAATACTGAAGAGTTGTAGACGTAGCAGTTGTCTGAAGAACAGTTCGTGGGGAATACAGGTAATGTTTTCCTGACATTTTGTTTCCATTTTTTGTCTACACCCTTCTAGTTGAGGAAATTCTGATAGATTGAGCGTGCCACGAGGGATACCTGTCTTGACTCATTTATCACTGCATCATTATCAGGACAGTGTCTAGTTAAGTGTCCCTCAGTTTTACAAAGAAAGCAGGTGGGTGTGTCAGAGGATAAATAAATCCAGTTATTGGTACCCTCATATTCGATTTGGAGTGAGCCTGGAAGTTTATTAAAGTCTTCATTCTGAATATAAATTGCCTCCGAAAACTTGAGTATGTGAGAAAATCCAGTTATTGTTTGACCTGCTCTAATAAGACAGATCTTTGACATTGGTATAATGCCACGTTTTAGAAATTTATCTTCAATAACAATGTTAGGAATCATGGGGCAAGCATTAGGTAGAATTACTCGTTTGTTTTAGGATAGGAGAGGTCTTATTTTCTAGAAAACACTATTTATGAGAATCTTGGGGTGTTTTGAAATTAATTTCAACACACTTCTGACTTGCAAGAAAGATACAGATTCTTCAATTAGATATCCGCGAGACAAACCGGCTGTTACTAGGACTATTTAGTTTTCCAATTGCTAGTAATGCCGAACACTAATACCATCACAAGATTCAACAACAATAGCTTGATCTTTGGCGGGGTAGGATTGCGTTGCGGCAGAGTTGTTAGGACATTGATTCGGTATTTTAGGAACACTAACAGTAACGGTATGGGCGTGAATGCTGTTTTATTTATTCTGATGATTCATGAGGTTAGTTCAGACTTACTTGTTTCAATCATTTTCATTCAGTGTGTTAAAAAAATCTTGCCGAGGTTGAGGTTAGTTACGAAAATGGTCCTTTAGTGCAAGATAACCTCCACAATCATCACCACCATCACCAACAAGCTCCAGTTTCCAGGGTGCGGTGACTGGGCACTCTCCATTTACTTCTGTCCATGTAGGTTCTTCCATGATCTGCTGCAAATTCAGACCTTGTTCAGCTAGATCTTTTCTAATCTGATGTATCCATCTCTTCCTTGGCGACCTCTTGATCTTTTGCCTTCTATTTCCTTCTCAAACCACACTCTAGTTTTGCCTTGGGGGTCCATTATTTTGAAATGACCAAACCATTTCAGCTTAGCTTCGACACAGATCTCACTAAGTGATTTTTTCACTTATACAAGATGGCGTATCTCGTCGCTCCGTATTTTGTCCCTCCTTGTTTTCTGAATCATAGTTCTTCAGCACTTCTTTTCCACTGCTTGTAGTTTGCTGGGTTACGTGAATGATGTTGATCCACGAAATATCACTGTAATATTTGTCACAAATGGAAGATAGTAATTGCTTTTACTCAAAGTCTCAAATTCCAAGTTGATTAAGAAATAATACGAAATATTTTATTTTAGAGAATACATACTTTACTGCCTTACAACTATTTCTGCTACATCGCAGCGCTTCCGTGTTTTGTTTGTCCAACACTGTCGTCTTTGATGTCTTTGCTCACTGAAGTTCTTTGGTGTCGTTTTATTGATTTTTCTCATTCGATTTAATTATATAGGCTGTCACTTCATGTGCATTAAGTGATTCATTAAAAGATTTATTGGCCCAAGGATCATGCTATTTTCCTTTAAAAATATATATATATATGTATTGGTCCAGGGATCATGTTATTTTTCAACAAAATACCCGCGCTCCCATTCGCTAGAAAGAGATCTCGTTGGTGCCAGCCCTGGACCTCAAGAAAAAAAAAGACGGCGCGAGCAGCGGAATGCAAGTAATATGGCCAAAGATAACAAAAATCGCAAACATAGCACTCCCATTCAACGGTGTCAGCCCTGGACCTCAAGAAAGAAACAACAGACGGCGCAAGCAGCGGAATGCAACACCACGGACTCCTATTTACAGCCTGTAAATACGTATACATATTTCTTGCTAGTAACGACGTATTTCTTAATCAACCTGGGATTTGAGACTTTGAGTAAATCAATGATTACCTTTCGTTTGTGACAAATATTACAGTGATATTTCGTGGATCAACATCGTTCACGTAACCGTTTGCTGATATTTCTGTTAGTTTCTAGACTGTATGCGGTAACCGGTTCAAAGAAGCTCCTGTAGAGTATTAATTTTGATCTCAATGGAACTTGCTTATCCCAAAGAAGTTTTCTCACAAGATAATAAAACTGTCCTCCATTCTGTGATTTCTGCAGATGGTCGGCTATCTGTTGTTAATACACTTCCAAGATGTACTTGTTCCAACTTTGATTCATCTAGAGTGATGTTAGTATAGCTGTGTCCGGCTCCATGGCTAAATGGTTAGCGTGCTGATCTTTGGTCACAGGAGTCATGGGTTCGATTCCCGGCAGGGTCGGGAATTTTAACCTTAATTGGTTAATTTCACTGGCACGGGAGCTGGGTGTATGTGTCGTCCATCATCATTTCACCCTCATCACGACACGCAGGTCGCCTACGGGAGTCAAATCAAAAGACCTGCATCTGGCGAGCCGAACTAGTCCTCGGACACTCCCGGCGCTAAAAGCCATACGCCATTTCATTTCATTTTTAGTATAGCTGTAAGTAAATAAGTAATGCCAATATATGTCACAATGCATAATAATAATACACCCACTTACAAAAGTGCTTAGTAGCTTTACTCTGACGTTACAGACTGTAAAATATACCTTATAATTACTGATGATTTTATTGTTTTAAGCAACAATATTACACGCAAACGACATGAAAGTCGCTGCCAACTTTATGAGTTTTTTCTCTTACATTTTTATTCTTCGGTTCTTTTTTTTTTTGTAATGTAGTATGTGTATGTGTTGTATATGTAGTAGGTGTTGATCGTCACCTACGAAATACTAAAGGCCAGCCAACGAGCTAGAATAGCATATAGGGGCTGTCTACTTGACATCAGCGCTCCTTACGGAGGCAAGTACATAAAGGGCATCCATGTTTTGAGGTGTCAAAACAAAGCGAGCTGGCGCGAGAATCAGGTGACAGACTGCGCGTGGCGATTGAACATCGTAAGTTTTAAGACATGAAAAGTTAGGTTTTCATCTTCAAGAATGCCACCCGTATGCTCAGCGTACTGAACCCGAGTGACTTAGGCCCAAAGTCAATCATGATTTGATTGATAAAATAATATATGGTACATTTATTGAAATACAGAAGTGTAGTTGAAAATATTTCATCTGTGTCGAAATATGAGCAAGGAAGGACGACAGACTGGAGCCTGACGGATTAGCTCGACACAACAAAATTTAGCTGCTTCACAGCAGGGGATCTCATTAGTTGGCGAACAAGGAAATACAAGTCTACAAATAAGTCTTCGTCAGAAAGAGAAAGGGGGTAGGTGATACAAAGGAAACTCGCTACGTGAGTAATGCACTGGGATATTTTTGGCAGGACGGAAATTCCGTGCCGTCATGGAAAGCTACAGCGGCTGCCAGTACATTCGCTAGCCTAGGTTCGGGCAGGTGGAGATTTAAATCGCGTGACCGCTTGCCGGCCAATCGTAAAAATTTGATGTAAGACTCAGGGATACCATCTTAAGGAATGATGGATGAGATATTCTCGTAACTTCAAAATTAATCAGTAATAAATTATTATGAGTACACGGAGCAATATAATGAATTTATTAGATGTCACGCATGGAAAAATAATTAATAATTATTGGCAAATTAAATAAATTGAAGGCTGGATTTCTTGGAAACCAGACAGCTTGAATCTCATTGGCTGGACGAAGACCACGTTGTAAGGGACGCTTCCGAAGGCGCGAAATGTGAGGAGCTAAATCCACCCGTATCTCCTAAATCTGTGATCACCAGGAGTTCATATTTAATCCAGCAGATATGCTAGCGGAGTGGATTAATTTGATGTAAATTTTAACGTCCAATTCGGAGTGCAAGTACCGATATTAAAAATCCACCCCTCCCTCAGGGGTATGACGTCAATGAATCCGCGGGAGAAAGCTTCATCCATATATAAGGGACAAGGGATCCTCGCCAACACACTTGAACTGAATCTCTGGAGCTGAACTGTCGGTCGCAGCTACTTTGAATTTTACGGGCATACAGTAACTCAACATTTAATGGCGCGAGCATCCGCCAGTGTTTGTAAAATGTGATCGCGCTCAAGCAACATGAACTGGAAATAGTTAACGTAGGACAGTGTTTGTCAGTTATAAATACCAGTGAAGTAAATTTATTGCACTGCAAGAGAGTAATATAAATTGTACCACAATAAGTACGTACATAACAGACTGTGTGACGAACAGTACTTTAAGGGAATAATAGCCTGTACTTTGCAATATCGAACCGCTATCATGAACACTTCAAGAGTGCCGTATGAAACGGGCGTATCGCGTCAGACGACATAAATCGCGACGGGCGTAAAATTTGACACCTCGTCGTACGTGTCCAGGTCCATTGTGCGGTAATTGGACGAAGATTAAAATAGTGTAAATATTAAATTTTTGGGTCTAGGATATTAATTGGTTGTATAAAAGTTAAAGTGTTCAGTGTTAACGTTGTAAATGGTGAAGGTTTGTGATAATTAAGGTATTAGTGTAAAATGGTAATGTGCCAGGAAATCTTTTGTGGAACTACGCCATCAAGAATGGAGGAGTAAAATGCAGAGAGGGGCCGGAAGGAGCCTCTCATCTGCAAAGCTGTAATGGAATACCGATAACTAAGATGAGTACTAAATTGTAAATAATATTTGGGAAATGTTATCGTGATGGGAAAAATGGGAATAATTTTATTAGACTTGGTTACCTTCTGTAGCAAGATGAGTCGCTTAACGACCCCATCCTAAATTTGTAGCACGGACAGTAGTAAACATAACAATGTAAATAATCGGGTCTTTTATGTATTCAGTTTGTTGGAGGTGTAAAATTTGTAGATATAGTGTAGTACGTTAAGTCATGCATGCATTCATATTTCTTTGTAGTCAATAATTTTCGTTATATTTGATTTTGGTTATTATAGTTAAATAGACCCGATATGTGTTTTTCTGTTTGTCATTTTAACGAGCTATGTAATGACACTGAAGGAAAATCCAGCTTCGCCATACCAGTTGTGTTTTGTTGTGATTAGTATGTTCATATTTTCAAAGTGAAGTTGTTCAAATTTGTGAGAAGCGATTATAATAATAATATTCCAAGTAAATCGTATCTGGATTGGTTAGTGCCAGAATAAATCGAATTTGTAAGAGGGGTTATGCGTTAAACATATTAAGAGTGGACTACCGTGTAACAGGCGAAATTAATTTTTTTAAATAATAAT
This sequence comes from Anabrus simplex, assembly GCF_040414725.1. NCBI lineage: Eukaryota > Metazoa > Arthropoda > Insecta > Orthoptera > Tettigoniidae > Anabrus > Anabrus simplex. The sequence continues at coordinate 70,192,543 of NC_090274.1, read as the reverse complement.
AATAATAATAATAATAATAATAATAATAATAATAATAATAATAGTAAATAAAAATAAAACTACTTTTTTTAGAAGAAATTTTTTTAAAATTTAATTTGGAAATAATAATAATTCATGAGATATTGGAATTTTTAGTGATCAGGTGTTGAGTTTATCAGGAATCATTTAATGACGGGATGTCGTTTTTAATTCGGAATTAAAGTGTGTGGTAATTTAACTTGATAAATTAATAATATTGAAATGTAGATCGGTGCTAATAATCCGTACATGTTAATGGACGTGTGGTTTAAATTACGGTCCAATATTTTTTTTACGTATAAATGTCGTGTCTTAAAGTTGCAATTCATTAGCCGGAACACGTAGGACTAATATTACGAAACCATGATTGTCAAATTTTGGTAAATATAATTGCAAATTGTTACGATTATTTGTGGAGAATGAACTAAGGCGTAGATCAAAATGAGATAGAAAAATGTTAAAGAATCTGCAGTCAAATAATAAAAGGTCGTACGATGTCAGAAGTGAATAAATAAGTCAGTTGATAATTCTGTGAGAAATAAATGAATCAAGGAATATTGAGATAGAAAAGGAAAATAAATTCCGTACGAGAGACACTTAGGATATTGAAATGAGTGTAAAATGTACGGGCAGTGTCACAGAGAAATACTGAGTTACGTAGCGGGTAGAATTCGAACCCGTGCAGCATGTACGAAATAAATAGACTGCACAGCTATTCGTCGAGATACTACGGATCTAAGGATAGTGAGAGTTCAGATTCCACATAAATGATCGTATATTATAATCATTGTAATGACGAGTGATGACAATCATGATGTCGTGATAATAATAATAATAATAATAAATATTGCAGATAAAGGATTGGACCGCTTTAATTAAATGAGCGTTGATAAAGATGTTAAACGGGAATCTAAATGATAATATGCAACCGATGATAACAATAATAATAATGTAAGGACGATGTTAAATCATCGCGGTCAGATTAATAATAATTGTCATAATAATAACAGTAATGATGCCGTTGGTTGATCAGTAAAATAATTATAATTGCGACCGATATCTTAATATATTTGGCGGAAGTGACCGGTTCATTAATAATAATAACCTCTTGAGTGACGTGAATAATAATAATAAAATCTGGAGTCACCTATTTAATAATAATAATAATATTAATAATAATAATAATAATAATAATAACCACAAGAGGGATATAATAATAATAACAACATTAATAACCATTTGTGTTTGCATCCCGCATAATAATGACGATATTAATCAAACGTGACAGTGCCAGGAACCGTTGAATAATAATAAGAATAATAATAATAAAATCTGGAGTCACCTATTTAATAATAATAATAAGTGTGATAAATATTAGTCATTTGTTACCTCGCTATCGTACGGTTTCCGCACGGGACGAGTTACAGTAATACTTGGTGTGTTTGTTTACTTCGCCCGCGACGCGAGGGGAGGTCATTGCCACGGTATTTCCCACCGCTTCTCGTTATCTCATCTGTGGCAGTAGTTTACTGAGGCTACTTTGTAACATTTCAGATCATGTGTAAATAAAATATAAATGCTAATTCAGTGGTATGGCATCAGCTGGACATCGTAAGATAGGAACTGTCCGTGTAATCCATTTTTTGTAATTCACGAGAAACATTACCCAGTCCGAGTACCGGTCTCGGAAAAATGTATATAGCCGGAGTACATCATCTTAGTTAAATCGAGAAGCCGACCGTAACATGGGTTATGCTCGGGCTCCCGATAGAAGGAAGCTATATCCTTGAACAACGGTTCGATTCAAATGGAATCGATCCGTAAATTATACCTCAAAATGTCATTTTATTTCAGAAGCAACCCAGCACGATATTGATACCACTTGCGGTATAGCAAGTGATTTGTTTATGTAACATGTGTGGGAATTTAAATATCGTTGCCAAATGTATCAAAGTTTCGTACGTCGGATGGCGTAATAAACTGCTCTTTCTGGCAATTATTTCAAAGGAAACCATTCTCATAATCTTTTTATTGTAGTTAGATGATGCCCTTTTTAAAGTTAACAGTCACTTCCTAGTCCTATCATGGAGTCCTTAAATTCAAGTTTACAATCGAGCCTTCCCCATTTTAATTTTAAATTGCTCCGTTCATTCCCGTGTTCATTTATGCCGTTATATTTATATTTGATGACTTAAATAATGAACCGACACCCCTGAGATAAATGCTAGTCTGGGACTCGGGAGGTGGACGGGTGCAGTACGGCTGCACTAATCACAGAAAGGTGTTGCGCATGGACTACATGCCGATAGATAATTAGACATCGGATCTTTAGGTCTTCCTTTCCGTAAGTGGTGGTGGCGGTGGTGGTGATGATTACTGTTTTAAAAGGAAGTGCAACTAGGCAACCATCCTCTTTATAACAATACCTAGAGAAAAAAATGGAAGGGACCTGACACTTCGAAAAATGAAGGTATCGATCAAAGAAAGACGAGGGCCACGAAGGGCGTGAAAATGAAAGACTCCTTAGACCTCGATACCTACTAGCGTCGAGGTCGGAAAAGAACAAGAATTGACCAAGGGAGGTCAGACATGATAGGTGATAGTGAGGAGCCTGGCGCAAGTAAGTGGAAGCAATGTCAGGACTCAGCTAAAGGACCCGTGGTTGCCAACCCACGCTCCGTAATTCAGAGCCCTTGGGGCCCGTTTTAGTCGCCTCTTACGAGAGGCAAGGGAACCGTGGGTGTTATTCTACCACCCCCACCCACAGGGGGTTTCCGTAAGATCCTATTAAGCCTATCTGTGACAATTATCCGTAGTATGTACCTACCGTCACAGTAAATGGAATTTTATAGAGCCTATACTTGCCTATTTCGACGTTACGACTTATTTGTGCATTTCTGAGCCTATAAGGAAACTTTTCCGCTTTAAAAACGGTAAATTTCATTTTAAAAAAACAGTAATATTATAAATGTATTATATACAGTAATTAACTTGTCAAAGAATGCAGCTAAGAAAAAGATGCAAGCAAAGCAGGTAAACGGGCAGGTGAGACAAGCTTGGAACCAGGAATTTGTGGGTTTTACAGTTTCCCCTTTACTTGTCTCGCACAATCACTACACTGAGTAACAGAAAAATTAGAAATCGGTTCCCAAAAGGGAATTATTAAATTTCTTCAGTAAAGGAATTATTTTTCAAAATCAAGTACAAGAGTTGCTGCTTTTAAAGTGTCTTTGGCCAGAGGGGTCCCGGGTTCGATTCCCGGCAGGGTCGGGAATTTTAACCATAATTGGTTAATTCCACTGGCACTGGGGCTGGGTGTATGTGACGTCTTCATCATCATTTCATCCTCATCACGACGCGCGGGTCGCCTACGGGAGTCAAATCAAAAGACCTGCATCTGGCGAGCCGAACTTGTCCTTGGGTACTCCCGCCACTAAAAACCATACGCCATTTCATTTTTTTTTTAAGTGGTCCAATTCTTCCCCAGCAACTATTTTAACAAGATGGGGGTCCATGTTTACAGGCTGTCCAGTATTACAGTGACAACATCCATTGTACAGAAAACGCTGTCAACAGATCCTCAGAAGATGACTCAGTGAATTAAGATGGCCCACAGTGCACCACACGAGAAGAAACCAAGGAATCTGGGCTGGCATTTGTTCGTGCTTCACATTCTTTCACAAACATTGTAAAACGATTAGTCGTCAAAACTCAGTCTCACTGAATAATCGTCCGTGTTTGCAAGAGCAGAGTGTCGGATTGAAAACATTCAAACTAACGCTGCCCAGACATAAAATTACACCACAACATTTGGAAATGTTCTTAATGATTTACTGCGCACAAAATTATGACGGAAACGCAGTGAGAATGACAGTGATGCATACGTTAATGTGCTGTTGTGTTGTAAGCTGTTTGTCACTTCTGTATGTATGTATGTATGTATGTATGTATGTATGTATGTATGTATGTATGTATGTATGTATGTATGTATGTATGTATGTTGGGTATTCAGCCCGAAGGCTGGTTGGATCCTCAACAGGTTCACCATTAGCTGTCATACATGGCCTAGGTGTCACTGAAGAGGCGTACTAGGGAAATGAGGAGTGAGGTAGTTTCCCGTTGCTTTCCTCACTGAGCCAGAAGTTGCTATTGTACATCAGTCTGCCAAACCCACTGAAATGCATGCACCAACCGACCCTATGAGTGACATTTTCACACCTTTCATAACAGGGACTGGCTGTATAAGGAATGGCATTACTAGCGTCACTCATACCTCAGCCACTTTCATATTGTCAAAGCCAAGAATAAGACTGAGACAGGTCAATGAAAATAACAATTTTATTCTAGCCCATACCAGAAGACATAGCGCACTGTAAACACTACATCTTGCCAGCAAAGGCCAGTGATTTGATCTCAACCAGATTTAATATGTTGTACATAACTGCCAGCCATCTTATGTTGTAATGTCTTTCATGCTCTATTATTATTATTATTATTATTATTGCTAGTTGCTTTACGTCACACCGACACAGATATGTCTTATGGTGACGATGGGATAGGAAAGGGCTAGGAGTGGGACGGAAGCGGCCGTGGTCTATTTAAGGTACAGCCCCAACATTTGCCTGGTGTGAAAATGGGAAACCACGGAAAACCATCTTCAGGGCTGCCGACAATGGGGTTCGAACCCACTATCTCCCGAATACTGGATACCGGCCGCACTTAAGCGACTGCAGCTATCGAGCTCGGTATTATTATTATTATTATTATTATTATTATTATTATTATTATTATTATTCACCTATGTGATGTAGTGGTTAGTGTGATTAGGTGCCACCCTCGGAGACCCGGGTTCGATTCCCTACTCTGCCACGAAATATGAAAAGTGATACGAGGGCTGGAATAGGGTCCACTCAGTCTCTGGAAGTCAACTAAGTACAGGGGGTTCTATTCCGTCCTCAGCCACCCTCGAAGTGGTTTTCCGTGGTTTCCCACTTATCCTCCAGGCAAATGCCGGGATGGTAAGTGAAAATGAAATGGCGTATGGCTTTAAGTGCCGGGAGTGTGCGAGGACAAGTTCGGCTCGCCAGATGCAGGTTTTTTTATTTGACTCCCGTAAGCGACCTGCGCGTCGTGATGAAGATGAAATGTTGATGAAGACGACACATATACCCAGCCCCCGTGCCAGCGAAATTAACCAATTAAGGTTAAAATTCCCCACCCTGCCGGGAATCGAATCCGGGACTCCTGTGACCAAAGGCCAGCACGCTAACCATTTAGCCATGGAGCCGGACGGGATGGTAAGAAACTTAAGGCCACGGCCGCTTCCTTTCCTCTTCCTTATCTATCCCTCCATATATTCCCGTCCCTCTCCCCCACAGGTCCCTGTTCACGATAGCAGGTAAAGCCGCCTGGGCGAGGTACTGGTCATCCTTCCCAGTTGTATCCCGATTCAAAGTCTCACGCTCCAGGACACTAACCTTGAGGCGGTAGAGGTGGGATCCTTCGCTGATTCCGAGGGAATAACCAACCCTGGACAGTAAATGGATTAAGAAAGAAAGAAAGAAAGAAAGAAAGAAAGAAAGATCCTCCTCCTAATCATCATCATCATAATCATCATCATCATCATCATCATCATCATCATCATCATCATCATCATCATCATTTCTACGTGCACAGTACCCCTTCATATATATTTCGTTAATTTTACTGCGCCTATTTAAACTAATAAGAACCTATTTTATATATTTTTTCCACCTATATAGTAGTGATGGGACATTCGATTCATTTTACTGAATCGATTCATTTGATTCCCTTCAGGTTACTGAATCGATACAGTGATCCGATTCACGGCACATTAGAGTCACCGCTCCTACTGCATCTGTGTAGTATGTAATGGTAAGACAGCAGCAACAGCATTCATTGTTCGCTGCTGTTATCTGGTCTTCATACTATGAACTCCTTTCTTAGAAAAAAAAATGCTAGTCACTCTAATACATCGAAGGTTTCCGGCGACGCAGGATGGGAAAGGTCCTGGATTAGGAAGGTAGCAGCCATGGCCTTAATTAAGGTACAGTCCCAGGATTTCCTGGTATAAAAATGGGGAAACTACGGAAAACCATCTCAACGGCTGCCGACGGTGGGATTCGAACCCACCATCCCCCGAATGCAAGCGCATAGCTACGCGATACTAACCGCAAGTCCAACTCGCTAAGTTATTTTTGAAAACATGTACTTTTTTTCTATCAGCAAATAATTTTTTAAATCGTCATATTTTGTATAGGCTGCCCGAGATGTACAGTAGCCCACTGGTTTTCTGATTCAACATACTGTTGGTTAAGTTATTGTCGGCTCACTTACTGTCCACATATTATTGAAGTCTTGTGCAACGATGTGACATACAAACTGAGACAATACTGAGCCGTTCTTCCCAATATAAAACAGGTACTTTTGAGTGGTCATGAGCATGACTCATAGTCATAGGGCAGGCTAGAGTCGAGTTTAATTAATTGTCAAATGTCAACTAAGTTATAATACTAAGATTCATTAAACTAATACGAGTAGTATAACCTAATAGCCTACGTACTTACTAGCTACTTTAGAATTATGTTTTGACTACCTTTTAAACACTGAAAATAAATCCATCTATTATTTAAACCTCCCTGTAAGAAGAGGACAGTGAATGCAAGTGAGTATTATTTTCAAATGAGCTGAGCTCGGGAGTCCATTTAGCGTACGATTCTTTCAGTGTATTGCTTCAGAGGAAGCCCGGCTCTCCGCCAGTGTCCACTGTCCAGTGTGCCGATAAGGACCCGTGTGTATCTTGTGTCTCACTGAGCCGTGCTCGTTCACGATTCTTTCGGTGTGCTATGGCTCACTGTCTCGCTGCAGCGTAAGCTCGGCTCCCCGTCAACGTCCAGTGAGTGCGCCACTCAGCACTGTCCGCTGGGAGTGAGCTGAATCGTGTGCCGTGAGCTCGCCCGTAGTTGGTCTTGGCTCGCCGTTCCTGTGAATCGATTCACTCGGACACTTGAATGAATCGATACACTGCTTCGAATCATGCATTCAGTAGCCAACACTACTATATAGGCGCCTAAAACTTATATTTTTTGGGACCTAAAGATCCCATGTCTATTGATAATGTTCCCTTTTCTGACTTATGAGAAGTGATGATCTCTTGGGACCTGTTTTATCGTTTGCCCTTGAGAGTTCATTTCTGTTGCCATCTGTTGTTGATCGTGTTTGATTCATTGAAGTTTGTTATTCAGGTTTTTTCTTTCTTTTCCCCTCCATAATGGTCCTTAATGTTATGTCTCTCTGTCTCTTGTTGCTACACCAAGCATGGCAACTACAGTATTTTACTGCTACCCGGCGAGTTGGCCGTGTGGTTAGGAGCGCGCAGCTGTGATCTCGCATCCGGGATATAGTGGGTTCGAATCCCACTGTCGGCAGCCCTGAAAATGGTTGTCCGTGGTTTTCCCTTTTCACACCAGACAAATGCTGGGGCTGTACCTTAATTAAGGCGACGGCCGCTTCCTTCCCATTCCTAGGCCTTTCCTGTCCCATCGTCGCCATAAGACCTGTGTCGGTGCGACGTAAAGCAAAATATCAACACAAAAAAAATACTGTTTATGAAGTGTTTATTGTAGACGTCAGCCCCATTAATATTTATAATTAGGCTACACTTCTTAAGGACAACTTTCAAAGTTACCTTTCTGCTAGTAATCCCAGTTACCGGGTTGAGTGGCTCAGACGACTGAGGCGCTGGCCTTCTGACCCCAACGTGACAGGTGCGATCCTGGCTCGCAAGGAAACCCAATCGTAAAGGCCTCCACACAGAAAGCTACGCTATGCTAAGCAATGTCGTGCTATGTCACAAAAAACTAAGCTAAACTATGCTAAGCTAAGCTAAGTTATGCTATGCTAAGCAACACTAAGCTTTGTTGTGCTATGTCACGAATAAAAAGCTAAACTGTGCTAAGTAATACCAAGCTATAATAATAATAATAATAATAATAATAATAATAATAATAATAATAATAATAATAATCGTATGGCCTCAGCTACCGTGTGCAGATATTTCGATTTGACACCATCTGGCTGTCTGCTCGTCAATTTCGACGTTCCGTTTTACTCTAGGTCCGCTAGATGGCAGACAGAGTAAACCGGATCTCTCTTGGGCGTCTATGGCTGAGATTTAATTAAATTTGTCGGGTAAATACCAAATGTATCACCAGAGATCTTTTACATGCCGACATCGTACGACATGGAGTGTCGAATGGACTTTTTCAGCCCTTCAAAAATCCGACTACCTCTGCCGGGTTTGAACTCGCTATCTATCCCAAGCTATGTTGTGCTATGTCATGAATATAAAGCTATGCTAAGCAATACCAAGCTATGTTGTGCTATGTCACGAAAAAAAAAGCTAAGCTAAAGTATGCTAAGCTAAGCTATGCTAAGCAATACCAAGCTATGTTGTGCTATGTCACGAATAAAAAGCTAAGCTAAACTACGCCAGGCAGCCGTTTAAAGATGGCAGAGGAGGCTGTTTTATTGGCCGCTGACGTGGAAGATGAAGAAAGAAAAAAAACAGAAAGAGGAGAAGATTCTATATACGTGAAATTGCAAGGAGAATAATCCATTGTCTCTGGTAAGATCCCAACTAGAGTATAGTTCCAGTGTGTGGGACCCTCACCAGGAATACTTTATTCGAGAACTTGAAAAAAAATGCAAAGAAAAGCAGCTCGATTTCTTCTGGGCGATTTCCGACAAAAGAGTAGCGTTACAAAAATGTTGCTAAGTTTGGGCTGGGAAGGCTTGGGAGAAAGGAGACGAGCTGCTCGATTAAGTTCATGTGCCAAGCTGTCAGTTGAGAGATGGCGTGGAATGACATTAGTAGACAAGTTCGAGTGGTGTCTTTAAAAGTATAAAAGGTCACAATATGAGATAAAGTTGGAATTCAAGAGGACAAATCGGGGCAAATATTCGTTTATAGGAAGAGGAGTTGGGAATTGGAATAACTTACGAAGGCAGATGTTCAATAAAATTCAAATTTCTTTGCAATCATCTAAGAAAAGGCTAGGAAAACGACAGATAAGGAATCTGCCACCCGGGCGACTGCCCTAAATGCAGATCAATAGTAACTGATTGAGGTTTGAAGAGGACAGGTTGGGGGCGTGCATATTTTTACAGGAAAAAAAAAATTAGGGATGGGAATAATTTATCGAGGAAGATGTTCGATAGATTTTAGACATCTTTAAAATTATTTAAGAACAAACTAGGTAAGTAAATAGCCTCCATGGCTCTGGCGGCAGCACCCCGGCCTCTCCCCGCTGGGTTACGTGGTTCAAATCCCGGTCACTCGATGTGAGATTTGTGCAGGGCAAAGTGGAGGCGGGACAGGTTTTTCTCCGGTTTCCCCTGTCTTTTATTCCATCAACACTGTTCACTATCACTTCATTTCATCTGTCCGTCAATCATTGCCCCAGAGGAGTGCGACAGGCTTCGGCAGCCGGCACAGTTTCTATCCTCGCCGCTAGATGGGGGCTCCATTCCTGACCCGGTCGAACAGGCTGTGGATTTTTCACTAGGTAAGTAATTGATAATGTAATGCCCAGGTGGCAGATTTCCTAATTATTGCTACTGTGCGCTTACTGCTGCAGTTAGAAACCTTAGTACGTCAACGAGAGGCACATAACAGTTATTTATTCAGTGTGCGAGCATTTCTAATAATGAAGACATCAGCGATGAGAAGTTGTGTTCCCCGAAGGAGAAACCTGATATGAATTACTTAGAGTTGCGCGCGTGTTACGCCACTCTGGGGTAATACTCTATTACAGCTATCTCGGGTGTTCAGTTCCATATTTCACAGGATGTTGTTAAGAAGTTTTAATTAAAGTGCCGCCAGCTCGTCCTCAAATTACTCTCTCTTCTACAATCACGACTTCCGAGATCGCGTGTGTCGAGGCGGTGACAGAAATAGCAATTGTTGTGAGTTCGATATTAGGTTCAGATTCACTGGGATCGCCTAAGTGGCGAAACTAGGTGTCTGAAGACAAGGAACCAAACCTGCGTCTACCGAGCAAGCGGTTGCGCGGTTTGAGTCCTATAGCTACCAGCTTGCATTCGGGAGCTAGTGGGTTCGAACCCCATTGTTGGCAGCCATGAAGATTCTTTTCCGAGCTTTCCTCATTTTCGGACCAGACAAATGCTGGGGCTGTACCTTAATTAAGGCCACGGCTGCTTCCTTCCTACTTCTAGCCCTTTCCTATCCCATCGTCGCAATAAGACCTCTCTGTGTCGGTGCGACGCAAAGCAAATTAAAAAAATAATTTCGAGGAAAAAGACCCTGGTGCCTTCTTTCTATACTACCAAGTGTTACTACTGTCAGAGGGATAGTATTTATTTATTTATTTATTTATTTATTTATTTATTTATTTACTAGAGCACCCGCAATACTCCGCAGCATTCGTTATAAATAGCGCTGTGAAGAGGAGGCGGACCTCCTGTTGACTGAATCGGATAATACGATTACAGCGCTCCTCCGGTGATCTCCGGTACTACCGACGGAGGCAAAGCAGTACGGAGCTCCGGAGGTTAACCGGAGGGCCGCCTCCTATTCGCGACAGTAGCTCCGAGTGTAAGGACGTAGTGGGCTGTAATTTCAAACTTACGTCCACGAATGTAGGCGCCCTATAAAAATCGTTACCTACATACTATACGCGAACTTTTTCTTGAGCCCGATTTTTACGGGGTGAGGGGTAAGGAGGGAGCGTTGACATTTCCGGTTATACAGCCAACTGGATGGAAATGAAATCTGAATTGAATAGATAATATGATCGATCGATATGAATTTTCTAAACATTTATTATCTTATGCCAACAACTCTGTCACACATACATTATTTAACATTATATAACATTTCTCGATGCGAATCTTGTTCCTAGAATGAATTATATAGTTTGGCTTTGCTGTGTAAACAACATCAGTACTAGTTCGTAAAGTGTACGCCAGATGTCGCACAGCGATGCATAGTTTGTGTTTCAAAGGTTGTCAATATGGATGTCGAAGATAACCGATTCAGGACTAGGGAGCTCAGAGCTCAAGAAAAGGTTCGCGTATAGTACACAAAAATTTATCTATATCACCGATATTCCATACAATACCCCTTAACAAAGAACTTATAGTCATTCAGAATAATTAATGCATCCTCTCATTTGTTATCAAGAAAATGCAATTATATCGACATATAATACATACCCCATATACCAGTAGGTATAAACCCTGTAGATACAACAAGCAATATATCTAAATAGGTTCAGTTGTTTCTCAGAAAAGTGCAGGCCCTACCTGTGCAGAACTTACACAGTTCACCTCGTTCATTATTATATTATTATAGTAGGGAAAACTCGAAAGGTTTTGAACTTCGAATATAAAAATTGCTAATTTGTAAATGTTTTTACTAGGTTAAGTAATGCTCTTTCGAGCGCACCTTAATAAATTATTTTTATTATGGAAATGTTCCCATTATATTGGCGTTAGAATACAGTAGTTTCAAGTTAAATTAGAATTCGCTTTTAATTTCTGAACATATATAAAAAACGCGAAAGACGTGCAGAAGTAAGGGATGATTATTTACGAGCGGAGGGAGGAGTTCAAGCGGTTCAAGTCTGTAAGTGCTGCGATGTAAAACATGGCACAAATGAATGTGAACACCGGCCTCACGGTGTAGGTGGCAACGCGTCCGCCTGTCACCCGGCGGCCCCGGGTTCAATTCCCGGCAGGGTCAGGCTTTTTTTATTTAAATTATTAATATCCCTGGTCTGGGGACTGGGTGCTTGTGTCATCCTTAACGTTCCTTTCCTCGCATTCAACACTTTACACTACGGCCATTTACATAATACCCGCAGGTTTCCTCACATATGGTGCAAGTAAAGGCAAAAGATGTTCAAAGGTCGACGCCCTAAACATATAGCATTTAAAAAAAGTTAAAGGAGTGTAGTTTCGCGCAATAATAGCGACAAGTTATAAATTCCTGTGAAAATGCTCGTTCATTCCTCCCGTATGAAGTTCACACTATAAGCGCTTGTCATTCAATGTTTCTTTTTTTTTTGCTAGTTGTTTTACGTCGCACCGACACAGATAGGACTTATGGCGACGATGGGACAGGGAAGGGCTAGGAGTGGGAAGGAAGCGGCCGTGGCCTTAAGGTACAGCCTGGTGTGAAAATGAGAAACCACGAAAAACCATTTTCAGGGCTGCCGACAGTGGGGTTCGAACCTACTATTTCCCGAATACTGGACACTGGCCGCACTTAAGCGACTGCAGCTATCGAGCTCGGTCATTCAATGTTTGTACGTAAGAATGCTATCTGTAACATCGTCAAATAATCAAGGTATTAACGGAGGGGCGTAGTTTCTCACATTAACATCGACAAGTTATAAATTCCTGTTCAAATGCTCGTTCATTTCTTCCGTACCAAGTTTAAACTACGCGCTTGTAATTCAATCGGAGGTTCTCCGGAGGCACCGATTGAAAGCGCCCGGAGCCTCCGCTCCGTAAACAACCGCTCCGTTAACAGCGCCTGTTATAAACAGGTCAGATAACTCTTCTTGATATGCCCTGACGTAATCATTTTTTCCTGTCCTTTTCAATGATTTTATTAACATTTAATAAGAAGTGCGTTATGATATGCCGCAGTTCGTAGTTAGAATTCATTCTGTCTGTTTGGTAAAAATCTATCCATATTGTTGTAACCAAGGTTGAAGTTTACAGAACACAACTTTTATTTGCTTCACTTTTTGATATTTACACAAATAACTGAAATGTATTTTGAAGCAAAAAGAAATATTGAAACTTGAGAAAAGTCTGTCTTTATACAATATGTACAGGTTTGCAGTCTTTATATACACTTCTATCTTGAAAAGATAGTCTTTGTGAATTGACACGTTGATAGTCGAGAACTATCTGGCACACTAACATAAATGTCTTTGAGAGTCCTTGTTTGTTGAAGTGCCTGAATTCCTAAAAAGCAAGTTCAATTGATTGAAGAAATTCCACCTAGCGAAACTAAGGGAGCTTGCATAACTTAGGGAATGAAAATGGCTTGTAAAAGAATTACGGAACATAGGCAGCGGAAACAGGTAAGGGAGCGGTGACCAGAGGTGAAACCTCGTACTGCCAGAAATTCAGTCCACCTGGTCGAAGCACATTTTCAAGAGGAGTAGCCTCCGTGCTCGACGTAGGGTGTATTCTGGAGCTGGACACCGGGGCAAGAGGGCAAGTGAGCAGGCCGGGAGCTCCTATTTATAGTACACTCGATGGTCAGGCACGCGCACTGAGGGCTGCGCGTCGAAGCTAGCAGAATGATACACAGGCGCGCGTGCAGCTGGCTGACGGAGCGAGAAGTGAGCGCCGGACATACAACACCCTCCCCTCCTAAATGCGCCGGTACGGCGTGAAACGGCGGCGGCGCTGGCGGCGACTGCGATGCTGGGGCGGAGCTGCTGATATCTCTGTTGTATTGTCCGGAGCTGGAACTGGGCGGAGTGGCGCAGTCTCGTCCTGAAAGGAACCCATTGTTATTAAATGATCTAAAGCGCGTTCAGCAATAGATTTATCTGGTTTAGCAATAGCATCAATAGCTGGACAGGGGCGGTAGCGTAGACGTATCTGATCTTGATGGCGGCAGATACGTTTCTCCGTAGTCTGTATCTCGTAGAGACGATGACCCAAAGATCTGCAGATGACTCCAGGTATCCAGAGTGGGTTGGATTTGAATGTCCTGGTGTAGACCTTGTCGTTGAGGGAGAACTTCGTTGGTGAGGTCTTATGCTGGGCCGGAAGAGGCTGTAACAGAGAAAGTAAAGTTCTGTGAGGTCGTCCATGGAGCTTCTGTGCAGGAGTGATATTATCAGCGCCGGGTAGAGTTCTGTAGGTGTTTAAGAGTTGGAGCAAGGCTTGGTCTTTAGTTAAGCCTGAAGAGACAGCTTTCTTCATACTTCTTTTAAATGTTTGTACGAAGCGTTCAGCTTCACCATTAGATTGAGGGTGAAAAGGTGGTGCTAGGATATGACGAATGCCATTATGTGTACAAAAGTTCTGAAAAGCAGTAGCTGTAAATTGAGGTCCGTTGTCCGAAATGAGTACTTGCGGTAAACCTTCTGTAGTAAAGATTTTCTGGAGAGCACGAATGGTAGCTTCGGTTGTAGTAGTCGAATGCATATCCACGACATATGGAAAGTTTGACAGTGAATCGATGACTATTAACCACATGGAATTGAGGAAAGGACCTGCGAAATCGATGTGAACTCGTTCCCATGGAGTAGTAGCAGGAGGCCATGAAGCAAGATCAGAAGACGGGGCGTTCTGATTCGTTTGACATTGCTCACAATGACGTATTAGCTTTTCGATGGCGGCATCAATACCGGGCCAGTAGCAGTGTTGACGGGCGAGTTGCTTTGTTCTGGAGATACCCCAATGGCTTTGGTGTAATAACTCGAGAACTTGTTTCTGTAGGCTAAGTGGGATAACCACTCGGAAGATGGTGCCTGCTTCTAGTAGTACAACTCCGGCACGAGTCGTGAGACGATGCTGCATACGATGATAAGGTGCCAGGTGGGCAGGAAGTGTGCTCTGAAGAGGCCAACCGTTGCGGATGTAATTACGTACAGTAGCAAGTGTACTGTCCTTATCCGTAGCTTTAGCTATGCAGGTAGCATCAATAGGAAAACTGGATACAGTATCTTCAAGTTCTATGTCCAACTGAAGACATTCAGATTCTTGAGAATCGAAGGCAGTATCAGGACCAACGGGTAAGCGGGAGAGGGCATCAGCATTACAATGCTGGGATGTGGCTCGATAGACAATCTGATAGGAATAATCAGAAAGGAACATGGACCATCTTTGAAGCTTTCTGAGGGAATTCTCTGGGATCTTATTACCAGGATGGAATAAGTGTACGAGAGGCTTATGATCGGTAATGATCAGGAAATGGTTGCCATAAAGATATTCATTGAAACGGCGAATACCAAAGATGATGGCTAAAGCTTCTTTCTCTATCTGTGAGTATCGACGTTGATGGTCATTAAGTGTTTTCGAAGCGAAGGCGATGGGGCGTTCTTGTCCATGACGATCCTTCTGGGAGAGAACTGCACCGACACCGTAGTCTGAAGCGTCAGTAGCGAGCGTGATGATCTTGTCGGGCTGAAAATGAGTGAGTTGTATAGCTTGAATTAAGGCGTTGTTGATTGTTTTCCATGCCTGTTGGCATTGCGGAGTCCACTGAAACTTAACACCTTTTTTACGTAGAGCGTTTAATGGAGCTGCCACTGTAGCGAAGCGTGGAATGAACTTATTATAATAGTTCGCTTTGCCTATGAAGGACTGAAGCTGCTTGAGGTTCTGAGGTGCTGGCATGTTTACTATCGCGGAGACATTCTGCATACTAGGACGAATTCCATTCTTATCAAGTATATGTCCGAGGTAGTGAACTTGAGGCTGAAAGAAGGTACATTTAGCGAGATTCGCTCGTAGTCCATTGTCTTTCAATTTCTGGAGAAGAAGGCGGAGATTGGTTAGATGTTCCTGATGATCTTTTCCAGTAACAATAATATCATCCAGGTAGTTAGCACAACCGGGAATTGAGGCGGTGAGTTGAGCCAAATAGCGCTGAAAAATAGCCGCTGAGGATGAAACACCAAATGGGAGCCGCTGGAGCTGGAGCAGTCCGAGAGGAGTGTTGAGTGTGAGAAATTTCTTAGATTCTTCGTCTAAAAGTAGCTGGAGATATGCTTCTTTAAGATCAACTCGAGAGAAAAATTGTCCACCAGAGAGACGACGGAATAAGTCTTCTGGACGTGGAATAGGAAAGATATCGGTTTCGAGTTGTGCGTTGACTGTAGATCGAAAATCGCCACAAAGTCGAATATTACCATCAGGTTTCTTGATTACCATGAGTGGAGTAGCCCATTGACTAGAAGTAACTGGTACTACAATTCCAGTTTGTATCCATCTTTCTAATTCTTTCGTGACCTGGTCTTGAAGTGCTAGGGGTACTGGACGTGCTTTGAGGAAGCGAGGCTTAGCTCCGGATTTCAGCTGTATGTGAGCTGTATAGTCTTTTGCTGTTCCGAGCTGAGAGTCGAAGACTTCAGGAAACTGCGCTAGGAGAGCGGTAACGTCAGAAGTAGGATGCAATGTAGATACGACGTTAATGTTGTCATGTATCTGGAAACCAAATAAGTTAAATAGATCCATGCCCATAATGTTTGATGCAGTGTAGTTGTTAACTACGAGAAGAGGAATGGCCTTCTGAATTCCTTTATAACTAGCCTGAAGCTTAATTTGACCTTTGATGTCAATTTTCTTCTTGTTAAATGTCACGAGCTGGATGTCAGCTGGAGAGCATGAAGGTGAAGCTAAGTCGTGGTAGGTAGTCAGGTTAATAATAGAGACAGGTGATCCAGTGTCTAATTGAAAATCGACAGATCGATCAGAGAATGAGAGAGGAATGATGATTTTGTGAGAATCCTTTGTGGGAAGAATAAGATTGATCTGGTCAACTTCCATGTCTTGGCGGGGCTGTATATGCTTCCGGCGCGCTGCAGTAGTCGTAGCAGGGTGGAGCGAACTTCGACAGACAGTCTGAATGTGTCCAAGTTTATTACAGCGTTCACAAGTAGCTTTGAAAAAACGACAGTCACGACGTTCATGATGCTTGAAACAACCTCGGCAGGAAGGCAGGAGTTTCGAGGTGCTTTTAGAATTGGGCTTCCGTGTAGCATTACGAGAGGGAACCTGGCGAGAATGCTTGGTGGAGAGCGCCTTATCCGTACGGTGCACTGTAGCAGAGGACTTGCGGGCCTGAGGCGAGACTTGTGCAACTTCGTGTGGAGAAGCTATGGCTGCGGCTGTCTTGGTAGTAAGCTCATAAACCGTAGCAATAGGCTGGACGTCTTCTAAAGAAGGGTTACTCTGCTTGACAGCGTCAAAACGTATTTTGTCTTCAGGAGTATGTAAAATTATCATGTCCCGAATGAGAGAATCAGTGTAGGATGAACCACAACCGTCCTTGGAGCATATGAACTGGCAGGGTTTAGCTAGACCACGCAATTCAGTTATCCATTCAGTATGTGTCTGATGGGGTTGCTTTCTGCTCTGAAAAAATTTATAGCGAGCAGCCACTATGTGAGGAGCTTTGGCATAGTGTTCCGTGAGACGGGCTAAGAGCTGCGTGAAGGGTACCTCAGATAAGTGTTCTTCTGGACTTAATTTACGTAGTAATTCACACGTAGCATTGCCAACCGAACTAAGAAATAGTGCGCGGCGGCGTTGATCATCCGTGACAGAATGGCAGATGAAATGCTGTTGCAAGCGGGCTAAATAAACTGACCATTCTTCCTTAGCTGGATCAAAAGCAGAGAACGGAGGAATAGCTGATGGCTGTGTAGAGACAGAAATAGCTTGAATAGCCTGAATTAATGCTGCCTGTTGTTGTTGCATAAACTGTTGTTGTTGCTGCTGTAAGGCTTGGAAAATCGTAGCAAGTTGTTCCGCAGTAGCCATTGCGAGATGCGTGCAAGAAAGAGTAAGGTAAGCTGTGTGTCAGAACTGGTTGGAGTGTCGTTGTTGTGTAGCACGTCGCCGTAGAGTTGACAACTGGGCCCGTTGAATTGTAGTGTTGGTTTCGTGTGTATCTCGTCGCTATAGAGTTGGCAACTGGGACCGAAGAATTGTAGTTTGTTGCCTTTTTTTTTTTTTACCTCGTCGCCATAGAGTTGGCGACTGGGGCCGATGAATTGTAGTGTCACTTTTTTACCTCGTCGCCATAGAGTTGTGTTGTAACCAAGGTTGAAGTTTACAGAACACAACTTTTATTTGCTTCACTTTTTGATATTTACACAAATAACTGAAATGTATTTTGAAGCAAAAAGAAATATTGAAACTTGAGAAAAGTCTGTCTTTATACAATATGTACAGGTTTGCAGTCTTTATATACACTTCTATCTTGAAAAGATAGTCTTTGTGAATTGACACGTTGATAGTCGAGAACTATCTGGCACACTAACATAAATGTCTTTGAGAGTCCTTGTTTGTTGAAGTGCCTGAATTCCTAAAAAGCAAGTTCAATTGATTGAAGAAATTCCACCTAGCGAAACTAAGGGAGCTTGCATAACTTAGGGAATGAAAATGGCTTGTAAAAGAATTACGGAACATAGGCAGCGGAAACAGGTAAGGGAGCGGTGACCAGAGGTGAAACCTCGTACTGCCAGAAATTCAGTCCACCTGGTCGAAGCACATTTTCAAGAGGAGTAGCCTCCGTGCTCGACGTAGGGTGTATTCTGGAGCTGGACACCGGGGCAAGTGGGCAAGTGAGCAGGCCGGGAGCTCCTATTTATAGTACACTCGATGGTCAGGCACGCGCACTGAGGGCTGCGCGTCGAAGCTAGCAGAATGATACACAGGCGCGCGTGCAGCTGGCTGACGGAGCGAGAAGTGAGCGCCGGACATACAACACATATATTCGCCATTTTATCCTGCAGTTATTAATGTAAAGCTCGGTATTGTGTCGTAGAATGCTTCTATGTAGAAAAGTTGTCTTGTAAGCTCATAAGTCAGTTTCGAAGGAGCGTTTCTTTGCCAGGCAGAGAATTTTTTAAAGATGCATGTCCTTCATTACAATGCAGCTAAGTTATCCTTCGATAGGTGTTCACATATAATGTATAAGGCGTAGTCATGATGGGCATGAAGCATGTAAGTTATTAGCAATATTCTGCCATCTGTTGAATGTATTTAGAAGCTGCGAAAGGTTTGAGAATCAAAGAGTATCTAGCAGGGAATAGTGTTTTTCCGTGATCAGAGGAAGTGTATACTCCCTGGCTTGACAGGTCGTAATCAAACATGGCAGCATGCAATGACATTACCAAGGATAAAAATCATATTAGAATATTAATGAAAGTGTCAGTCGCTTAACCACCCGCTAAGTAAAGGAGAGTGCATATAAGTCTCTGGTAAGACCCCAACTAGAGTATGGTTCCAGTGTATGGGACCCTCACCAGGATTACCTGATTCAAGAACTGGAAAAAATCCAAAGAAAAGCAGCTCGATTTGTTCTGAGTGATTTCCGACAAAAGAGTAGCGTTACAAAAATGTTGCAAAGTTTGGGTTGGGAAGAATTGAGAGAAAGAAGAAGAGCTGCTCGACTAAGTGGTATGTTCCGAGCTGTCAGTGGAGAGATGGCGTGGAATGATATTAGTAGATGAATAAGTTTGAATGGCGTTTATAAAAGTAGGAAAGATCACAATATGAAGATAAAGTTGGAATTCAAGAGGACAAACTGGGGCAAATATTCATTTATAGGAAGGGGAGTTAGGGATTGGAATAACTTACCAAGGGAGATGTTCAATAAATTTCCAATTTCTTTGAAATCATTTAGGAAAAGGCTAGGAAAGCAACAGATAGGGAATCTGCCACCTGGGCGACTGCCCTAAATGCAGATCAGTATTGATTGTATTGTATTGTATAAGTGCAGAATGTATTGCGGGTTAGGGTAAGCCTTCGCCTGCAATTATTGGAGTGATCGTTTAATGATTTGATTTTATGATTACTCAAAGCTGGCTGAACTTAGAGACCTATCAATGTCTCACGATTCACCAGCAGGTAATTCCTCAGAGAATAAAACAAAAGTGAAGCAAATCGGTCCAGCAGAGTGGACGGATAGATTTGCCAAAGCTGTTTTTTAGTAAACTCTTTTAATATACAGATTTATGTATTTGTTATAGACGAAGCAATAAAGGAACTTTGGACTACTAACAAAAATGGCATACAGCACAGTACTATAGGATTTGCAGATGATGTAGCACTGATTGATAACTAGTGAGAATGAAAACAAGATATGAAAAACGGCGGCAGCCTTATGATAATGATGCTCGTTGTTTAAACGGGCCTAACATCTAGGTCATCGTCCCCTAATGGTACGAAATGAAATGACAAATTAAAAGCCCAAAAACAGCCACTGACCACAATTCAAAACGTGAGGACGATGGATGGATGGATGGGATGGATGGAATGGATGGATGGATGGGATGGATTTAAAACGATCAGTGAAACCGACCCACAGTGCCTCACATGCACAGAACCTGGCACAAAACAATAGTATTAATGACCAAGGTACTGCTTCTATAGCACGATACTAAATCGATGATGCTTGTAGTCAAAAGGGGTCCAAAATCCAAGACAGCGGCCCCTCACAATGGTACTTATCTCTAGGAAAGTAGAACCATGGTATTTGTCATGTTGCGGTACTAATCAAGAGTAGCGCAGACTCGCGGTATTCCACACATTGTGGTACTACTCAGAGGTAATGAAATTCGCACATGTATTACAGACCTACGCTGTTTCGCACATTGCGGCGCCATTTACACAAAAGTACGGTGTTCATCACATAAAGGTACTAACCACAGGGACTCGTACTATCCCGTGGTGTTCCTCATATAGTGGGTACTAATCATAGGCAAGCCAGAACCATGGGTTCCCTCATCCCATGGTGTCGCTCATACAGTGCTATTAATCACAGGTACTGTAAAAGCCGTCGCGCTCTCGTATGCCACTAATCACAAACCTATTTAGTACCCAATATAGTGGTAATACGCGCAAGTAAAAGCCACCCATGGTGCTCCCCGCACGGTGGTACTAATCACAAGTAGTTTCATGGTTCTTATACGATCATCGCTTGGTCACCCCTTTTAGTCGCCTTTTACGACAAGCAGCTGATACCGTGGGTGTATTCTTCGTCCGCGTCCCCCACCCACAGGTTGTTTTTTGGTCCGCGAGAGGTATTTTATTTCCCTCAAGTCCGCCGGCAAGCCGGTTAGGACCCCTCGTAACCGCCAGCCGGGACGCGCCACTTGGAAGAATCACCTCTTCTGCTGCTACGCCTGCGTAGTAGGTTCGTGGCCTGTGATTAGTACTGCTACACGAGAAATAATATGAATGAATGCTATTCGCTTTATGTCGCACCGACACAGATATGTGTTATGGCGACGATGGGATAGGAAAGGCCTAGGAATGGGAAGGAAGCGGCCGTGGCCTTAATGAAGGTACAGCCCCAGCATTTGCCTGGTGTGAAAATGGGAAACCACGGAAAACCATCTTCAGGGCTGCCGACAGTGGGGCTCGAACCCACTATCTCCCGATTACTGAATACTGGCCGCACTTAAGCGACTGCAGGTATCAAACTACACGAGAAATACTATGGTTCTACTTTGCTAGCCATATGTACCATTATGAGGGGCCGTTGAGCTGGATTTTGGACCCCTTTAGACAAGCATCATCTATTCAGGATTGTGCTTTGGGAGCAGCCCTTTGGTCAGTATATACCATTCTTTTAAGTTAGTTTCTGGGAAGGTGTGGCATTGCGGGTCCGATCCACTGATTGTGTTAAGTTCATAATCATTTTTCACCGTTGTATTTTTGAACCCATATGCACCCAGCTGCCATGTTCTCTGACATTGATAGAAATCCGCCAACTTTCTAGTGTGCAGCGTTGGTGTTATAGACCGAGGTCAAAATGCCTTCAGGAGGACTGTTCCGAAATGCCACGAACAAGTCTGAAATGGCTTTATCTGCAACGAATTAGGTATTGTAATAATACGAAGAAGAAAAAGGAGCCATACTTGATCGAGTAAGCAATCAGCAGCAGCTCTCTTTCTGTTTTTCTCCACCGATTTTCCTAAGGAAGAAGCAGAAGAAAGAAAAAAGTAATAGGCCATATTTGATTCAGTAACCCCTCAGCCATTGTTCTTTTCATGTCCTCTCGCTTTCCTTAAAATAGAAGAAGAGAAGAAGGATTGAGTGAGCCCTCAGCAACTGTTATTTTTCTTTGTTTTTCCACTGCTTTTCCTAATGCCGAAGAAGAAGAAAACAAGAGAAAGTAGAAGAGCATGAGAAAAGAAGAAAAATAGAAGCCATATTTGATCGAATAAGACCTCAGCCATTGTAGTTTTTCTTCGTTTCTCCACAGCTTTTCTAATACTTTAATCGGGTTGCGGATGCGGACCAGTACCCTGTAAGCAAGAGCGCGTACCAATCCGCTTACGGGTGCGTTTGGGTTAATTCTAGTCAGTGGATGAATTTTGGAATTTTAAATTGTCATTAGATTTCGTAACATTAGGGCCGATGACCTAGATGTTACGCCCCTTTAAACAACAAGCATCATCATCATAGACAACATTAAAGAAAAGCCACTTGAAGATGTTGGATAAAGAAAAGGAACTCTTGGAAGACTTGAATGTTGCCCACCAACCTTAGTAACTGAGAGAAGAATAACCTCACTGAAGCAAAGTCTGATTTAATTTACTACCATATATACTGTACGTCTTGCCATTGGATTGTAAGCCATAATTAGTGGAGGATGGAAACGTTTGTTCTTTTAAAACCCGTACAGATATGAAGTAGCCAGTTGTCAAAACTACTGTCTTGCATCATTGTATTCAGGAAGCTATGTGCAAGGGAACATGACAATATCAAAATAATTGTAGATTATTACGTGCGGAATGCAGTGTGTAATGACTGAGAAAGTAGCTTTGCGTGTTGTGTGTTCTCAGCACTTCCACGAAGAGGCGGATGTGATTGTAAGTCCTCCAGGATGAGGTCGGCAGCCAATTTTATAACATGGCATTCATATTAGTGTGGCTTCTTCCACGATCCAGTGTTTCCAGACAGCAGCATTTGAAGTTATATCCTATAGGTCCTATTTCGCTATTATCTGGTATTACGAAAACAACCGTCTGTGGTGTATTTGTTCGTGTGATTACTTGCCATTCCCGAAGGCCCGGGTTCGATTCCCGGCTCTGCCACGAAATTTGAAAAGCAGTACGAGGGCTAGAATCGAGTCCACTCAGCCTCGGGAGGTCAACTGAGTACAGGGGGGTTCGATTTTCACCTTAGCCATCCTTAAAGTGGTTTTCCGTGGCTTCCCAATTCTCCTCGGGATGGTATCTAACTTAAGGCCACGACCGCTTCCTTCCCTTATCCTTGCCTATCCCTTCCAATCTCCCCCCCCCCCAAACAAGAAACCTCTTCAGCATAACAGATCAGGCCACCTGGACGACATACTTGCCCTACCCTCCAGTTGTATACCCTGACCCTAAGTCTCACGCTCCAGGACACTGCCTTCAAGACGGAAGAGGTGGTATCTCTCGCCGAGTCTGGGGGAAAAGAAAGCCAGCCCTGGAGGGAAAACTGATTAAATAAATAAACAAATAACTATAGGTTACAGGGAAGGGGAGAACTATACCAGGAAAGCGAAAGATTGAGTCCATGAGGAAAAGAGGACTCAAATAGTATCGACATCTGTTCCGAATGGATGAGAAGTGGCTGACAATATAGATTTAAACCCCTTGACAGTTTCCGATAAATGGTTCAGGATGGTAAGAAAGGATTTGGAGCAATCTGCATTACATCCGGAGATATCCTAAACCGAACGAAGTATAGATCAGTGATTGACAGCTTCAAAGACTTCCATGACGAAAAGAAACTGAATAGGGGATGGGCAGACGAAAGAAGATAGGCTGCCAGAGAAATAATGCGAAGATTTTGGGCTGAAAAGAATGCTTCCAGTCATGTGCGATTGTTGCTTAACGTGGTCTCAAATGGCCGTAAACGAATGTAATAATATATGGACTCTTTCCATTCAAGCACAGAATGAGATGTGTTGAAAAGCTGTTGCTCTGTCATTGGTCCGAGTCCAGCTGGCTGGCCAATCCGTTGACCTTTCGCTACGCCACGCAGCTCTCTTATGGGTGGGGACGGTAGAATACATCCACAGCCCACTCTCTTTCATAGAGGCTTACCGAGTGTTGTCTAAGCTGTGGGACACCGAAAATCTGTTTTACTTCGGCAGGGTGAAGAAGACCGACGCGTATGACAGCCTTATAGAAGAACTGTGTCTAAATTGAACCTGACGAGACGAGAGAACGTGTTGTCAAAAAAAAAAAACTTTCTTCTACGTTTAAGAAAGAGTTAAAATAGTGAACAATTCCAAACGGTCTGGAACTTCCCCTGTGACGACACCTACGTTCCGTCACTGTGGCACTGCGGGGTGGACAAAATAAAACTGGCTCGGAGAATATTTACAAATGAACATCACAGAAGATGCTGATGAATGACTTGATCTGAAGAAATGAAAAACTGAGGTTCCAAAATTTCTGACTCCATCCACTTCACTCAGAAACCACCGGCAGAGGTTCGTCTGGACGCTTTAATGCATGCACAACAGTACATTTGTAAGGATATACTGTAGGTGCTGGGCGGAATGCGTGCTGTAGGGAAAGGTCAATGGACTGGCCAGCCAGGTGGACTCGCGCCAATGACAGAGCAACGCTTTTTCAACACATCGCATTATATGCTCGAATGGAAATAAAAGAAGACTTCGTTGAGATAAGTTCAAGATTTAAAGTTATTAAGTATTTAAACAGAAATAAGCATAAAGGTTTATATATTTCTAAATAGTTTTGAATGTGATTTGATAGAATCTGATTATGTATTTTCAAGAAGGAAATCTGTCATTCTGTTTTAATGAAGTTGTTTACTTTTTAGGTAGTTTATAAGTTTACTACTCAAAATTAGTTTCCGCACACTGAAGAACCTAACAGTTGCAACTGTAGTCGAAACTGAAAGGAGATGCTTCAGATATTACTAAAAAGAAAACTTTTCGTTTGGCACGCTTGCACTGAAAAACACTGTATATGCAGGATGTTACAGAGTTCCAGGGATGCTGTAGAAGGGCACATGTATAAATATGAAGTAGGGAAACATCGATCCGGAAATTCTTCAGTCACCGGGTTTAAACCAATTTTTTTTACTCGCACTGCATATTCACGCTACGAAGAAATTTATTACAGTTGTTCGAAATGGCGTAGCCGAACTTTGATGCAGAGATGACAACGTCGCATTAAGTTATGGTGTATCTGATAGAATAGAACAATTCTGGCGTCGCTTGAACGATGTCACAGGGAGAGAGGATTCTTGCTGGGAGCTGCTCTTCAGTCTCTGCAGGGTCTTGTAGGTAACACTTCACAAGAACTCAAGACGAATGAGATCAGGTGAACGAGCTAGCCACGCAACATGACTTCCTCCTTATCCTGTTACTTACGGAGAACTGCCTTTTCGTGGAACGTGCAACAGAGGTGTTTGGTTCACAAAAACTGCTACTTACGGAGAACTGCTTTGTCGTGGAACGTGCAACTGAGGTGTTTCGTTGATAAAACCTGCTATCTTCGGAGAACTGCTTTGTCGTCGAACGTGCAACGTAGGTGTTTAGTTGATAAAACCTGCTATCTACGGAGAACTGCTTTGTCGCGGAACGTACAACGCAGGGGTTTCCGCACCGGAATTCCCTACATCAAATGGATACGACTGCCTATCTCCAGCATCCCTGAAAGTCTGTACCTATAGGCTTCAAGGAAACACACTGTGCACATTATATAAGAGTGGGAGAGCTTCTAAAACCAGATTAGACTGTCCACCTAATAAAAATCAACAACAAATGCCGGAGAAGTGAAATAACAGGCTTGTGTTTGGAAGGCCAAAACAATCTGAAAAGGTTAAACCCTTCACAAAATGGAACAGAGAGAGTGTCTTACCTGTAGTGACGTAGACGACGAGTCCTGTGGCCAGCAGAATGAGTGCGCACGCCAGACCTAGCATACAACACAGCAGCAGGTTCTTCCTCTGGGAGTGATCGCTGGGGATGAACTGCAGCTTCCACCCTCTGAGCATGCCTCTCTTCTTGAGTCTGGCTCCTCGACCTCCGTCACTCTCCATCTTGGAGGATCTCCTCAGGTTCCTCTTGTTGTCGGCGCTCGGTCTGGGAGACGACTGTTGAGGGTACAAGAACATAGGCACCCCTCCAGACACCGTCGGGATGGCTTCAGGAGGCCTCAAGAACTCCTGCTGTAGATTACGCGTGTTCTTGGCCGCCACAGTGTCCACACAGTTGTTGCTGCACTTGGAGAGGTACGCCAAGGAGTTCTCCTCCACTGCGAAGTGGTTTATCTTTTTAATCAACGAGGGCGACGACCGTTCGTTGTTGAAGTTGGTGCTCTTTGACGCAGACAAGTTTATGCTGTCGACGTTCTCCAGTTTACTTCTGTTCTGTTTCAGTAACGACGGACTCGCCGTATACCTCTGAGTGTCTCTGCTGGACTGAGACCGGGCGAACGTAGAGAAACTATTTCTTGTTAGTGGTGAAGAAGGCACTGATGTGGTTTGTGAAGACTTGAGATTGTTACTTATAGGAGTTTCGTACAGTTTAGAATTGTTTTGATACAAAGAATTAATACTAGAGATATCTTGGTCTGGTTCAACATTCTTTGGTTTGAGTTCAGAAATTGAGCAATAGATAGGTTCATTGTTGAGAGCACTCGCATTGTTTCTCTCGGTTTCTTCGAGCAGGTCCTTGAGCACTCGCGACCTCTTGAGAGACATTGAACCCGAGAACCTTCTATACTTGCACACATTACTTTTCTTTGGTACGTTGAACGAAGATGAGGAGAGTTTTGGAGGGCGGATATTCGAGGAGCCAGGCTTGGACAAGAGCAACATACTATTGTGCTTCTTGCTTTTTGCGCCTCGTCTACTGTTATTGTCAGGGAAGATCACATATGGACTGGAAGAATTCGAGTGGGGGCAGACATTCTCATTCACCGATGTCTGGTGATGGAAATATCCACTTTCTAGGTCAGGCTGGAATCCCAGGTTATCCATCTGGAAAAGAGAAAGAAAAATACACATGTTACAGAAGTCATCATAGATTCAGATAAGTACACTTATGTATTGCATATTTTTTCCTAATTGTTTTTTATGTCGCAAGTCTTGATGGGATAGGACCGTCAAAGAAGCGACCGTGACCTTAATTAATGTTGAAAATGGGGAAACCAGGGAAAACCAAATTCAGGGCTGCAGCAAGCAAGCAAGCAGTCTTTATTCGTGGTGAAGTTGGTGTTCAAGGCCCTCTCTTACACTTAAACATTTAAAATAACAGAAATATATATATTTTTAAATAGAACAAACCATTTTTTAAAACAATATAGTACTTGTACCGGGAGGTACGCCCCAACGCCGCGCATTTAAATCTACCGCCTAAAAGAACTCCTCTACTGGAGAAACCGTGAAATTGAAACTAGACCAACTTATAAATTTACTCAGAAGATGACACCACTAAAATCTGATATAATTTTGTTATTGTGATGTTTCCTGAACTGTGTGAATTTCTACTTGTTTTGTTTTCCATTCATCAAGAAGTTTGAATATTCTTCCATAGATGTCACTACAAAAAAATATGATCATGCACCCTGATGCGAAGTGAAAGAACTTTCGATTTAAAGAAGTTTTGTATTCATAAGTTTTTTTTACTAATTGATGTTCATTTATTTTTGGGTTGACAATATTTATCTTTTCTTTCCGCCAGTTTTAAATCCAGCCAATCCCTAATTTCTGTAATTAATTTTCTACCAATCACAGTCTTCTTCTTCTTCTTCTTCTTCTTCGATTTTGAGTGTAACGTTTAAATTAACCAATAAAATGAGAGGGTGTGGCTAATTTAATCTTGAATGGTCTCGAACTTTCCCCGAGGGTTTATAAACTGCGGATTTTCTCGTCTCTTGGCCAATTGATCGTCATCTGACCTAATGTGTGTGTGTCAAAGCAGGAGGCGGGCGGCGCAATTTCATCAGGCAGCAGTACACCGACAAGGTAATGGCCACATCTTTATTTCTTGCTAGCTCCGCAGTTTAACCTGAGGGAAAGGTCCGAATCATTAACTATGTAACCTAGTTTTCCTAAAAAGGAAACTTTCTGCCGGCTAATGTAAAAACTTCATTAACTGTAAAATGGGGGACAGAGAGTGACGTATCCTCTCGAGCTCCCCTTCATCTTGGTTTGAGGTGACTATGTTTTGTAACTATCTTTCTTCTTTTCCGTAATGTCTTAATTTATTCTTATACGAGTCAGCTCCATAGTTTGAGGAATAGCCCCTGTTTCATCGGCCTAGTGCCCTTTAGGTTTTAAGAATTCATATCTAGGAGTGCAAGTACACGCCTCCATTTAATTTGTGTTTCGGGCCATTTTCTTAACCTGTTCTTTTCCGCAAAGGCCCAGTAGGTTGGGTATTAAATACCCCTGTATAATCATTATCCCATTGTAAGTTCTGCCTTCAGAGGCCAGAATTTGTAAGTTGATGTTGCCTTGAATAGGCTTGGAAAACAGAGCCTGTTGGCTCTATTTCAAAGTATGATTACTGTATGCCTCTTGGAGGCTAGATGTTGTATTTTGGGTGCAAGTACTCCATGAATTTAGGTGATTGTAAAACTAGGGGCTTGTAGCCCAAGAATGTTAAAGTTCTGAAATCTTGGATTTTTCTAAGTCTTGTTTCTGAATTGCTATTTTGGACCTGAAATGCCATTGTTATCTCACGAAGTGAAAAGTTGTTAAGTTTGTTGTTTTAAAAAATATAACCTTCAGTTTAAGTTTTAAATTCTTTTCTTGACATTGTAGTTAGACCCATTCATCCCGGCACCTTCTTTCACCTCTGCGGTCCACAAATACTCCGGAACAAATATGGCGATAGTAGTAAATGAATGTAATTATAGAATGTACAACATGACAATATAAATGGACATTATAATAATTATAAAGCTAACAAAAGTAATAAAAGGAGGATACACAGTAAAAACCTATAACTAGCATGTACATTTCTATTTTTATGAAAATATGCTCATTCACACTTCACACATCGTACAAGTCAACTAGAAGTATTTAGCAAGTGATTTCGACAATTCAACTTAAATCTCCTACGCGAAGCCAAATTCCTAATGGTAGGTGGGAGGGTATTCCACAGCCTACAGCGATTGTATTCGAACCCACTGCTTCCCGAATGCAAGCTCAAAGCTACGTGACTCAAACCGCATGGGTAATTAAGTCTGTTCTTTCACGCGCTTAACCACTCCTAATCTAACACACTATTACGAGTGATAATTATAAGACAGAGCAAAGAACATGTAAACCACCTGAGTGAGATTTGTTTCATCATGAAATGTTCATAATGCCATTCCGAAGGAAAGATAAAACGCATTTTTGCGGATAACTCAGAAAATATGTTATCTCAAGATTTTGGTTCACCCTTCGTTACATATAAACGCGTGGTTTAGGGCGATGTTGCTTTCTCTGCGCGCCTAGGGATGTACATTTATTATTAAAAAATACGTCGCAATTGGGAAATATCTCGGTGGCAATGGTCACTTACAATAGTGTGATGATGAAGTGAAGTTAAAATATAATTACCAACAACAACAAAAACAACTATAAGTGTAAAACAAGCAATTCCATGAGAATAAAATATTACAAGTAATACTATTAGTTCAACATTCTAAATCCAGCATCATGATATACAAATTCACATCCAACTTAAGTATTTCCAGTGTTTAACACTACGGCTTACAATACTATAAGTAGAGCTTACTACTAGCTTAACATTACAAGTGATACTAAAGTAAAGTTACAACAACAACAACAACAACAACAAGTACAACAAGCAGTTCCATGTTCTTTGGTCCAGGGCGATATTGTTAGTCTGTTAGCACAGGGATGTTCTTTGGTCCAGGGCGATATTGTTAGTCTGAGCACAGGGATGTTCTTTGGTCCAGGGCGATGTTATTAATCTGTGAGTACAGGGATGTTTCTTGGTCCAGGGCGATATTGTTAGTCTGAGCACAGGGATGTTCTTTGGTCCAGGGCGATGTTATTAATCTGTGAGTACAGGGATGTTTCTTGGTCCAGGGCGATATTGTTAGTCTGAGCACAGGGATGTTCTTTGGTCCAGGGCGATGTTATTAATCTGTGAGTACAGGGATGTTCTTTGGTCCAGGGCGATGTTATTAATCTGTGAGCACAGGGATGTTCTTTGGTCCAGGGCGATATTGTTAGTCTGAGCACAGGGATGTTCTTTGGTCCAGGGCGATATTGTTAGTCTGAGCACAGGGATGTTCTTTGGTCCAGGGCGATGTTATTAATCTGTGAGCACAGGGATGTTCTTTGGTCCAGGGCGATATTGTTAGTCTCAGCACAGGGATGTTCTTTGGTCCAGGGCGATGTTATTAATCTGTGAGCACAGGGATGTTCTTTGGTCCAGGGCGATATTGTTAGTCTGAGCACAGGGATGTTCTTTGGTCCAGGGCGATATTATTAATCTGTGAGCACAGGGATGTTCTTTGGTCCAGGGCGATGTTATTAATCTGTGAGCACAGGGATGTTCCTTGGTCCAGGGCGATATTATTAATCTGTGAGCACAGGGATGTTCTTTGGTCCAGCGCGATATTGTTAGTCTGAGAGCACGGGGATGTTCTTGCATTACTGACGCTTCATATACGAAATGAAACATTAATGAAGACTTACTATTTCGTTTCTTACAACACAAATTATAACCGGGGACAACGTACGGAAAACAAAATTAAATCCAAAAATAATCCTATGAATTATAATTAAATAAACTTTCTGACTTCCGTGACTATACATTTATCCACCGATTCAAGTTATATAGCTGATTTACGTTGTCGTGACACGAACAGACAGAAGAACGAAGATTAATAAAAACTGCACACGAAACAGTGCTGCGAATTTTGTCAAATAACTTAATTCATTTGCAAGTTATGAACTTCATATTGGGGCCCGTATTGAACTACGTGTAAACTCATGAATTGTCTCGTAGAAGTCCACCTTTTGAATACACTTTGTGATTTATTAAAAATCAAAATCAATGTTACATACTAAAATATCGGGACATGTTTCGCCTATGATGTAGGCATCTTCAGCCGTGCTATCCTTAACATTAAAGTTAAAATTAAAATTAAAGAGGTAGACATAACTTACGGCTGAACTTGAAATGCTACATAAAGTGGCTATAGTCATATTAGGCTTCTTTCTTCGTTTCTGCTCAATAGCGGGCATAATTTATGCAAATTGTTTGAAAACCCCGAATGGAATCAAAAACTTGTTTATATTTCGGTAGTGGCGTTAGCACGTATTCATTTATTTCCATGCGTCGGCATGAAAAATTTGAATTGTTATTGAACACTGTGGCAGAAAGCATTACCAAAGGGAGTAAGAAAACAAATTATAGCGCACACATTGTACTTCACTCAAAAAATAAGGCATTATTCCTTAATTCTTCATTAAAAAGTCACCCAGTTTTGATTATAAGCTATAATCGAGAATTCATCTTAGGCCTACCTATTATGTGTTGGGAATTCCAGGTTATGTTCGGAAGCTTTAGATAACCTAAAACGAGTCTGAAAATCAGAGTCGTCGTAGTCCTGGAAATATGTTGCACGATCTTTTATATCCACGATTGTCATTGCTGTGATTATTGTTTTAAGAGGAAGCACAACTAGGCAACCATCCTCAACCATCCATATAGGACGTTTATTAATTGCATAATCTTGATCATATTACTCGTCGCTGCGATTTTATCTGTCCATTAGATATTCCAGCCGCCTACGAGCTGCCATTCTGCCGGTCAACCAAATTCCGGTAAAATTTTAAACCGAGACAATACCCATTATCCGAGATAATTTATTTGTTTAGCGTATGGCATACAAATACATTATTGCAAATGAACAACAATAATCAATGAAGTAAACTACAAACAAACATCTACAGTAGACCTTGTATGTACTCAATGCATTTTGTGGTTGCTAACAAGAAGTCTTCATATGGCCCTCCTTATGCTTTGATGCTGTATTCCTCCCTGATGTGTTCAATAGTTTCTCGCGGTGCACCACAGTCGCATACCGATGAGGACAGCATTCGCCATTTAAAAAGTGAATCCCCACATCTCCCGTGTCCCGTCCTGAGGCGGTTGAGCATTGACCACACCTTGCGAGGTTGATCAAACCGTGGAACTCTCTTACTGATGCATGGCATTGCCTGGCATGTAGTTAGAGCATTTTGCATCTATTCTCCCCTCCAAGAATCGGTGATGTTGAACCCAATGTGATTGATGTCAATTGCAAGAGGTGGATGTATCGAACCGAGTCGGTCGATTTTGAGGTCAGAGATGTCAGAGTGAACCGGTAGTCCAGGGTTCGCTAGGCTCTTGTTATATTCTCTGATCAAAGCTACTTTCCTTCACAGGTTAGAGGGTGGTATGTTACTTAGGACAGGCAGCCAAATGGTGGGAGTAGACCTGATTTTTCCTGTAATAATGCGCATAGTACTATTAAGCTGGACATCAACTTTGTTAGTAAATGAAATGAAATGGCGTATGGCTTTTGGTGCCGGGAGTGTCCGAGGACATGTTAGGTTCACCAGGTGCAGGTCTTGACCAAAGGCCAGGACGCTAATCATTTAGCCATGGAGACGGACAACTTTGTTAGTATGGGCGCTGTTCAACCATACTGGTGCGCAGTACTCCGCCGCAGAGTATACCAAGCTCAACGCAGACGTCCGCAGAGTTAAGGCGGATGATCCCCATGTGGTTCCACAAAGCTTTTGTATGATATTTCTTGTTCTCAGTTTCGCAGCATTTTTTGTGAGATGTGATTTAAACGACAGGGTCCTGTCTAGTGAGACTCCCAGACATGTTGGTCCCTTATTGTGGGTAAGTTGAGTACGATCAAAGTAGACTTCTAGACTCCTATACTTCTATTGGATTGTCTGTTGTTGAGATGGAAGCAAGTCACCTCTGTTTTTTAAGAACAGAAAAGCACCTGGTCTTGATGACATTCTTAAAGAGCAAATTAAACATTTTGGAAATGCTACCAAAGAATGGATACTCCAACTCTTCACTAACTGCCTGGAGCGCTTTCACATTCCAAAAGTCTGGAGGAAGGCCAGACCTCAGCATTCGATATTTTGTCTCACTACTATGAGACCAATAATCTCAAACCAAACCCATCAAAAACTCAAGTATGTGCTTTCCATCTGAAGAACAAACAAGCCTCAAGGAAGCTGCAAGTGAAGTGGAAGGACGAAGTTCTAGATCATAATTACACACCGAAATACTTGGGTGTTACTTTGGATCGTTCTCTAACTTACAGGGAGGACTGTTCAAACATCAAGGCAAAGGTCTCCTATGGGAACTCCCTGCTCCGTAAAGTAACAGGTTCAAAGTGGGGCGCCCACCCTCATACGGTAAGAACAACAGCCAGCTAGCACTTTGTTACTCAGCAGGGGAGTATGCTAGTCCCGTTTGGTATAAATCTACACATGCCAGAAAGGTCGATGTCGCCCTACATGAAAAATGCAGATATATTACAGGATGTCTGAAAGCAACACCAACAGACAAACTGTACTCCCTTGCAGGAATAGCCCCCACTGAGATGAGACGCGAAGTAGCTGCAAATGTGGAGTGGTTAAGGGCTTCTACCAGCTCAGTCCACCCCCTACATGGATACAAACAACCATTAACTCGATTGAAGTCCAGGAACAGTTTTATGCACTCATCCCCCGCTAGTGCAGATGCAAGGAAGACCAGATTTCTACTCTGGAATCAGTAGATCCCTTTTCATCCAGAACGCTCAAAATTGGGGGAAAAGCTCCCCCACTGGTCATGAAGAAACCTGAACTACATGGAGGGCACTAAATAGACTAAGAGCAGGCGTTGAGAGATCAAAGGACAATATGAAGAAATGGGGCCTTCTGAAGGGCGATTAGACCCTGTGTGAATGCGGCGTGGTACAAACGACAAGGCGCCTTATTAATTGCCCTCTATGCCCTGTTAAATGCATAAAACAGGATCTGGCACAGGCCAGTATCAGTGCTGTTAAAGTGGCCAAATTCTGGGCCGATATTTTGTAAGTAACTGTTTAATTTTACGTAATATTTTAATATCATATATTTTATCTAATTTGCATCTGTAATCTATATTGTGCTACTGACACGAATAAATAACCTCTGTTTTTGATGCATTTGGTCGAAGCCTGCATTTTCGAAAATACTCTGCAAGCACAGACAAATCAGATGTTAGAGTTTCTTCCATGGGTTCAAAGTAAGTGTGCCTAGTTGTAATGGCCCAATGATCAGTATATCCAATTTTTTTGCCGACAGTTTCTGGCATATCAGCAATGTAAAGGCTAAAGAGCAGTGGGGGCTAGAACAGAACCTTGAGGAATGCCATTTTTGAGGAATTTATGGCTACTGGTTTTGTTTCTCATAATGACCTGAAATCCTCTGTTTCCAATCATGTTATCAATAAGATTTGTAACTTGTTGGCATGGAATGATCATCAGCTTGTAGAATAGGCCTTGCCGCCAGACGGTGTCACAGGCTGCTGATGAATCAATGAAAGCCACAGAAGTTTCCATCTTGTTCTGAAAACCTGCTTCAATATGAGATGCGAATGCCAAAACTTGATCTGCGCAACTTCGGTTGGGACGAAAGCCAGCTTGTTCTGCAGGGATCGCCGAAAGTATTGTTTGGCCAATCCTATTAAACATTACTCCTTCCAAGAGTTTATATATCACACTAAGCAGTGTAATGGGACGGTAGCTTTGCACAAGATCTGCACGTTTTCCTGGTTTAAGGAGAGCACTTATCTCTGCGCGTTTAAGCTCTTGAGGTATATTTCCTGTTTTTAGCATTAAGGTGAAGAATTTTGCTAGCCATGTCCTCATATTTTCCAGATTTGATAAACTAGGGTAGTAGGCCATCAAAGGCAGGAGTTTTACGAGGTTTTATATTCTTTATTGCTGCTGCAACCTCTTCAGGGGTGATGTGTGAACATTCTGTCGTAGAGTCAGCTGTTGCTTTTAGTTTTTTAGTTCCTTTTTAATATTGGTTGTAGTCGCAAGTTGATTTATTCCTTTAGAAGCTTTAACAATGTGTGTTGGGTGTTACGATATTATCTTCTCGGGCGATACGACTAGCTCCTCTTAATTTTCGTAGCAGAGACCATGCTTTTCGGCTGGATACTTTGAAATTATTTTCTGAGTAGTTTCCATCCACTTCTGTCGGCGTGCAGCATCCAGGTTATGTACTCTGCTATTTCTGTCACCACTGCTTTGTAAATCGTTATAGAGTTCTGCGCGCTTCATCCGAGATAATGTTGTTGGTGAATACAAACTTTGTAACCGTCCAGGTTTCTCCAGCCCTACTAATTTAATATAATATTTTACGCGATATCATTTGATATCAAGTTTATCCGCTATCGGCAATTATTCGTAATAACATATTTATTCTACGTCAAGCATTTGTAAATAAGGTTTTTGCAATCATATTATATATATTATAACATCATTTATTATTTATTATTATATTATGAAAGATAGGAATTTATTATGTATTGGACTTGGTTAATATGTTGAAATATAGCTGTTGTCATTTCATCTCATATTTTTGTATACGGAGAAGGTTATTCTTGAGCGTGGAAAATTACATGACTCATGGGTTTAACTCATGAGCCAAGGCTAGTAAACAGCGACCCACGCGCGAGGCTTGCAAGCTGGTCAGCTACATCATCGCCACGCCTCCTGGACTTGTCAAGAAAGAAGAGGAGTTGATAATTCGATCTATCGAATCAGATACTTCGTTGTATATGAGTTTTAAGATTGAACTGTTACCAAGAGTGGGAGTGAGCCCGGATATATAGAGATTCTCACCACAAGAACGGCACCTAACAACAACTTCTACTATTAACCTAACTACTACTACTGCTGTCATCCGATCTACTATTAGAACATCTACTGTGAACGACGTTATTGATTTTTGAAACAGTGTGTGGTCGCTCCACGACATAGTTATTTTTGTACAATGTGTTATCGCTTCGATACAGTACTTAGATGCGGTTATGTTATCGGATCTGCGTGAGACGAAACAAGCTTACGGCTTGTGTTATATTCAGTAAATCTTCTGGACGAAGAACTATGTTTAGTTCAAGTCCACGGAATTTGGTACAAGTCTGTACCGTATAAATAGTATAGCTCAGTTGGATTGAGATTTCTACTAATATGGAAAAATTCATATCTCTGAATTTTCTCCTCATACGATCAACGCTGATCAGCTTTTACAAGTATAGGGCCAATGTCTAATTTAAAGACTAGGCAATTAGGGAGTGCTAGTCCAGATAGCCCGTACCATATCAGAGAAGGATGTCCATGGAGCAAATTCTACATCGAGAAGAAGAGAACGAGTAACCTCGGAAACCAGATGACTTCAACGGAAGCTGCAATTGGTGAGCTTCAATTAGATAAAGCCCAAGCAATTAGTAAATTCAGTAAAGTAAATTCTAAATTCCTCCACGCTTTAAGGAACTTTTCCGATTCATCTCATTTTTTGTATAATAAATTCATTTGTATTTTATATTGCGTTAATTTTCTTTCTTAAGCGATACTTAATGGTTAATTATTTAAAATCCTACCCCTGTGATTTAAGTATAAGTCTCTATGCTAGTAAATATAAATTTTGGTTTACAACCCTGGCGCCCAAACATCACATAGAGAAATGGGAAACCATGGAATGTTAATTGTTTCTATTTGCGTGGCAATTTGCGGGCAAGCCACATATAGTTTATTTGATATTCATGTGTCCCAAGGTAATAACTTTCATCTCCCCAAGTGTCTTGATGAGGAGAGCGAACAGTTACAACTGTTATCTCGGTTTACGTAGCTTTAAACTAAGATAAAAGCTGAATACGGGCTTTAGTTACAGGAGGAAGGCGACAGTGAGAAGATGAGGCTATCCACTGCCTTCGCAATATACAGGCCGTACTGTAGAAACCGCGCCAAGCGCAACAACTGATCAATTGAGGCGAGCTAAGTGAATGTTACAAATTGTATTTGTGAATGTAATTCATAAGCATTGGGGGAATTCTTTGGATAATTGTGATTGTTGAAAGACAGAACTTTATATTTAAGTGTATTGCGTGTTTGCTCTTTAAATTTGTCACATTTAGGATTTACGTCACGTGATGAGTAATATAAATTCAAGGGACGTAATACTTCTCGTGGAATTTATTCATTTGATTGTTATCGTATAACACGGTTTTTTTTGTGGAAATATGATGTGTTGCGAATTTAAATACAGTGTGTGAAAATTCGAAGTTGCTATACGCAGTCGTGCGTACAACGCGAAAATAGAACCATACAAATAAATAAATATATACTAATATTTTCATTTTCGTATAAGGGCACGATACCTTTATGAAAAACGAAAATCCCAACCGAAATTATACGTGTCAGAAAGAATACAGGGGTATGTTTCACTCATTTTCCCGAGCTGATGATGAGTTCTGCTTTTGACTTTCTTGTTACACAAATTTATACCAGGGCATTTGATTGTTGACACAGAACAGGCATAAAAGCGGACAGTAACCAATTGAACCTACATATGGTTATTTCTGTGGTTAGTTATGTTGAGTACGCGCTGCCTTTTCTCCCCAAAATTAATGCGAGTAAAAGAAAAACCCTGCAGTTTATAAGACCTAATCTTCTGCTAAATGATTTTAGCATTTTTATGGGTTCAGTATGGAGGTATTTTCTTCTTCTTCTTCTTCTTCTTCTTCTTGCACTTCTGTTGTCTTCATATTTGTATTAATACATAAACATTATTTGTTTATCGCACTTCTAACCTACTTCTCCTAAAATTACATAGACCTGACTTACGAATTACGATGAGATTAAGGGTGTTGATGTCGGGTGAGGAGCGCGAAGCTGTGAGCTTGCATCCAGGAGATAGTGGATTCGAATCCCACTGCCAGCAGCCCTGAATATGGTTTTCCGTGGTTTCCCATTTTCACCACAGGACCTTAAGGCTACGGCTTCCTTCCCATTCCTAGCCCTTTCCTATCCCATCGTCGCCATAAGACCTATCTGTGTCGGTGCGACGTAAAGCAAAATAGCAAAAATTAAAATAAAAATAAAAATAAGGGTGGGTGTTGATGACCTCACCTGTCATACTGTATTAATAAAACATTTGTGAATATTTAATAATTACAAGGTACAGACATTTCATGTCCTTGCATTACACGGGGTCCAGTACGGCCTGTACAACACTAAGGCAGTGACGGTAGTGGTAGTGGTAGTGGTGGTGATTATTGTTTTAAGAGGAAGTACAACTGGGCAACCATCCTCTATATAACACTAATCAGAGAAAAAAAAATGGAAGGGGTCCGACACTTCGAAAAATGAAGACATCGGCCAAAGGAAGAAAAGGGCCACGTAGAGCGTGAAAATGAAAGACTCCCTAGCCCTCGTAAACCTAATAGTGTCGGGGTCGGAAAAGAACAAGAATTGACCAAGGGAGGTCGGATAGGATAGATGAAAGTGAGGAGCCTGGCACAAGTAAGTGGAAACAATGGCAGGACTCAGCTAAGGGTCCCGTGGTCGCCAACCCACGCTCCAAGTTCAGAGCTCCTGGGGTTAAGGCAGTGACGCTACTGACCTAGTGTACACAGACCAATACTGGTTGCCATGTTTATAAAGGTGTTGGGAAACTGATAACTAATTCCAGACAGACCTCCAGCCCAAAATCATATCCATGATAAAAATAAAATGTGTATTGCACTAGGTTTAAATGATCGAAAAATTACGAGGAAATCGTACATTGCGGTTGCTATAATCACACAAATGGTAACTACAGTAACTCACGAATTGTTGAACAGAGAGATAATCAAACAACGATCACACTGTAGTGTGCTGTCTATTAGAAATACATGCAAGGCTACTGACTGTCAGGCAGGGAATACGAAAGCGAGACCATTCCAAGTACCTACGTATTCAATCAAAATGGTAAAGTTTCTACCAAAATATAGCCTAATTAGACACCAGTAATGGTGAGCGAGTAGCCCCTCTGGTGGCCGATCGTTAGGCCGTCGAGTCTTAACTTGTCAATCACCATTTTGATCTGCATTTTGGGCAGTAGCCCAGGTGACAGATTCCCCATCTGTGGTTTTCCTAGCCTTTCCGTAATAAATTGCAAATAATTTGGAAATTTAGTGAACGTCTCCCTTGGTAAATTATTCCAATCCTAACTCTTCTTCGCGCCTTTGCTGGCAGGACCTAGTGTTTACAGTGCACTATGTCTTCTGGTATGGGCTAGAGCAATTTTGTTAATTTCATTGATCTGCCACTGTCTTATACTTGGCTTTGCCAATATGAAAGTGACTGAGGTATGAGCGATGCTAGTAATGCAATTCCCTGTACAGCCAGTCCCTGCTATGAATGGTATGAAAATGTTGCTCGTAGGGTTAGTCGGTGCATGCATTTCAGTGGGCTGGGCAGACTGATATGTAATGGCAACTGCTGGCTCAGTGAGGAAAGCAACGGGAAACTACCTCACTCCTCATTTCCCTAGTACGCCACTTCAGTGATGCCTAGGGCATCTATGACAGCTGATGGCAGAGCTGTTGAGGATCCAACTAGCCTTCGGGCTTAAGACTGAGCATACATACAACTCCTTTTCCTATAAACAAATATTTGCCCCAATTTGTCCTTTTGAATTTCAACTTTGTCTTCATGTTATGATCAATCCTACTTTAAAAACACCACTCAAACTTATTCGCCTACCAATGTCATTCAACGCCATCTCTCTACCGACAGCTCGGAACATACCACTTAGACGAGCAGCTCGTCTCCTTTCTCGTAACTCTTCCCAGCGTTGACGGCTCGGATGGTGGAGCGCTGTCGAGCAAGTCAGAAAGAGGAAAAACAGGTGGAGAGAGAGAGAGAGAGAGAGAGAGAGAGAGAGATAGAGAGAGAGAGAGCTAGAGAGAGAGCTAGCTAGCTAGCTATTGCTCAATATCTGTACTCTGGTCAACCAAAAGAAGTCTTCTTATGCACCTTGCGCCGTGCAATGGAGAGGTCCTGCGCTTTACATGGATATGACAGTATTCACTGGCTGTAGTAAGGATGTAAAGGAGAGGGCATATACGTCTCTGGTAAGACCCCAGTTAGAGTATGGCTCCAGTGTTTGGAACCCCACATCAGGACTGGGAAACATGCTAAGGAAACAATCGTGAGTTGTTCTGGGCGATTTCCGACAAAGGAGTAGCGTTTGCGAAAATGTTTCAAACTTTGGGCTGGGAAGACTTGGAAGTAAGGAGACGAGATGCTCGACTAAGCGGAATGTTTCGAGCTTTCAGTGGAGAGGTGGCTTGGAATGACGAATAACTTTCTATGGGGTTTTTAAGAGTAGAAAAGATAATAAAATTGGAATTCAAAAGAACAAATTGGGGCAAATCTTGGTTTAGGGGGAGAGGACTCAGGGATTGGAATAAGTGATCAAGGCAAACGGTGGATAAATTCCCGGGTTCTTCGAAAACGTTTAAGAAAAGGCTAGATAAACAACTGGTAGGAAATCTGAAACCTGGGTGACAACTAATTGCAGACTGACTGATTGGACTCGTTTTTATGCAGCGACGTGGCTCAAAATTTTCCTGGTTTTTCATATTCCTGTCTCTCATTCTCGAACTGTAGAGGTGGTCACCCTACTTTTAGGGGATTTTTACTTTAAAATATCAAGACAGACTTCAGTAATTTGAGAACGAGAAACAACCAAGCATGTGTCAGGTTCTGCAAACTAGAATAGCGCACTCGCAATATTGAAGTTTCTACTGACAAGCTTTTCTCATAACAAGGGTAATAAATCCTTTAAACGAGAAACAGAATGAAATAAAACACCTCATGGCAAGTTTTATCTCTCCTTCGTGAGAGGAAGCTTATCTTAAAGACGCTGCGTGACGTTTATGGTGGTATTTTGCACACTATTTGAAGTTAAATTAGTAACAACCCTCATTTACTACAGCGCCTAAGGGTAGTAAATCTACAGAAAGAGCAAGAAAAAAAGATACTGACTTGTTGAGAGCTACGGTGTCATTGTTTAACAAGCAGTATGAGCTTAGTTGAGCCTCTGTGGCTCAGGCGGCAGCCACTCACCACTGGGTACCGTAGTTCAAATCCCGGTCACTCCATGCGAGATTTGTGGTGGACAAAGCGAAGGTGGGGTGGTGTCCGGACATTTCATACCACGGACATTCCGTACCGTACCAGTTGGTGTCAGATGAGAAGTCCATTTCCACGTATTGCGCCTGCTGGCGTAATGAGCCGGACAGGCACATTTTAGAAATCAGAAACAAAAGTTATTATAACATATGCTGAAGAAAACTTCTATATTATTTTAATGATTGCCTTTTAAACTATACTTATCGTGTTCGGGCGCAATACATACATACATACATACATACATACATATCTTTATTACCCACCCTAGTAAACACCATCGGCTTACAGGTAATAAAGGCAGAGCGAAACACAGAACAAACAAACAATAGGCACTACATCTCTCCTAAAACTACTTAACTAAATTATCTACCTCTACATCTACTCAGTGCACTCCCACACGTACGCGGATAGCCAGCATACGTGCAGGAAGCACCGGACTACAAACTACCCTATTCCCCTATTCCCACCTACTACCTAAAAAAAAAATTGTTAGTAGACTAGTCGCTGCGTCAGCCCTGGTATGGAATACATGGTTCGGGCGCAATATGCCTGACGAGCACAAGGATGGATAATATTACTATTATTGTCCAAGGGTATTTCAGCCGCCACAACAAAGAATACTGGAATGTATCCGAAACGTCGGCAAACTGTACTGAATGCACAGGAAACAACAACACGGTTCAACCCGGAAGGAGAACTACCAGGTGCATGCATGAGTCTTTCCCGGATTCAGTAAGAGATGGCGCCAGCGAACAGTACGCAGCGTATGAATTTGACACATACGTCAGTTTGTTCGTCTGACATAAACCTACCAACACACACAAGTTGAGCCCGCCAAACACTAGCATCTGTGTTCAGTGATCATGTCGACGTTTGCACCTGAAAAAGAACATTTGCGGCACGCATTGCTTTTCTTATTCAATCAAAAGAAAAAAGGCTGTGGAA
Source organism: Anabrus simplex (assembly GCF_040414725.1). Classification (NCBI taxonomy): domain Eukaryota; kingdom Metazoa; phylum Arthropoda; class Insecta; order Orthoptera; family Tettigoniidae; genus Anabrus; species Anabrus simplex. The sequence goes on along the minus strand of NC_090274.1, from coordinate 70,150,595 downwards.
AGTCATCGTTTGAACATATGGTGAACACGCTCCATCGACTAGAACATGTGGGCCATGGTTTCGACAATTTAAACGTGGCAAGTGTCTGGTGGGACCAGAGCGGTATTGTGTATTATGAACTCTTGAAGCCCGGTGAAACCGTTAATGTACGACGCTATCGCCAGCAAATTATTAATTTAAAAACAACCATTGATCGAAAGACGACCGGAATTGGCCCGAAGACATGACAAACTGATTTTGTTACACGACAATGCGCCGTCTCACACAGCAAATCCAGTGAAAGACACGTTGAAATCGCTTGGATAGGACATCCTTGCGCACCCGCCATATTCTCCCGACCTGGCACCATCTGACTATCACCTCTTCGCAGAGCAGCACTTCAGCAATTTCGAGGAAGTTGGAAAATGGCTCGACGAATGGTTTGCCGGTAAAGACAAGTAGTTTTTATTTTTTTTATTTTGGCATGGTATTTATAACTTACGTGAAAGATGGGCGAAGTGTGTAGAAACCGATGGCCAATATTTTGAATAAGCAAAAAAGTAATTTTCCTTGAAAATTACGTGTTTTCTTTACCACAAAAACTGGCCAAAACGTATGCACACACCTGGTAAATGACTAATAAATTTTACTGGTTTTTAAGTCACACCAACTACTTTTGAAGGTTTTCGGAGATGCCGAGCGGCCGGAATATTGTCCCGCAGCAGTTCTCTTACGTACCAGTAGGAAATCTACCGACACGAGGCTGATGTACTTGAGCACCTTCGAACACCACCGGACTGAGCCAGGATCGAACCTGCCAAGTTGCGGTCAGAAGGCTGGCGCCTCAACCATCTGAGCCTTTCTGCGTTCTTGCAAAGTGTCATTTCCCGTACTCTTTCGAGTACGGGAAGAAGGTACTTGCATCATAGTGTAAAAGTAGTTTACATTGTCACTCTGTGGTAAAAACCACCCAGACAAAGAAATTATACTGTTATTAATAGGGCTCGGATGTTTAGGAAAAGTCATATTTTTTCTTTGTCTCTATTTTCTTGGCTGGTTGGATTTTGGTGCAAATCAGGTGATTATGGTCACAATTAAGTGATTTTTATTTGTCATATAACTGCATATTTTGGCTATTTTTTTGTCATAAGGTCATATTTTGAGCTATTTTCGTAGAAACGTCATATTTCGGCGGTTTGGTGACAACTGCAGCTGTGCAAAGTCATCGTCAACTTTCCGAATGAGAACTAGTATTTACAAAACTGCTTTTCCGTATCAAATCTGTAGTTAATACAAATGGAATACTCTGTCTCTTCTATCAAGATTGCGCAGGAACTGTTTTCCTACAGTTTGGCAGCAAGTCGGACACATATTAAGTCGAACTTTAGAATTATATCGAGTGCAATTACTCGTTCAGAAGCTGCTAGCTTAGAAATACATGCAAGTATTGAAATTGTGAGAAGTGTTGAACTTTCAGCACAACAATCACATGGGATAGTTGGCGTCAGTGTAATATGCAAACTTTAAAATTTGCTTAATCAAAGTGACGGTTTTCTCGCTGTGTGTGCAAGATAAATGATGTTCTTAGAGGAGAATGTACCAGTGCATTTCAAGATGAGTGCATACTCGACAGCAGTGATTTAATATTTTTTAAATATGCACCAGCAGCGTCTTGTGACGTAGAAAGGAGCTTCCCTTCTTAAAGGATGTGTTATGTAATAATCTGAGATCTTTTGCGCCTGATGCTTTGAAGATGAATCTTGTCATACACTTCAATACCACCCGCGGAGAAGGATGAAAAAGTTATACGAATTTGCACTTTATGCTGGGTGGCCCTACCATAATGTATCGAAAGACATCTACTTAATTCGTTTCGTGGTGCTCAATTTAAACTTTAACGCATTTGAGCAATATTAACCCTTAGCCCTCCCTTTTTTCTGAACACTCTTGCCTTTCCAGCTCCATTTAAGAATCTGCTTGCAGAGGGATATGTGACAGTACAAACATTTTGACAGCATATTTATAAAAATCAACTAAATCAAACACAAAATAAATATAATACAAGTACAATACAGTATTCAGGTGCAATCTTCAGCATTTTCAAACCTGAATTTTTTTCAGAGTCACTTTTTGTCTGTAATAGCGCGTTGTGTGGAACTTCCCAAAACACTCGCCGTGATGTAATCCAGGCTTTTTTCACAAGTATTGCTGAAAAACACAGTTTCACGTCGTAATTCAGGCTTACTGTTCACTACCACATATAGGATTTTGCCTATAAATGCTTTCAATTCAGGAAGATTAACATCTATCCACGACCTCCTAATAGACTCGCGTGTGGGGGGCGTAACCTTTTGAATGTTTACGCTAGCATACCGGTTAGTTTCGCGCAAAATTTCCGGCAATAACTCGTCAGTCATGAATAACTGGAAAAAGTCATGTTCACTCAACTTTGCGGTGGTTTATAACCTGACGTACCTGTGAAAGGGCTTTTGAAGTCCAAGTCAGTGTCACTGTATTTCCTCCAGCCATCAGTAGACGCACCACCACTGCCATTTAGCATAATTTTCTTATGATCGGGATTTTCATCACACAACTCACCAACACAATATCGTTCCGCAATATCTTCCTCACCACTTAATTGGAAATCACTCTCACTGAAATCAACGTCACTTTAACCAAAAAGTCCGACTATTTCTTTCTCATGCTGCTCGAACGACGCCATGTTGCTAAGCAACGTATGTTTGCAAACTCACATGGTCTACAAAGAATGTGCACAAAGCCTGATTTCAAAGAGATTATAGCTATACATGGCTTCAAATTGTCGTCGAAGGTTGGCAGTAGCTTACTGTACCTGTAAAACATTCACGCGTAACCTGAAAAAGGAGTTATATAGGGAAGAAAATCATGCGGGATATTCTCGTTGTCGGGCGTCGCCCGCCGCGTGAGTGCTAAGGGTTAATGTAATCTGGGCTTAAACGTTTTAACATATTTTTTTAAAAAATAGATTGATTTCTAGTTTTCTTCGTATTTCAAACCACAAATGAAGGGCACAAATATATTGACTTTTAAAATGTTGTGTGATCTATAATTTTAGCGAACCTAGTACTTTTTAGGTATGTATTCACGAATGTTTGATCAGTGAATCAAGGACAGTACTGTGAATAACAGCTAAACGTGTATATTCAGAAAATTAATATGAAAGTAAGAATAAAGAATTTAGTTAAATATGTATCAAAGGAATTGACGTTTCGATTTATAACTTATTTTAAAATGGCTACATTTAGATTAATCAGTTTCGGGTCATATATTGTAATTTTTACGTCATATTTCGTCACTTTTGAGGTCATATTTGCTTGCTTATTTGGGCTATTTTTAGGTCTTAAACACCCGAGCCCTAGTTATTAATAATTTGAACTCAACGGCGCCGGGAACGAACTATAGTTACCAGCCAAATTAGCAACGGAGAGAAGTGAAAGCTGACACTAATCCACAACACAACAGGACACAAGCCAAGCCTGGGGGAGGGGGTCGCGATCAGTCATGTGAAAAGCACACATGTGTGGGAGGAGTCTGTCACAGGGGCTAAAGGGAGGGGACATCACCCTAACAGCAAAACCCGACACGACAAAACTGTGGTTTGAACTTTGACAGAATGATTAGGACTTGTAACTGGTAAATGTATCGTGTGAATCTGTTGTATTGTCATCCTTCGATATAGTAGCCAAGCACTGTACGATAGAACTAGGACTTTTCATTATTCAATTTTCAAATTCTAATGTTGACTGCGGCCATCTTCAGTTAACAATTGAAAGGGTCTCTCTCGGCTTGGGATAGTAAGTTGGAGACCTCGAGGCCTTTAGCCGAGTCTTACTTGTAGCAGGCTCCTCCTTGCCGGTTTCACTACTCTATTTTAGTGACTTTTAGATAAGCACTTCCTATTGTAAAAAAACATACCAACACCAAATTGCCTTTCCAACTGTGTACCCTTTCTTCTACAGCAGCCTATTCTGAACAATTTTAGTTCTTCTTCTTCTTTTTATATTTTTCCCTCTGACTCAGCGAGAGTTCCCACCTCTACCGCCTCAAGGGCAGTGTCCTGGAGCTTCAGACTCTGGGTCGCAGATTCAACTGGGGAGGATGACTAGTACCTCGCCCACGCGGCCTCACCTGCTGTACTGAATGGGAACCTTGCGGGTGGATGGGAAGATTGGAAGGGATAGACAAGGAAGAGGGAAGGAAGCGGCCGTGGCCTTAACTTAGGTACCATCCCGGCATTTGCCTGGAGGAGAAGTGGGAAACCACGGAAAACCACCTTTACTCAGTTGGCCTTCCGAGGCTGAGTTGACCCCGTTCTAGCCCTTGTACCACTTTTCAAATTTCGTGGCAGAGCCGGGAATCGAACCCGGGCCTCCGAGAGTGGCAGCTAATCACACTAACCACTACACCACAGAGACAAACACAATTTTAGTTATTTCCCACAAATATTTGAATTTCTTCATTTTCCCTATTCGACTAGCATTTGTCGTTGGAAATGTTGGAGCATTTTTTTTATTCGTAACAAATTTTAATTTTTTGTACAGAGATTCTCAAACCTGTTTTGTTGGTAATTTATTTTAAAAAATGATTTGTATTAGTGCGTTTGTTAAGTTCTCCGGAAGTATACTGTATTCTTGATTTGTTATGCCCAACTAAGTAGCGTTTGAACTTATTCAGCACTTTTTTATGGTTTTTTCTTCTCCTCTTCTCAATATCTCTTCATCCTCTCCCTGTGTCCCTTTTTACGTTATTCAGTTCATGCTGTGCTCACATCCGTAGAGTAACGGTTAGTGTTATTAGCTGCCGTCCTCGGGGGCCCGGGTTCGATTGCCGGTACTGCCAGAAATTTAAGAATGGCAGGAGGGCTGGTATGTGGTTGAAATAGTACATCCAGCACACCTCCATTGAGGGTGTGCCTGAAAAGAGCTGCACCACCTCGGGATGAGAACACGACTTTGAATTTTTTGCAGTCCATCCTGTATTTAGTCAGGTGGGCTTTACAGAAAATATGTGTGTGTGTGAGAATTAATGCCAATTTCATTTACACCGATTTCTTTTAGCCAATTATGAACTTTTCATTGATAAGACTAAGTTTAAAATGTTCGTTATGTTCTAAGATGCCGAAAAACTGAATTTTAATTAGGCTCATCATAGTTCAAGTTGCATTATGATACAGGATCTCCACCAATCAGAGTTCAGGGTTTCATTATGATAAGTTACAGGATCTCCACCAATCAGAGTTCAAGTTTTCATTATGATAGAAATGTTTGGCCCACCGCCGTCTCAATCCTATATAGAGATTGAGACGGCGGTGGTTTGACCAATTATTAAGCCGGCTTTACATTTACGAGTAACTCGTATACGAGCGCTCGTATCCGAGTAGGAAACGCGTTTGTATGTATGGTGCTTACTCGTATAAGAGTAGTTTCCAATATGGCTCCAAGCAGACGAAAACGTCTTGCTCTGGCTGGTATCTTGCTGTTGTGTTTTAAAACAAGACAACAGAAAGAAGCTTAAAAAAAGTCAGAAGCGTTTGGGTTAAATAATCCTTGAAGAAAAGATCCGTTTTTGGAATACAGGAACATTTACCAGTTGATTTATTAAATGAGGGAGGAGATGGTTACAGAAACTTCTTAAGGATGGATTTTAGTACATTTGAAATGTTGCACCATTTGGTAAATGGAGAATATGACTTCTATAATACCGGCACCGATATGCTAAAGACTGGCATATTATTAGTAATTCATGTTTTCCAGGTTGCTTCTCGTATCTCCAAAGAAAATACTCAGTTAAGAAGTTGTATTAGTTCTCAGCTGCAACTGGCAGTGACTCTGAGATTTTTAGCCACCAGAGATAGCTACAAATCATTAGAATTCTTGACGCGTATATAAGCCTCAACTATTTCCTTGTTTATTCCAAAAGTTGTTGATTTTTTAAACTAGATCCGTAGTTATGTTTAACATTTCCGCTATACCTTCATAGGTCTTATTTCTCGCATTGACGTCCCGATATTGAGAACACTTAACGTCCCACAGGCACTCCGCACTGTAGTATCAATCAATGAACTCCTCCAGATTTTCACCAGACATCATGCAATGTTTAGCCTCCGCCATTTTAAAACAGTCGAACTCGGATGCAAGTCGGAAGCCTCTCTGCTTTGATTGCTACTCGCATACGGGCTACGAGTTCGTACGAGTCATCGTTTACATTTACGATTTCTTATCCGAGTCAGTCCGAATAGCCCACTCGTATAAGAGTTACTCGTAAATGTAAAGCCGGCTTTAAGTATGGATAGGATCGCACTTGCGCTCAACCCACTAGCTTCGCACTTGTTTTTAATGTCAAACATGTCTGACGCACACATCAACATCCATGCACCTTCTACTTTCAATATTCCACAACCACACGGCGCATTCCCGCAAATTCACTTCACCAACTATACGATAAACAATTTGTATAGAAATAAAGTTAGGTTATGATAACCGTCTGGCAAAGCTTTGAAAACATATGACATTGTCAAGGTCTCTGATCCACTCACGGAAAATCAACAACCCAGCGCATGCGCTCTGCGCCTGTTCAGTAAACTCAACTGTCAAGCGACATCTCGACAGAAATTTACGAATATTTAAAAAATAGTTATAACCCTTACCTGGTACGGATTCACTTTTGTATCATAAATGGTACGACAGGGTCTCAGGGACCCAGGTTATAATGTCGAATTTAGAAACAAAAAATAATTACATTTTATTAACATACAAACTTATTTAGCTCAATACACTGTTTACATCAGAAATAAACAACTTTCAAGTATTGTTAAACTTATTAAACCAGTTAATGACTGACTTTTTTGTTTGCATACATTTTCAAAGGACTAATGTTGCCTTGTCAATTTTGATCAATAATCCAGTATCATGATTCAATATTTTTCAATTCAATGACACAAAATGACAAAACAATGTCTACACTGATTCATAATAATGTCTTATGGTATAAAACACTTAACAGGAAAATTCTGACAAACCACCAACTTGTGGTTATAGTTGTCAGTAGTATAATTGGACAGTTCTGGCGCCACCGCCACCTCCGGCTCCCAGTGGCCACCTCCACCTCAGCCAGTGGCCTCTTCCAGTACTGCCAACTTAACCTAACTAGCGCGACAGTACTGCCAACTTAACCTAACTAGCGCGAAATTTGAATTTGTAAACAAAGCCACGTGCTTTTTGACAGCTGTCATCGACAACAACGCATCGCTAACCTCAGTACTGCCATCTTGACGGGCCTAAACCTCAGTAGTGCCAACTTAACCTAACTAGCATGAGGTAAACAAAGCCACGTGTTTTTTGACAGCCACGTGCTTTTTGACAGATTTGTAAACAAAGCCACGTGCTTTTTGACAGACAACAACGCATCGCAAACCTCAGTACTGCTATCTTGATGGACCTAAACCTTAGTGGTACCAACTTAACCTCACTAGCGCGAGGTAAACAAAGCCACGTGCAGCTGTCATCCGCCATCTTTGAGCACAGTGCTGCCCTCTTTAGCTACTTACCTTTGAAATGTGGTGGCGGATAATTTGAAAAATGCTTTTTTGACAGCAGCCATATTGCATCGCAAACCTCAGTGCTGCCCTCTTTAGCTAGATACCTGTGGTAGCAGACAATTCCACGTGACAGCAGCCATCTTTGAGCACCGTGCTGCCCTCTATGTGGTGACGGCAAATTCCACGTGCTCTTGTTTGGAAACAAACCCACGTGCTTTTTTTGACAGCTACCATCCACCATCTTTAATCAACAGAGCACAGTGCTGTACTCTTTAGCTAGATACCTTTGAAATGTGGTGGCGGCAATTTGAAAAATTCTATGTGCTCTTGTTGGGAAACAAAGCCGCGTGCTTTTTTTGACAGCTGTCATCCGCCATCTTTAATCAATAGAGCACTGTGCTGCGGGCAATTTCGTTAGCTGTCATCCGCCATCTTTAATCTAGAGAGAACAGTGCTGCACTCTATGTGGTGGCGGTAAATTCTATGTGCTTTACAAACCTATGTGCTTTTCTGACAGCTGTCATCCGCCATCTTTAATCCAGAGAGAACAGTGCTGCCCTCTATGTGGTGGTGGCAAATTCCACGTGCTCTTGTTTGAAAACATACTCACGTGCTTTTTTGACAGCTGTCATCCGCCATCTTTGAGAACAGTGCTGCCCGGTGACGGCAAATTCCACGTAGAAACAAAGCCATGTGCTTTTTTGTCAGCTGTCATCCGCCATCTTTAATCACCGTGCTGCCCTGTGACGGCAAATTCCACGTAGAAACAAAAGCCATGTGCAGCTGTCATCCGCCATCTTTAATCACCGTGCTGCCCGGTGACGGCAAATTCCACGTGGAAACAAAGCCATGTGCTTTTTTTGACAGCTGTCATCCGCCATCTTTAATCACCGTGCTACACTCTATGTGGTGACGACAAATTCTAAATGCTTTACAAACCCATGTGCTTTTCTGACAGAGCTGTCATCCACCATCTTTAATCACCGTGCTGCCCCGGTGACGGCAAATTCCACGTGCTCTTGTTTGGGAACAAAGCTTTTAATCCAGAGAGAACAGTGCTGCCCCGGTGGCGGTAAATTCCACGTGCTCTTGTTAGTTCGTGATTTAAAATCTAAGCTAGCTGTAAATCCCCGATTCTCGACAGATTCTTAATCCGAGTTGTCAGGAAGGGCAACCAAGAGCTTAGATACTGCTAGTTTTGCATCAGGGAGGGCGACTAGTCTTAAAAACAAATTCTTGCGATTTAAAATCTTAGTCAGGAAGGGCATCCGGCCGTAAAACAATAGTTCGTGATTTAAAATCTAAGAAGTGGATCTAGCTGTAAATCCCCGATTCTCGACAGATTCTTAATCCGAGTTGTCAGGAAGGGCAACCGGTCGTAAAACTATGAGGTTAGATACTGCTAGTTTTGCATCAGGAAGGACAACTCAACACATTCATGTGATTTAAACACATTTTTATCCCCAAGAGAATCGAACCCGAGACTACCGGGTGAGAGGCATGCATACTGTAGGCTATAGATTTGTCCTACAGTCCTCGAAGTATCGGCACAGTCATTCTGAGCGAGTTGTGTGGAATGCATGTGTTAGCTGAAATTGTATACGTATCTTCCGGCTCGACCTTGAACGAAGACACTGATAAGCGGCTTGTAACTCGCGAACGTCTTCTTATGTGAGTACCATTCAAGCTCTTAAAACACAGTACTAATTAAGGTTGTAAAATATTCTGAAATAGTCCACCTCTGTAGTGCAGTAGTTAGCTGCTACCCTCGGAGGTCCGAGTTCGATTCCTGGCTCTGCCACGGAATGTGTAGCATTTAGCCTATGTAAGTTCCTAACGTAAACTATCATGATTGTACGGAGAGGTTAAAACACACACAGTGCCTACTCCTATCGAAAGAACCTGCACGGTACCGGCATGTAGGCTTCTCCTGGTGAAGGAGCTTGCACATGGTTTAACGCCTCCTATCAACAGCCCTTACTTAATGCTGGCTTTTTTGCACACCCCGCCTCACACCATACGACCGGCTGCCCTTCCTGACTAGGATTTTAAATCGCAGTATACGTGATAAATTTGTTGTAGCGGGTTTTATAACTAGATATCCCGGTACCGATACATAGCCTACTCCACTGAAGAAGCCTGCACAAGGCTTATTGCCTCCATCCGACAAATGAATCAGCATCAACACTCTTGTACTCAAAAAAATCATTTTCGAAGGAGTCTGCACAAGGTTTAACGTCCCCATCAACAGCCCTTACTTATTGCTAGCTTTTTTGCACACCCCGCCTCACACCATAGTTTTATACGACCGGCTGCCCTTCCTGACTAGGATTTTAAATCGCAGTATACGTGATAAATTTGTTGTAGCGGGTTTTATAACTAGATATCCCGGTACCGATACATAGCCTACTCCCGACTAGAAGAAGCCTGCACAAGGCTTATTGCCTCCATCCGACAAATGAATCACTGTCAAGTCTTGTACTCAAAAAATCATTTTCGAAGGAGTCTGCACAAGGTTTAACGTCCCCATCAACAGCCCTTACTTATTGCTAGCTTTTTTGCACACCCCGCCTCACACCATAGTTTTATACGACCGGCTGCCCTTCCTGACTAGGATTTTAAATCGCAGTATACGCGATAAATTTGTTGTAGCGGGTTTTATAACTAGATATCCCAGTACCGACACATAGCCTACTCCTGACTAGAAGAAGCCTGCACAAGGCTTATTGCCTCCATCCGACAAATGAATCACCGTCAAGTCATGTACTCAAAAATCATTTTCGAAGGAGTCTGCACAAGGTTTAACGTCCCCATCAACAGCCCTTACTTATTGCTAGCTTTTACACACACCCCGCCTCACACCATAGTTTTATACGACCGGTTGCCCTTCCTGACTAGGATTTTAAATCGATATCCCGACATAGCCTACTCCTACCGAAGAAGTCAGCTTAACACCTCCATCCAACAAATGAATCACCCTCAAACACTCTTCAATCATTCTCGCTACTTCGGAAGATAGCGGGTTCGAACTGGAAGCCGTAAATGTTAGGCGAGGGACCTGCGTGATCGTCATTGCATGATCTAGCCGGATGCCCTTCCCGACGGTATAAGTTGCCAGGATTTGAATCGCGTACCCTGACTAGAAGAAGCCTGCACATAGCTTAACGCCTCCATCCGACGAATGAATCACCCTCAACACTCTCCAATCATTCTCACTACTTCGGGGGATAGCGGGTTCGAACTAGAAGCCGTAAATGCTAGGCGAGGGGGGCCTGCGCGATCGTCATTACATGATCTAGCTTTAGCTCAATACCTACAGGTAAGGAATACCGCGTATGTACCCTCGAGAAGTCGAGGATCGCGCGCTAACTTTCCAAGGCTCGAACTCTTAAATTCTGACACCTCGGCATCAACAGGAGGTTTGAATACGTCAGCCTGCAGGTGGGAGCTCTTGTTTGCATTCGTTCCGACTGTACCGCAGTTGTCAGCTCAGCGATTATCATATCCGCTTGGTAACAAGCAGCGAAGTGCTCACAGTTCTCTGTATGCGTTTATTACGTACACACGCATCTCCCGTCTGCAGTGAATATTATTCTTCAGCTTAAGGTAAGGTAGAACTGTTAATTTCCTTTTTTTTTTATTTGCAAAGCAACTTCTACGCTAGACATCTACATTCATATATGTTCTTTTCTTTTTAGGTACCGTTCGAAAGTACGCAATTTTATTCATCCGAGTAACAGTCTGCAGCACGTGCATTTTTTTTAAAAGGTATGTTTTCGAACTTTGAGTTGTAAAGATAATTAGGTTAGATGATGCACCCTACACTACATTCATATATGTTTCTTCTTTTTTAGGTACGACCAGAATATTATCATTCGAGTTTCAGGCTTGAACGCACGCATTTTATACATCCGAGTAACAGTTTGCAGCGCGAAGATTTTAAGGTATGTCTGACCTCTATTCGTTGAAACTTGGTTTCTTCTAAAACATCGTAACTTTAGTCTATTGATAAATAGTTGTTCTCTTTAATCCTCACGCTATAGACGTGGTATAATTTCAAACACGTACACATAGCTATGTCTGCCCTCAACTGGCTGAAAATTGGTTTCTTCCGAACATCGTAACTTTAAGCTAATCATAAATAGTTGTTCTCTTTAATCCACATACTATAGACGTAGTGCGTACATAGCTATGTCTGCCCTCAACTGACTGAAAATTCGTTTCTTCTAAAACATCATAACTTTAAGCTAATCATAAATAGTTGTTCTCTTTAATCTACATCCTATAGACGTAGTATAATTTCAAACACGCACACATAGCTATGTCTGCCCTCAACAGGTTGAAAGTTGGTTTCTTCCGAACATCGTAACTTTAAGCTAATCATAAATAGTTGTTCTCTTTAATCAACATACTATAGACGTGGTATGATTTCAAACACGTACACATAGCTATGTCTGCCCTCAACTGACTGAAACTTGGTTTCTTCCGTAACTTTAAGCTATTGACAAATAGTTTTTCTCTTTAATCTACATACTATAGACGTAGTGCGTACATAGCTATGTCTATCCTCAACAGGCTGAAACTTGGTTTCTTCTAAAACATCGTAACTTTAAGCAATTGATAAATAGTTGTTCTCTTTAATCCTCACGCTATAGACGTGGTATAATTTCAAACACGCACACATAGCTATATCTACCCTCAACGGGCTGAAAATTGGTTTCTTCTAAAACATCGTAACTTTGAGCTATTGATAAATAGTTGCTCTCTTTAATCTACATACTATAGACGTGGTATAATTTCATACACGCACACATAGCTATGTCCGTCCTCAACAGGCTTAAACTTGGTTTCTTCCGAACATCGTAACTTTAGTCTATTGATAAATAGTTGTTCTCTTTAATCTACATACTATAGACGTAGTATAATTTCAAACACGCACACATAGCTATGTCTGCCCTCAACAGGTTGAAAGTTGGTTTCTTCCGAACATCGTAACTTTAAGCTAATCATAAATAGTTGTTCTCTTTAATCAACATACTATAGACGTGGTATAATTTCAAAAACGTACACATAGCTATGTCTGCCCTCAACGGGCTGAAACTTGGTTTCTTCCGTAACTTTAAGCTAATCATAAATAGTTGTTCTCTTTAATCAACATACTATAGACGTGGTGCGTACATAGCTATGTCTGCCCTCAACGGGCTGAAACTTGGTTTCTTCCGTAACTTTAGTCTATTGATAAATAGTTGTTCTCTTTAATCTACATACTATAGACGAGGTGCGTACATAGCTATGTCTGCCCTCAACAGGCTTAAACTTGGTTTCTTCCGTAACTTTAAGCTAATCATAAATAATTGTTCTCTTCAACCTACATACTATAGACGAGGTGCGTACATAGCTATGTCCGTCCTCAACAGGCTTAAACTTGGTTTCTTCCGAACATCGTAACTTTAGTCTATTGATAAATAGTTGTTCTCTTTAATCTACATACTATAGACGTAGTATAATTTCAAACACGCACACGTAGCTATGTCTGTCCTCAACAGGTTGAAACTTGGTTTCTTCCGAACATCGTAACTTTAGTCGTTCTCTTCAATCCTCATGCTATAGGCCTAACTCACAGCCATGTCCAACCTCTATAGGTTGAGCATCGCAACTTTAGGCTAATCTCTATTGGTTGTTCTCTTTTCAGAACTTGTTGCATACGCTGTTCACCTTAACACTTTATTCGAAGAAAGAGAAGACACTATGTTCCCATGCGAGCTGTGTAAGGCAATGTTCACAAGACGTGACAGCCTTGCACGCCATGTAAAAACAAAACATCATCAGCTATCTGCTTGCGACTATAACCCTACTATGTTCCCCTGCGAACAGTGTAAGGCAACGTTCGCAAGACAGGATAACCTCGCACGTCATATAAAAGCAAAACACCCTAGCATAACATCTGCTTTATGTGATGTTTGCGGGCTGTACTTCGCTAATGTAGAGCAATACCAGGCTCACTTAGCAGAGGTACATCAAATATCTACTTGCCCTCAGGTAGTAGTAGGGAAAAAGCGTGCAGCTACTGATGTAGCTGTAGAAAGTACTAGTAGTAAAAAACCTAGGAAAAATGAACTTCAAACTATTCACTGCGAGCACTGTAACACTGATGTACCATCTTCGCATTTTCAGGGACACTTACGGAGTAATGCGCATAAAAATAATGCGTGTAGAAGTGGTAGTAACGCAAACATCGAGGAAATTAATACAGCATTTAAAAGTAGGATTGCTAGTTACCGAATTCGCACCAGTCAAAAGTTTCAGAGCACTTCAAACTTTTTAAATTGCGTTCAACCGGATGTACAACAGCTTCTTGCTAAATCTTTGTCCAATCATAGTTTATTTAAAGTTAATTTTGAACTTTTCGCCTTGTACATTAAAAGCACGGATGAATCCGAAATAACGGACATTAAATCATTTAATACGAAGAATTTTGTCATAAGTGAGTCGACTAATTTTGGTGATGTACTTAGGGATGTCTCTAACATTATTTCAACTAAGAGCGAGGGATTTCAGGAAAAGGAATCAGGGTGGGCTTTAGTTGAGATAATGTATCTAGAAGTTAACATCAATAAGTACAATCCCATGCGAGGTTCATCGTACATCGAGCTGCCGACATGGATTCAGCAAAGAAAAGCTGTTGTAAACATCCAAAACAATGACGAAGCATGTTTTGCATGGGCGGTGATGTCAGCTTTAAATCCTGTGAAACGGAATGTAGCGAATAGAACATCATCCTATCTACACTATTCAACGCAGCTAAATTTCGATAGTATAGAATTTCCCGTACAGTTAAAGGATATTAAGCGCTTTGAGGAACTAAATAACATTAGTATCAATGTGTATGGTGTAGAGAAAAAGTCCGTAGTAGGTCCTCTGTATTATACATGTCATAAGAAGAGTACTCACGTTAATTTACTCTATATTGAAAACAGTGAGAATAGCCACTTTTGCTGGATTAAAAATCTGAGTAGACTTGTTGGCAGTCAGTTGTCAAAACATGATGGTAAAAAGTGGCTATGTGATGGATGCTTGCAGTATTTCAGAAATGAAGATCAGTTAACGAAGCATTCCAAGAATGACTGCAATCATGTACGTACAGAGATACCTACTACAGGCAATAATGTTTTAAAATTTACAAATTTTCACAAGCAGATGTGGGTACCGTTCGTGATTTATGCAGACTTTGAAGCCATCCTCACGCCATGCAACACATGCTCACCTAATCCTGACAACTCTTTCACTAATACTACGCACATGCATGTCCCGTATAGCTTTGCGTATTACATCAAGTGTAGTTACGATAGTACGCTTAACAAGTTAGAGCTGTATCGAGGACATGATGCTGCTAAAGTATTTTTAGAAAGACTTGAAAGTGATGCAGTTCGTCTCGGTCGTATTCTGAATAGTAATATTCCTATGAAGCCACTCACCGACATTCAGTTAAATGATCATGAACGTGCTACAAAGTGTAGCATTTGTGATGGGGAATTTTCCGAAAATGACCCTAAAGTTTTTGATCATGATCATTTAACTGGTTTCTACAGATGTGCCGCTCATTATAGCTGTAATCTTAAGTATAGAGTTCCTAAATTTATCCCTGTAATTTTTCATAACTTATCCGGTTACGACTCTCATTTCATCATTTCACAATTTGGAGCTTCAGATGAAAAAGTAGATATAATCCCTCAGAATAAAGAGCGGTACATTGCGTTTGCAAAGTCTGTAAAAGTAGATGCTGAGCATTCTATAAAACTGAGATTCCTTGACTCGTTTCGCTTTATGGCGAGTAGCCTCGATAAACTTTCTAGTCATTTACAGCCTGAACAATTTACAGAAATTCGACGCGTTTTCCCTGAAGAAGCGCAGTTTAATTTACTTCGGCGTAAGGGTGTTTTTTGTTACGAATATCTCGACTGCTTAGACCGCCTCGAAGAACGTGCCTTACCATCGAAACAATCCTTTTACAGCTCGCTGAATTCAGCAGATATTAGTGATGATGACTATTTACATGCACAACATATCTGGGAGCAGTTCCACATTCAAACGCTGGGTGAATACTCCGATTTATATTTAAAGACAGATGTACTTTTGTTAGCTGATGTTTTTGAAAATTTTCGCTGTGTTTGCATGAACACCTACAGCCTTGACCCATGTCAGTATTTTACTGCACCTGGGTTAAGTTGGGACGCGATGTTAAAATACACGCGTGTGAATTTGGAGCTGCTAACGGATATCGATATGGTGCACTTTATAAAAGCATCCATTCGAGGTGGTCTGAGTCAGTGCAGCGGCCGGTATTCGAGTGCTAATAATAAGTACATGCCGAGTTTCGATTCCAGTCAGGAATCTCGGTATATCGTTTACCTCGATGCTAATAATCAGTATGGGTGGGCGATGAGTCAGCATCTACCGGTGAGTGGTTTCCGCTGGCTGACGCAGTGCGAAATTGATGCTTTACAGCTACACGCCCTAGGTGATGAAGCTGATAAAGGTTATTTCCTCGAAGTTGACTTACAGTATCCTAAAGAGTTACACACTTCTCATAATGACCTACCGTTCTGCCCTGAAAATATGAAGTCCCCGTACATTGCATCAACGACGAAAATGCTCATTGCTAATTTATGCGATAAATCTAAGTATATCATTCATTACCGAAATTTAAAACAGTGTTTGCAGCATGGTTTGAAGTTATCCAAAATTCATCGCGTACTAGAATTTAATCAGTCACCATGGCTAAAGCCATATATCGATCTGAACAATAATTTAAGAACGAATGCGGTTAACGAGTTTGAAAAAGATTTCTACAAGCTCATGAATAACAGTGTGTTTGGTAAGACTATGGAGAATGTTGACAAACGCGTTGATGTAAAATTGATTACAAACTGGGATAATATTAAGAAAAGGTATGGTGCTAACTATTTAATAAGTAAACCAAATTTCCACAGCTGCACCATCATACATGAGAATTTAGTTATTATACAGATGAATCGTGTCAAGGTTAAGTATGACAAACCTACCTACGTCGGCTTCACAGTACTTGAATTGGCTAAAACACTCATGTATGAATTCCATTACGATTATATGATGAAGAAGTACGCGCATAATGCGCAATTGCTCTACACAGATACCGATTCGTTTATTTATCAAATCAAAACTGATGACTATTACAATGATATAAAGCCTGACTTGGGTAGGTTTGATACGAGTAACTATCCTGCAGATAATCAATATCATCTACCGCTAGTGAACAAAAAGGTTCTAGGTAAAATGAAAGATGAATGTGCTGGGAATATTATCGATTCATTTGTAGGTACTAAATCCAAGTCATATTGCATAAAACTCTTAAATGAATTACAAATAAAGAGATTGAAGGGGGTTAAAAAGAATGTCGTTCAGAATCAGCTATGTTTTGAAAACTATAACAATTGCATTAAAAGTAATCCATCTGTTTTGCATAAGCAAATGTCTGTCATTAGAAGCAAGAAGCACCAGTTGTACACTCATTTAATTAGTAAGGTAGCCCTTAATAGCGATGATTGTAAACGGTTTGTCATTCCAAATTCTACCAACACGCTAGCCTGGGGGCATAGTAGTATTGATAAGTACTACTTTACATAAACATTATGCTAGAGGTGTGTGTACTTACGTTACGCTGTCTTACATCACAATTCGGGAGAGGAACGCTGGTACGGCAAGTCTAAACTTGTACATTCAAGAATTGCATCGAGAAGTACGCTAGGGTGAAATGATTCGAGATAAAACTTGTACATACAAGATGTAAATTAATGTAGAATTGGCATATTCTTTTATTTTAGGTTAGGTATCACCTTCCTCCCGCTCCTTATTTGCAGGATAGAGTTTTTGTTTATTACTCATAGAAGAAAGAAGGTGATGAGCAGATTCGTGAGTATAGTTCGGTAAGTATCTCGAGAGCAGAATTTTTTTTTGTCAAAAAAGCACATAGCTTTGTAAAGCACGTAGAATTTGCCACCACCGGGGCAGCACGGTGATTAAAGATGGTGGATGACAGCTCTGTCAGAAAAGCACATGGGTTTGTAAAGCATTTAGAATTTGTCGTCACCACATAGAGTGTAGCACGGTGATTAAAGATGGCGGATGACAGCTGTCAAAAAAAGCACATGGCTTTGTTTCCACGTGGAATTTGCCGTCACCGGGCAGCACGGTGATTAAAGATGGCGGATGACAGCTGCACATGGCTTTGTTTCTACGTGGAATTTGCCGTCACCGCATAGAGGGCAGCACTGTTCTCTCTGGATTAAAGATGGCGGATGACAGCTGTCAAAAAAGCACGTGAGTATGTTTTCAAACAAGAGCACGTGGAATTTTTCAATTTGCCGCCACCACATAGAGGGCAGCACTGTTCTCTCTGGATTAAAGATGGCGGATGACAGCTGTCAAAAAAGCACATGGCTTTGTTTCTACGTGGAATTTGCCGTCACCGGGCAGCACTGTTCTCAAAGATGGCGGATGACAGCTGTCAAAAAAGCACGTGAGTATGTTTTCAAACAAGAGCACGTGGAATTTGCCACCACCACATAGAGGGCAGCACTGTTCTCTCTGGATTAAAGATGGCGGATGACAGCTGTCAGAAAAGCACATAGGTTTGTAAAGCACATAGAATTTACCGCCACCACATAGAGTGCAGCACTGTTCTCTCTAGATTAAAGATGGCGGATGACAGCTAACGAAATTGCCCGCAGCACAGTGCTCTATTGATTAAAGATGGCGGATGACAGCTGTCAAAAAAAAGCACGCGGCTTTGTTTCCCAACAAGAGCACATAGAATTTTTCAAATTGCCGCCACCACATTTCAAAGGTATCTAGCTAAAGAGTACAGCACTGTGCTCTGTTGATTAAAGATGGTGGATGGTAGCTGTCAAAAAAAGCACGTGGGTTTGTTTCCAAACAAGAGCACGTGGAATTTGCCGTCACCACATAGAGGGCAGCACGGTGCTCAAAGATGGCTGCTGTCACGTGGAATTGTCTGCTACCACAGGTATCTAGCTAAAGAGGGCAGCACTGAGGTTTGCGATGCAATATGGCTGCTGTCAAAAAAGCATTTTTCAAATTATCCGCCACCACATTTCAAAGGTAAGTAGCTAAAGAGGGCAGCACTGTGCTCAAAGATGGCGGATGACAGCTGCACGTGGCTTTGTTTACCTCGCGCTAGTGAGGTTAAGTTGGTACCACTAAGGTTTAGGTCCATCAAGATAGCAGTACTGAGGTTTGCGATGCGTTGTTGTCTGTCAAAAAGCACGTGGCTTTGTTTACAAATCTGTCAAAAAGCACGTGGCTGTCAAAAAACACGTGGCTTTGTTTACCTCATGCTAGTTAGGTTAAGTTGGCACTACTGAGGTTTAGGTCCGTCAAGATGGCAGTACTGAGGTTAGCGATGCGTTGTTGTCGATGACAGCTGTCAAAAAGCACGTGGCTTTGTTTACAAATTCAAATTTCGCGCTAGTTAGGTTAAGTTGGCAGTACTGTCGCGCTAGTTAGGTTAAGTTGGCAGTACTGGAAGAGGCCACTGGCTGAGGTGGAGGTGGCCACTGGGAGCCGGAGGTGGCGGTGGCGCCAGAACTGTCCAATTATACTACTGTTGTCTCTTGATTTCTTACGTCACTCACTATTTGCACATACTTTACACACCTTTTGTGTACATTCATCTCATGGTTTGTTGCACATCCTGCAAACAATAGCCGTTTTTCTGTCCTTGCTGTATGGGCAGGTGGAACACCTTTTTGCGTTTGGATTTAGGTGTTTCGGCTGCTTGAGCATAGCGTTCCTCTGGCACCTCCATTTGCAGAACTCTTCTAAGTCCTATCTTCATTTCCCTTAGAATATTTCTGATGTGGAAACGTTTCTTCATCTGAAGAACAGTCAGTTCACTAGAAAGACCCTTCAAGAAATCATTCTATAAGCGAAAGTGTGCAAAGAAAAGAAAAATGTCAAACATGAACTTGAGAATAACTGAAAAATATTGCATTAATGGTACCCCAGGGTCCCGAGGACCCTGTGTTACTAACTTACCCGGGTGTGCAGAAGAAGTTGACCACGTCCACAACTCACAGCTTCTTCTCATCAACTAAAATGAATTTACATGGAACAACAATGAACTAGCGTTACAGACGGAAGAGTAACCTACATTCAAAAGTTGCGCGGGGTCCTCAGGACTCAGCCGTACCAGTTAAGGGATAATTATCGTCGAGCATAAACAGTCGTATGGAACTCGCCTATAATGGTAATTAATGGAAATTATAAAACTCTTGGCTCGTTTTATAAACACACTCGTGTCTGAATTATTGCCATCATAGGCTTGTTGCTTAATGTACTGTTGTGAGACTTATCCGTTGTGTATAAAATTGGAATCACCGTTTCCTGATTGTATCTGTATTTTTTTCTGTAACTTGATAGATTTAGTGTGATTTCTTTTTCATCCAAATTCTACTTTCGCATTTTGGTCCAAAGATTTTCCTGAGGACTTTTCTTTCTTGTTTTTCGATCATCTTTATTTGAGATCTGTCACCAATTATAATAGTTTCAGATGCGTTTTAACTACTGTGATATGTCGTAATTTGGCCTTTTTTTGATATAGTTCTTTTATCGTATCAGTTCCAAGTAACTTCGTATGCTCCTTGAACTTGCCAAATACTATACTGTATTTTTTTTGGATTCGTTGTGCCCAACTGTGGAGTGCGTTTGAACTTATTTTGCACAATGTTTCTTCTTCTTTCCTTCCCAATATCTCTTCATTTTTTCACTGTGTTCTATTCTGCGTGTTTCTATCCAGCCTGTATTTTTCTTGTTAGTTTCTCTGCAAATTTATGTTTGTTTACTAAGCTTCTAAATTTCATTCTATCTTGAATGGTTTCGTCCTCAATACCCATTTCTTGTAGATCTTCATGAATTTCTGCTAACCAATTGTTGCGGATTTTCAGGGTTAGAGCTAGATTTAGAATTTTCTTTTTCAGCCTGTTGTTATCCATTCTGTATTATTATTATTATTATTATTATTATTATTATTATTATTATTATTATAGCCTCCGTGGCCCAGACGGCAGCGCGTCGGCCTCTCACCGCTGGATACCGTGGTTCAAATCCCGGTGACTCCATGTGAAATTTGTGCTGGACAATGCGGAGGCGGGACAGGTTTTTCTCCGGGTACTCCGGTTTTCCCTGTCATCTTTCATTCCAGCAACACTCTCCATGATCATTTCGTAGCATTTATCACTCATTAATAAATCACCTTGGGAGTGGCGACCCCATTGTAATAACAGCCTATATTTGTTTCATTCCTTACATCCCTGACCCGGTCAATGACTGGAAAACAAGTTGTAGGTTTTCATTTTCATTATTATTATGACATGAAGTCTATATGGGCCGACACTGTGGTTACCCAGTTCGAGTCCCGGTGGTGGAAAACGAAATCATCAGAATGTACGCCGGCAGGATAGGAGAGGAAGTGGAATAAAATTTCTAGTGAATAGATTGCGTGGCAAGAGCGTTGATTCGTTCCAAACTCTTCATATAGAGTGGGGGATATGACGCTATTGATGGTGATTCGTCCATCGGATGGAGACGTTAAGCTTTGTTGTTATTCGACAGGAATAGGCTATGCGCCGATACCGGCTTTGGCCCTTTACCAACATCACCCCATGTGCAGAGGCGCAGGTCGCCCGAGGGAGTGAACTAGACATGCACGAGACGAGCCGAACATATCCTCGGATTGTCCCGGCTCTAAAAACTATACAATATATTTTTTATTATTCCTACTAGAGGACCCACACTGCTCCGCAATATTCGTTATAAATAGGTCAGATAACTCGTCTTGATATACCTGCCATAGTCATATTGTTTAGCCTGCCCTTTGCAATGGTTTTATGAACATTTAACATGAAGCGCGAAACCGCACTGCTGTTTACAACCGCTCCTTTATAATCTCTGTGTCCAGGTCATGGAATTCGCTACCTGCGAAAAATAGAGACAGTCCCACTCATCGCAAGTTTGAAGAGGCTTGCCGCGAGCATTTGCTGAGTGGATCCTGCTGACTTGCTGGATAATTGTTGAGTGAATGAAGAAATGAATGAGATGAATGAATGGATTACAGTAGTTACGTCATTTAAGTGTACTTTATTTTGCGTATTTTAAAATTAAGGATTCTATTATTATTGCTATTAATATTATTTGTTTCATTTGTGTTTGTAATTATGTAAATGTATACTCTTCTAGTGGTTAAGTGTATGAGAGAGCCTTGAGCCCTAACTTCGCCCCTAATATCTTTCTATCTTAGGTATGCCGCAGTTCGTAGTCAGAATTTATCCAGTCTCCTTGGAAAAAATCTAACCATATATTCGCTTTTTTATCCTGCATTTCTTAATGTAAAACTTTGTATTGTGTCGTAGAAGGCAATGGTATATTTATTCGCAGTTCTTCTATATAGAACGGTTGTCTTGTGCGATCATACGTTAGTCTCGAAGGAGAGAACTTTAAGATACATGGCCTTCATTCTTCCTAGTGTAGCTACGTTATCCCTCGTTAGGTGTTCGCAGATAATGTCTAAGGCGTTTGTCATGATGGGGTCTGCTTGTACGTAGACTTTTTTCTCTTAACTGTATGTAAGTTATTAGGAAACTGAATATATTTGCAAGCTGGTGAAGGTTAGAGAATCAAAGAATATCAAATAGGGAATAGTATTCTTCCGTGATCAGAGGTAGTGTATACTCACTGGCTTGACAGGTAGTAATCAGACATGGCTGTACACAATGATACTACTGAAGGATACTACTAAGGATGAAAATCACGTATAGACCTATCAGAATATTAATGAAAGTGTCAGTCACTTAGTAGCGTGTTTAAGTATAGAATGTATTGCAAGTGAGGCTAAGCCTTCGCCTGCAATTATTGGAGTGATTCATTCAATGATTTGATTTTATAGTTACCCAAAGTTAGCTGAACTTAGAGACGTATGAATGTCTCAATTCATCGGCAAATAATTGCGGAGAAAATAAACGGACGGATTTCTCAAAGCTGATTTTAGTAAAATCTTAATATATAGATTAATAATGGTAGTAGATCCCATTTTAATAAGCAGCGTGGGAATGAAATAGAAATTAGAAAACAATTTAAATACTTTGGAGAAAGTATACCATACAATTTAAATGAAACAATTTCTTGGACAGAGAGAATGAATAAATTATCCAGAGCCGAAAAGGTAACCAGAAATACATACAAGAAATGTTTGTGAATAAATACAAAAGTGAAACATTATAAGATTGTAGTCCAACCTGAAATAACTTATGGAAATGAAACAACATTTAAACTAAGGCAAAAGAAAGCAGAACATTTTAGAAATAGAAAGAATACTAGTAAGAACATGCATTAAAAAGTGCCAAGAAGAAGGAGAATGGCGTATCATCCCAAATGCAGCAGAATATCACGAAATAGAACCTATAAGGGATTTCATAAGAAATAAGAGAAAGGATAACAAATTTAAATGAAAATATTTCTTGGTCATCTGTTGAGAACACCTCAAGACAGGTTAATACGCAGAATTTTGGAGAAGCTTTGGAAACAAAAACAACCTGTCTGGATAAAAGAAATAAAAGAAGACATGAAAGAATTAGACATAACACTGGAGGATTTAAAGCATAAATGAAACAAACTAAACAAATTTACCTCGATTCTATTTTGTTGGTTTTCGGAACCCGAGGTAATGATTAATAAGAACAGGCGGGGCCATTCGTATTGCGACGTTAGAGGTGAAGTTCTTGGATCGTCACAAGACGGACCGAAGCGAAAGCATTTACCAAGTATGTTTTCATTAATCAAGAATGAAAGTTAGAGGTTCGAAGGCGATCAGATACCGCCCTAGTTCTTACCATAAACGATGCCAGCTAGCGATCCGCCAAAGTTCCTCCGATGAGTCGTCGGGCACCTCCCGGGAAACCAAAGCTTTTCCGTTCCGGGGGAATTATGGTTCCAAAGCTGAAACGTAAAGGAAGTGACGGAAGGGCACCACCAGGAGTGGTGCCTGCGGCATAATTTGACTCAACACGCGAAACCTCACCAGGCCCGTAGATTCCTACCGAAAATTGATAAAAAGAGAAAGTAAAAGAGTTTTTCAGAAGAAGAACGACAACGAAGATCAGATAGAATGAAGAAATACTGGAAGACCGGAAAGAAAAAAACCATAAAACAAGGACCGGACAAAATTGACTACAGCCGTCCAATGCGGTTGAAAAAGCACAATCATAATAATAATAATAATAATAATAATAATAATAATAATAATAATAATAATAATTGTACCGGGCGGTACATCTCTACGCCGCAATTTTAAATCTTCCGCCAATAAAGTACTTCTCTACCGGAGAAACTCGGAACTTTAACAACTGAATTAATTCAACAGTTCCTCAGAAGATGCCACTGTGTGTATTTCGATTTGTTTTTGTTCTTTTGGTGGATCAAGAAGTGTGGACATTCTCTCATAGATGTCACTGCCTAAAAACTAGGATCATGCATCCTGGTGCGAAGGAATGAACTTTCTCCAAGAAATTTTGTATTCAAAAGTTTTTGTCTTTACTAAATTTTGTTCTTTCATTGTGGGTTGGCAATATTAAGCTTTCTTTTCGCCAGTTTTGAATTTGGCCAATCAGTAATTTCCGTAATTAATTTTCCTCCAATCATAGCTTTCTTCTTCGAATTTCGATGTGCAACTCTTAGCTACCCAATACAGTTAAGTTTGTGTGTCTTTATTGTTCACGAAAGGTCTCGAATCTTCCACGAGGGTTTAAAACTGCTGATTTTCTCGGCTCTTCGCCACTCGAACATCTTGCTCCGTGTGTGAATATGTAGCAGGGGGCGGGAAGCGCCCTTTCTTCTGGCAACAGTTCTTCAACAAGGTAATGGCCGTTTAACATCCTTATTTCTTGCCAGCTCAGCAGTTTATCTCTCGGGGCAGGTCCGAAAACTTTAATATGTAAACTATCCTTTGAAACATGTAAATCTTTCCGGTCTTTTCATATAACTTTAACTGTAAATAGGGGATAGAGAGTGCCTTACCCTCTCGAGCTCCCCTTCATCGTGAATTTGAGGTGACTACGTTTTTGTAACCGTTCTTCTATTCCTTCTTAATGTGTTAAATTTATTCTGTATTCGTGTCACCTCCATAGTATGGGAATAGCCCCTGCTTATCGGCCTAGCGCCACTTAGGTTTTAACAAAGTTCATGTAGGAGTGCAAGGTTACGCCTTCACTCATCTTGGTATTGTGGGGCCATTTAATTAATCTGTTCTTTTCCACGAAGGCCCAGTAGATTGGGTACGAGATACCCCTGTTTATATTTGTAAGTTGTGCCTTGATGGCAGTGAATTCTGAAGTCTAGGTAATGCCTTTAAGAGGCTTGAAAAATTGAGAGCGGGTTAGCTCTTTTCTCTTGTGGTAAACGTGCCTCAGAGAGGCTTGAGATTTAAAGGTGAGAGTAAACGCTCCACTGTATTGAGGGAATTTCTGCCCTTTGGTAAAATGTAGATTGTGAGCTGAGTGCTCAGGAATTGTAAAAATTAGGGCTTGTGGCCCAGATTGTCAAAGTCTATCTAAATCTTGGCTTTCTTGATCTTGAACCTGATTTAACTTCTTGTTATTTGTTGTTTGTTCAAAGTCTATATCAATCTGTTAAGTTTGGCTGTTCTGAAAATATAATTAAAAAAAAAAATTTATTCATCTTTCGAACTTGTAGTTAGACCCATTCCAGCCCGCACCTTCTTTTCACCTCTGCTGATCCACCAAAACCTCGGAATAATAATAATAATAATAATAATAATAATAATAATAATAATAATAATAATAATAATAATAATAAGCAATAAAGGAAATCAAAGAGAAATTTGGAAAAGGAACTACAATTAAAGTAGAGGAAATCACAACTCTGAGATTTACCGATGGAATTGTTATTTTATGTGACTCTGCGGGAGATCTGGACAAATTGCTGAATGGTATGGACAGAGTTTTGGGGAAGGAGTACAAGTTGAAAATAAATAACGCAAAAGTAATGGAGTGCAGTCGAATGAAGTCAGGTGATGCAGGAAATATTAAATTAGGAAATGAAGTCTTGAAGGAAGTAGATGATTACTGTTACTTGGATAGTGAAATAACTATGACAGAAGTAAAGAGGACATAAAATGCAGACTAGCACAAGCAAGGAAGAACTTTCTTAAGAAAAGAAATTTGCTCACTTCGAACATTGATTTAGGAATTAGAAAGATGTTTTGAAGACTCGTCTGGGGCGTGGCATTGAAACATCGACGATAACTAGCTCAGAAAGAGAGAATAGACGCTTCTGAAGTATGGTGTTACAGCAGAATGCTGAAGGTGAGATGAGTAGATCTGAATCACGAATGAAGAGGTAGTGAATCGAATTGGTGAGACGAGAACGTTTTGACTAAATTTGACGAGAATAAGAGATAGAGTGACAGGACACATCTTAAGACACCCAGGACTTGATCAGTTAGTTTTTGAAGGCAATATAGACGGTAAAAAACAGTAGGGGTAGACCAAGGTATGAATATGACAAGTAGATTAGAGCAGATATAGGATGCAGCAGTTGCGTAGAAATGAAAAGCTTAGCACAGGGTAGGGTGGCATGGAGTTCTGCATCAAACCAGTCTATGGACTGATAACCCAAATTATTATTATTATTATTATTATTATTATTATTATTATTATTATGAGCCTGCCAGCGAGCTCCAGCCGACTTCCTTGCATAAGCAAAGCCTCTGACATTTCTTCCCCTTTCTCATATAGGCCTACATTTTGAATTTCCTTCAATATTTCCTTCGCAGTCTCAGATTTTTTCGGAAAGGTCCTTCTATGGGATCCACGTGAGAAATTGTAGTCGCCAAATATTCCTGTGTCTTTGCGAGTTTGTAGGGGCTTCCAGTACGCAAATTTGCAGTTTCCTGAATGAACGAACGATTTTCGGAGACGAGGCGCCGCAATTTTGACTCGCAGAAGTTCCTTTTAAGTGCCACTATATTTACCGACACGAGGCTGACGTAATCTTTGATTAGTTTTTTTTTTCTTTGAAACACATTCACTTCGGCTCACTAGCGGATTTTTCATTCTAAACTGCCCAGGCAGGTCTTTTTAAAAAGGGCAGCAATGAATACAAGATATGGATCCTACGATAGAAGAAAATACTCATTTTTCAATTACAGATTTATTCGGAAAAGCACCCTTCGTGGCACCCGTGGTCAGTCATGCAGGGAGCAACGCAACATCGACCTATATTAGTGAAAACGCGCGCTGTCTATATTCAGTCATGAAGTTTCCAGTCACATTACACCAGAAATTCAGCAATTCATGAAATCCTGCCTTCAGTTTACTGAGCTGGTCATGAGAGTTAAATAACTGCCCTTTGAAATCCACACGGTGTAAATTGATTTGTGTGTAGTATAGATCACTGCATGAGTGCGCATGCGCAGTGAAAACCTGCCGTAGCAGGTAAAGACCCCTGCATACAGTGTGCCAGAAGCGAGATAAGAACGTCACCGTTCTTATCGGGAAGAAGGCACAAAACACACTAATAATATCCATACCGTTATGCGAGCAGTGTGTGTGTGCCTCGCCAACTCCCGTTGTTACAGTTTGGCTTGACGTTGCTCATGTTAAGCTTATTGATACTCAGCTCAACCAAACCATGCGTTTAATATCAGGGACAATCAGATGTACTCCAACATACTGGCTGCCATCATTAAGTCACATACCACCTCCATCCGTGAGAAGAGAACAAGCACTTATCAAGGTATACAATAATATGTGCAACAATTCTTCTCTTCCTGTACATCTTGACCTCCCTGTTATTAACAGGAAGATACTTCGCTCTCGCCACCCTCCATTGAATACTGCAAGGAAGCTTGCTGAAAGTAATTTCAACATGATTGACAGCTGGAAGCAATTATGGAAGACCTCTGCAACACCAGAACAGCAAGCTATGCCATGCATCACATCTAAGCCACCAGGTTTTGAGTTCGCCAGAAAAATTTGGTGTACTCTAAACCGAATCAGAACTAATTGTGGTAGATGTGCAGACTCCCTTTATAAATGGAAGAAAATTCCATCTCCCGAGTGTAGTTGTGGTGCTGGAAGACAAACTGTTCAGCATATTATCCAAGAATGCCCTCTAACAGCCTTCTCAGGAGATCCAGCCGAGTTCCTGATGGCTACTCAAAACGGTGTAAATTATGTTAGAGATACCAATCTGACATTTTGACTTAAATGTGTTCAGACGTGAAAATAATTTTAAAATACTTTTATTGTGATGTGATTATAAACCATACGAAAAATAAATAAATAAATAAATAAATAAATAAATAAATAAATAAATAAATATTTTAGTAACAGACTAGCTGCAGTGCCCGATGTTGATGGTACAATCATATACAGTGGAATCTTGATATCCCGAATCACCTCGGGAACTACGTTTTATTTCGAGATATCGAAATTTCGAAATATAGAGAATACCGTTTTTGGACATGTATAACACAATTGACTCATATGTAACTACAGGCTTATACCGAATGCGCTATTTTCAACAGTACTTAAAAATATACAAACATACCTCCGTTAACACCTTTGGAAAAAAAATCCGTTCTGTTTGTTGCTGTTAAACTTCCCTCCCTTCACATTGAAACGTATCATCAACACCACGCAGCCGAAATTCGTATGAAGCATGTCATCCGCGACTTCACTTTCGTACGTGACCGGCAATTAATTCACACCCGAGAAACAGCGAGGCTTCGTCGATTTTCCAACCCCACTGTCGGCAGCCCTGAAGATGGTTTTCCGTGGTTTCCCATTTTCACACCAGGCAAATGCTGGGGCTGTACATTAATTAACGCCACGGCCGCTTCCTTTCCATTCCTAGGCCTTTCCCATCCCATCGTCGCCATAAGACATACGTGTCGGTGCGACGCAAAGCAAATAGAAAAGAAAAAAATAGCAATGGCGATTTTTCAACTCCTAGAAATTTTATTTTTTCGGTTCCCGTCATATTAGATCCCATCACTGTAACCATTTCTTTACTTGTTAACTGTTCCTCACAAACCACAAATGCCGTATTGCACAGTTAATGTTGCACAAAGTTCAAGTTACAAAGTGTTTTTTGCTTCAAGGGAGGAAATGTTTCCTTCGAAATACCGAGAAATTCGTGTAACCGAATTTCGAGGAATAGAGAAATAAATACAGATGAAGAATAGAACAAAAGGCCGGGAAATTTAAGTTACTTGGAGATACTGAAAATTTGAGTAATGGAGGTTCGCGATATCGAGGTTCGACTGTAGCAGTGCAAGGCAGCTACTTTTCATCAATATTTAGACATGCTGCTTCACTCGGGACGCAGCAGTAATACCATCTTTCGGAGATAAGTGGCAGCAGAAGAGAGAAACCACATCACAATGGTCAACGTAATGTTGTTGGTCAGTTTTATGAGCTTTCGATATTGTAGGCTTTCACATTTAGTTTTCTACCGACTCTGGAATATTAGAGCCTCTAATGTAACGTCAGTCCGTCCTTCTTTCATGACTCCCTCTCTTCTTCTTCTTCAAGTGATCGTTTCTTCACGATTTCTTCTTATGTTTTATAGTCATCTTCACATTTTTCCATATCGATACAGATTGATGACCACGGGGTTTTACACCTTAAGACAATCATGACAAAAAACATCGCAAATTAACATGACTAAACAACATTTCCATGTCAACAATGCTTGGCGTTGCTATGAACTAAGCAACAAAAGTCTAAATTAATAAACTCTATTATCACAGTCGGTACAGTAAAACTATGCAAGACATAAATGACTGGAACTTGTATTCTCTATAACTTTTGTTACGGTATGTAATACTTTCCGATACGACCAGTAACATAGGTATTTAAAGAAATACATTTTAGGCACCTTCTCCTAAACCACCATTTCATCCATCGTGAATATAACCTAGACTGTAGCACTTCATTCCCAGACCTTATATACCGACTTTCATTAAGGTTCACTCATTTTCTCGTAGCTCTGCGTTGATATGGACTACCAACAAAAACCGAAATTCATTAAAGTCTTTATCATAGCCGACGGTAAAAATGTATAAGACTTAAATGATCGGAAATTTAATTCTATATAACTTATGTCGTATTTATGGATAGGACCATTAATAACAAACATTTGAGAATTAAATGTTAGGCCTTCCCCGAAACTACTATTTCACTCAGCGTGAATACAGTTATTTATAACCTAGACTATAGTGCCTCACTCTTCGATTTTACATACTGGTTTTCATTAAATTCTCTTCAGCCATTTTTTCGTGATGTCTTTAATAGACAGACAGATAGACATTACGGAAAATCGGTGGACACGACCGATACAGAGATACCATTCTTTTTGAATTCTGAGCAATGTATAGACAACACTTGTTTTATATAATAGATAGATACATCACAATTTGAGAATATCCCGGTGACAATGATCACTTAAAATAGTATGATGAATCTAGCTTAACATTACAACTTGCATCATCATTCTTATTCTTCCCACGTTCCAATCATTAAATGTTAATACAGCATCATTGACTCCCCATTTCGAAGTTTTTAACCCCACTAACACACACTCAGGTATTCCAGGCCAGACTCATTACGATTCTGAGCACTGCGCCCATGTAGACACATTCTGAGGTCTGGACGAGCTGGGTCCATGTAGGTTGGCTTTATGGCCTCCATTAACAGCTTCAGCAATAGAATTCCTATGTTTAAAATGCTCTATTCTTCTTTTTCTACAGCTTTTCCCACACTTGTAGGGTCGCGGGTGCGAACTATGTCGCACATGTGGATTTGGCCCTGTTTTACGGTCGGATGCCCTTCCTGACGCCAACCCTATATGGAGGGATGTAATTACTATTGCGTGTTTCTGTGTTGATTGGTAGTGTAGTATGTCCCAGTCCCCGAGCCAGAAAAATTAATCAGACGCAATTAAAATCCCTAGCAGCCCAGGAATCGAACCCGGGACCCTCTGAACCGAAGGCCTCAACACTGACCATTCAGCTAAGGAGTCTGACAAAATACTCTACTGTATTGTTAGGCGAAAACAACACCCTTCTACGCGGAGTAGTTTCAAAGCTATCCATATACAAAGAAAGTATCCCCAAAATTAACTAGCTTGACAGATATGCAAGTGAAAGTCCACAGCCTGTTTCCAGTCATTCGACCGGGTCAGGGATGGAATGAATGAAGCCCCTATCTAGCGGCGAGGGTAGGAATTGTGCCGGCTGCCGAAACCTGTCGCACTCCTTTGGGGCGATGATTAATGAATGACAGGTGAAATGAAATGATATTGGAGTGTGTTGCTGGAATGAAATATGACAGAAAAACCCGGAGTACCTGGAGAAAAACCTGTCACGCCTCCGCTTTGTCCAGCACAAATCTCACATGGAGTGACCGGGATTTGAACCACGGAATCCAGCGGAGAGAGGCCGGCGCGCTGCCGCCTGAGCCATGGAGGCTCTACTGACAGATACATAAGTTATGTAGACCATAGGTATCGACGGAATGTCACTGTAATATAATTGCTTTTACACCAATAAAGTGAAAAATCCGCGGTAAATTAAGAAATACCGTCGTTACTACAGAAATACCAATAAAAATATGTATACGTACTTACGGGCCGTAGACAGGACTCCCTTATGTTGTGTTCCGCTGCTCGCGCCGTCTTTTGTTTCTTTCTTTCTTGAGATCCAGGGGTAGCACCGACGAATGGGAGTGCAATATCTGTGAATTGTCATTATCTTTGTCCATATGACTAGCGCGGGCAGTTCAAATAGCAAAATAGCATGATCCTTGGACTAATAAGTATATCATTTAATGAATGAGTTAGGGCACAAAACGAATGAGCAACATGAAGAAAACAACACCTAATTAAATCAAACAACTTCAGTGAGCAAAGACATCATACACGACAGTGTTAGACTAACAAAACACATACGGACGCGCTGCGACGTAGCAGAAAAAATAGTTGTAAGGTAGTAAAGTATGTAACCATATTATTCCCTGCAAGTAAAATATTTCGTACTATTTCTTAATTTACCGCAGATTTTACACTTTATTTGAGTAAAATAAATTATTATATTCCATTTGGGACAAATATTACAGCGATATTTCGTCGATACCTTTCGTCTACATAACCTAAAATAATGAACACTCCTAAAAATCTCAGAGATAAAATACCATTTTACTCCGGTAGCAATAATATTGTAAGACATTTTGTAAAATGTATAAAATAAAATCACATTTTTGCTTTTCGACCTCTCTTTTTAAACCTCCATCATGACGAATATAATAAGTGAGGATTCCTCGAGTTCAAGCGCGCCCCGCCAGGCAGCACTCCAGTGGGTAAGTTCCACAGTACCGATCAGCTGGTCTTAGGAATGATGCCAGAGGAAACGTACGACTCCGTAACTGATAAATATATGCACTGTCTTTTAAAAACATTACCTTACAATTAAAATACCACGGCAGGGTACAATGGAAATAAGAGCTACGGCTTTCATCACATGTTGCGGAAAGCACAGGTTACTGGCGTGTACATATACAGATAAATAGCACGTAACTCCCAGCATATTAATTAAAACAAACATCCATTAACTATTTAAACATACTTACCAACTCAATTTGTCGGTTACTGTAATTTCGAAAGCTTGCGTGAAGATTTGGCGGCAAATTAGGGAAAATATGAAGCACTGCACCTGGACGTAATTTCCGTCTCACACGAGATATATCCACTTTTTCACCATTCATTATAAAATGATCTAAGTTTACTATCAAGTTACCAGAGAAATCAACATGACAAATTCTGCTGTTACGCGTTAACTCGGTATCCTTCCTTAGAATAGCTCTGGCCGATTTTTCAAATTAACTTATATATATCACCTGACTTACAGACAGGCACAAAACAGTACAGCATGCTGAACTATTAAATTAATCAAGCCACATAAGATACATGCTTGAAGTACACAACACACAATGAACTGAGTTTAGGAGCAAAGAATATTCAACTTGTTAGTGTGTGACATTTCAGTGAATGTCTCCCGCACACTTTTCTATACCCAGCTTGACGGAAATAGGCTACTGGAGAACGTGTTTGATGTAAGTGCTTGCAGTGGCTGGACCACAAACTATGATGGTTGAGTCCTCACACTTGGTCTTATATGCGTCATGCTTCTATCATACAGTAATACCGGCCCTTAGTGAAGCAGTTGTTCATTTGCTTCGTTCCAGTGCACGCCACTACATAAAACGGTTACTACTACCGCCATCTCTATTATTTCACCAGAGGGCATGAGCATATTGTTTGTTCGGAGGCTGGCTACAACCCTAGTTTGACACATCACAATCACGTGGGTAGTCAAATAATGACGGGCGGTTAATGATCATTAGGCTGCTGAAGCCGTGCTCTCCGTCCACTTCTCGTGTTACGGTGATCCCCTCGCCATGAGTCATACACCTGCCTTGCACCTCCTCACTGTCCACTAGAATAATAATATTAGTAAGGGACTGGGGGCGCCTACGACTCTGTGGCCCGGTCTCATCAACGTGGGTTAAATACACTCTAACCTTGAGTTTGTTAACTTAGCGTTATTATGTTAACTCATTCTTATGATTCTGGCGTTTCACCAAGTCATTTCGGCAGAGGGTTAAGCTAACACCGTATTAACCCTCGCCAGAAACAGCTGCCGTACCGATCAAGGAGGCAGTGACTAAAAATCAGAGATTATGAACACACTTCTTGCGTGGTTCTTTTGTTTATTTCCTGCGCGGTATTTCATTTTTCCCTTAGTTCCGTGATAGATATTATTCCTTTGTGATCGTGACGAAACTGATTGCAGTTATCGAAAAATGGAAGAAGTTCAGAAGGGAAATACGGGCACGAATTTTTCTGCTTTATAAAAACATTACTTATCGAATTAGCCACCAAGTACCAATGCACTATAGAATGCAAGAAATTTGACGGTGAAAAATTAAAAGGAGGACACATGGGGAAACATAACAGGAATGTAATAGTGTTGCCCACGTTACAAGCCATCTTGCAACTATATAATGGATTTTGAGGTTAGAATCACTGATCACTTGACAACTCACAGAAAAATAACCCTTGTTATCTCCGACCATCATAGGAAACGACCCTGTGGTAATGCAATCAATACCTTTAGTATAGGAGAGAGGGGCCTGTTTCGGTCAGTTGTGTATTCTGCTCTCTCGCGAATTTCATCGACGACTTTTCTGACGACGGTTTTTGAGTCTATACCTTTTCAGAAATTGTTGCTTACATAGATTTTGGAAGTCATTCCTTCTTATTATAGGCCTATTTCTGTTAGGAACATCTCTGCATCAG
Organism: Anabrus simplex; assembly: GCF_040414725.1. NCBI lineage: Eukaryota > Metazoa > Arthropoda > Insecta > Orthoptera > Tettigoniidae > Anabrus > Anabrus simplex. Next base: position 70,116,553 of record NC_090274.1, on the reverse strand, counting down.
ATGCATGACTTACAACGGCCATTTTGCTTTCAACCTCGAATTAACAGTCTAACCCGGGTGAAAGGAGGGTTTAACTCCGGCCTTAACCTAGAGTTAAAATTAACCCTCCTTGATGAAACTAAATGAATAGTCAAATTCAGAGTTAAAACTGTATAACTCGGGGTTAAGGTTTAACCCACGTTGATGAAGAAACCAGCCCTATGTGGGTCATCTGGATAATTATTTGACAAAGTTACGCTTACAAGAGAACCTTCCGCTATGACGAATCGAGCAGCATTAAATCTAATTTGGAGCTATACTGAACAATAGAGATGTACAGGGGCGGATTTATAAACACGCGTCCCCCTGTGAGTCGGGGCAGTAGAATAACATCCATGTGTCCCCTGCCTGACGTAAGATGCGACTAGAAGGGGCCCCAGAGGCTCTTAACTTGTGAGCGTACCGAGCTCGATAGCTGCAGTCGCTTAAGTGCGGCCAGTATCCAGTAATCGGGAGATAGTGGGTTCGAGCCCCACTGTCGGCAGCACTGAAGATGGTTTTCCTTGGTTTCCCATTTTCACACCAGGCTGTACCTTAATTAAGGTCACGGCCGCTTACTTCCCATTCCTAGACCTTTCCAATCCCATCGTCGCCATAAGACCTATCTGTGTCGGCGCGACGTAAAGAAAAAAACTTGTGAGCGTGCACTCTTAGCTGAGTTCTGACATTCCTTCCACTTGCTTGTGCTAGAATCCTGTCTTTCATCTCTACTATCGAAACGTTCTCGGTTAGATCTTGTTTTTTCCCACCCCGACGGTATTAGGCTTGCGAATCCTAGGGAGTGTCATTTTCACGCCCTTCGTGGTCCTCGTCTTTCTTCCCCCTGTGGGTTTGGGCGCTAGAATAACACCCACGGTATCCCCTGCATGTAGTTAACAGGCGACTTCAATGAGGGCTCCAGGGGTCTCAATTTGGGAGGGTGGGTTGGCGACCACGGGGCCCTTTAGCTGAGTCCCGGCATTGCTTCCACTTTTGCCAGGCTCCTCACTTTCAACTATTCTATCCGACCTCCCTTCGTCAACTTGTTCTTTTCCACTTGCACTCTGGTCATCCTAGCGAAGTCTTCTTTTGCGCCTTGCGCCGCGCAGTGCACTTATGCATGCACCCTGAGAGGCCTTGCTATAGAGCTATTAGGCATGTGCCTAGAGGTGGTGACACTGGGACTAATACCACTACTTCTGCCGCTTTCCCCAGACCTTGTGAGGTCGCGGGTGCGAACTGTGTCGCACATGTGCATTTGGCCCTGTTTTACGGCCGGATGGTTTTTCTGACACGAACCCTACAATGCAGGGAATGTTCTCATTATTGCGTGTTTCTGTGTTGGTCGGTAGTGTGGTGTGTTGTCTGAATGAGTGTTGGATCAAACATGAATACCCAGTCCCCGTGCCAGAAGAATTAATCACACGCGATTAAAATCCCCAACCCAGTCGGGAATCGAACACGGGACTCTCTGAACCGAAGGCCTCAACGCCCACCATTCAGCCAAATAGTTGGACTATTTTACCTGGTACGTACAATAATACGAGGGCCAATCAATAAGTATCTGAAAATTTGGTCTGATTGTCTGTAGGTTGGCTCTATGGCGTTGACTGCTCACCAGCCGCTAGATGGCACCGTTCTCTACGTCTGTGGTAGGTTTCAGCATTATCAGATCAGTACACCTTGCGCTGTTGCGACGTAAAGGTGGCCGCGTTACACACTGCACCAAGAACAGCGTTCCGTAATCCGTTTTTTGCTGTCTGAGGGTGTACCACGAGCGGAAATTCATAAAAGACTTTCAGCACAATAAAGGCCCGCTCACACCTAGCGGAAGGGAGACGCGGCGCGAAGGCAGAAAAATATTCTTCCGCTGCGTAATAGATGTGATGGCTCACACTTACACCTACTGGAGAGGAAACGCGCCGCGCCGAAGAAAATGAAGTTGCTTGGCGAGAATATTTCTTCCGCTTCTCCCGCCGGAATTTTATTTCGGTAACTTTCGTATAGTATTCGGGTGTTTCGCAATCGCGTTAGGTCCATACCGTCCGTACATAGTGTTTGCTTTCTCTGGGCTGTGCTAAAAATGGACTGTGAAAAAGTTATTCATTTATTTGAAAAGTACATTTTTCTGTATGATAAATGCTATATAGCAATACCATTGAATCAGCAGTTGAAATTTCACAATGCTCATTCGAAAATTCACTTTGAATTTATCTTGAGGGCGTAACAACGGTTGAAACAAATTAGACAATTTGCCATTTACATTTCTAGATAAGTTAATGCCGTTATTTATTCTTCCCTTTCAACATATTCAACCAAGACAGTGTTCGGCTCCATGGCTAAATGGTTAGCGTGCTGGCCTTTGGTCACAGGGGTCCCGGGTTCGAATGCCGGCAGGGTCGGGAATCTTAACTACCATTGGTTAATTTCGCTGACACAGGGGCTGGGTGTATGTGTCATCCTCATCATTTCATCCTCACCACGACGCGCAGGTCGCCTACGGGAGTCAAAATCAAAAGACCTACACCTGGCGAGCCGAAGTCCTCGGACACATCCCGGCACTAAAAGCCATACGCCATTTCATTACACGTGATCCAATAGTTGCGTTCGGCTGGACCAACGCTTCACACACAACTGCAAGACAAGTGTGGCGATCAGCTGTCCAAATGACGAGGCGCGTTTCCGATAGGTATGAGCACACACAGGAGAAATTCTTCTAGGAAGTTCCTCTCTCTGCGTCTCCCTTCCGGTAAATGTGAGCGGGCCTTAAGGCGGATGCTTCCATTCCATGCTCTAACGTTTGCTCTCTAGTTCGAAGTGGTGAACCCGTGTTTCATCTCCAGTGATGATCCGTTTCACCTTAGCATGACGGTCCAGCAGGTGCTGACAGATTCTTACACGATAGCACTTCTACTCTCCACTGAGTTGTTTTGGAACCCATCTCGAACAGACTTCGTGAAAGTTAAACCTGTTATGCATGATTTCATATGCAGAACCATGACTAATGTGCATATGGTTTGCCACCTCATCAACAGTCATTCGTGTGTTATTCAGGATCATATCGTACATCAGTTACGGCTGCAGATGGGACGCCCGGATCTTTCCTCATCCTTCACACCCATGCGAACCCTTTTGAACTGTTCAGTCCATTGGTGAACACTTCGCTGTGGCAAAACATTGTTCACATAGAGGTGAATTATATCGTATTCTGATAATATTCAAAATTAAGTCTGATTTTTTAAAATGTAATATATTATTCGTTTTACGTCGACCGGGCGAGTCGGCTGTGCGATTAGGGGCGCGCATCTTGAGCTTGCATCCGAGAGATAGTGGATTCGAACCTTACTGTCGGCAGCCCTGAAGATGGTTTTCCGTGGTTTCCCATTTTCACATCATCATCATCATCATCATCATCATCATCATCATCATAGGTTGTTCTGCCATTCGACAGGTCCAATCATGGCTGTGCCCTTTTCTTCACTTCTGCATAATCTTCCTTTCTTTTTCTAATGCTGTCAAATAACTGACATCGTCTCCTTCCTCTTCCTCATTTTCCTTTTATCATTCCTTCAATTGCTACTCGTAGTAAGGTGTTGTGTCATAGATTATGCCCTATCAAGTTTTTCTTTCTATTTTGGATTACGGTCAGCTTGCTCCTCACTCCTCCCACTCTCTTTAGAACTTCCTCATTTGATATTTCATCTTCCCACTTTACACCTTCAATTCTTTTTTTTTTGCTATTTGCTTTACGTCGCACCGACACGGATATGTCTTATGGCGACGACGGGATAGGAAAGGTCTAGGAATGGGAAGGAAGCGGCCGTGGCCTTAAGGTACAGCCCCGGCATTTGCCTGGTGTGAAAATGGGAAACCACGGAAAACCATCTTCAGGGCTGCCGACAGTGGGGCTCGAACCCACTATCTCCCGATTACTGGATACTGGCGCACTTAAGCGACTGCAGCTATCGAGCTCGGTCCTTCAATTCTTCGCCAAATCCACACCACATCAGGCTGTACCTTAAGGCCACAGCTGCTTCCTTCCCATTCCCAGGCCTTTCCTATTCCATCGTCGCCATGACACCTGTCTGTGTGGTTGCGACGTAAAACAAATTGTGAAAAAGCAGCTTCAAATACCACCGGGCTGAGCCGGGATCGATCGGTGCAAAGAAGGCCAGTGCCTCAACCATTAAATGTGCGGAACACACAAGACCATGTGCACAATAATAATAATAATAATAATAATAATAATAATAATAATAATAATAATAATAATAATAATAATAATAATAATCAACATATTTCAATGAAACTAGAAAACGAGTAGCCAATATCATCAGGCAGGTCAAGAGAAAACACTTGAAGTAACAACTGGACTCGATTGAAGATAACTTTCGTAACTACAACGTACGAGCTTTCTACAGGGAATTCGGAGGACAAGTCCGTGGGTATGCTCCTTAAAACATGGCTTTCAAAAGATCAGATGAAAAACTTGCACTCAGTAATCAAGAAAATTGTTAGGAACTAGCACATTACTTCGCTGACCTCCTCAACTGTCCAGAGACCCTCACAAGATTCCCTCAAGAACCCCCAAGGCACACTTTCCCAGAATCTCCACCACCGACAGAAGAAGAAATCCGCGGCCACATCCTCAAACTTAAAAACAATAGAACCTCCGGGGAAGATGGCATCATTGCGGAACTTCTGAAAAATCTTGGACCTAACTCCCTCAAGGATCTCACTCAAATAATACATTTATCTGGCAATCGGAAGAATTACCTCAGGACTGGAAGTGCGCCCTCATCCACTCATTACACAAAAAGGGGGATACGACTGGCGTGAACAATTACAGGGGCATTTCTCTTCTCCAAGTGGCATACAAAATTCTTTCAGCTTGCCTTTTGAAGAGAACGCAAGAACAACTTGAACAAAGTATTGGCGAATATCAAACAGGCTTCCGCCCTGGTCGCTCGTGTGCAGAACAAATATTCAACTTGAAGGAAAAACTTAAATACAAAGCATTGAGGAACCAACCGGTCATCTGCATTTTTGTTGACTTCAGGAAACCGTACGACTCGTTGATCGACAGTGTCTCTCTTCGTTATTCTTGTGGAACTGGGGCTTGATTCCAAGACACTCAACCTCACCAAGGCAACACTCACTGACACTATCTCCAAAGTTAAATTCATGGGGGAGATCTCTGAACCATTGCTGATTAAAACTGACGTTCGACAAGGTGGCGGCTTATCTCCACTTCTTTTCAACCTCGTCCTTGACAAAGTCATCCGCGAGTGGGAGAAGGCATTGAAAGACGTGGGATACTGGCGCCCCATACGACTAGGACGACCCAAATACGGTATTGAGACATCATGCCTCGCTTTTGCAGATGACCTTGCCATACTGACAGATGTAGTCACAGCCGTTAAACAAATTGAAACCCTTAGTGAATGTGCTGGAAAGGTTGGCCTACAAATTTCCTTTGAAAAGACCAAGTTTTTCTGCTCAAAACTTGACATCCAAAATTTGAACACGATATGTGGGCAAATCAACCGAGTACCACACTTCAAGTACTTGGGAGGAATACTTGAACCAACGGGAGGCGAGAAGGCTATCCAGAAAATTCGCTTACAAAAATTTCGGAAAGTCTACGGTAGGGTTCACAACATATACAATAAAAAGTGCTTGTCCCGCCATGCAAAGATCAGACACTATAATACAGTAATCAAGCCCGAAGTCTTATATGCCAGCGAGACCCTTACACTAAATGGAAAGGGTGACCTAGAAAACATTTTAAAAAAAGAAAGACGAATCGTGAGGAAAATTCTCGGCCCCCGGAAAACAGAAGATGGATATAGACTGAGGTCACGCAAAGTGACAGAAGAGCTTTCCAACATTGCAGCAGACATCCGCAAAAGACGTCTGAAATTTTATGGGCATGTCCGCAGACTGCCGGCAAGTAGACTGACACACAAGATTGTCACCAACATAGAACATGTAAAAAATATTCCATGGGTATTGGAAGTGAAGAAGGATCTGTAAAAAGCCCAGATGAACTCAAATGACACCGCGGACAGAAACCTCTACAGGAAAAAAATTAATGGATGTAAAGCGCAACCAGAGAACGAAGTGAAAAAGAAGACTGGAGCAAAGTGGACAGAAGAACGAAAGAGGATCCACGGAGAAATGATGAGAGCTGTTTGGAAACTCACAAAACGGATTCGTTAGAGCTTTGCGTAATCCATTGAGTCCATACGCACATAATAATAATAATAATAATAATAATAATAATAATAATAATAATAATAATAATAATAATAATAATATCCGAAAGTAGTTTTGCATCCATAATGATAGCTGTGTGCCGTAGCACTTCGGGGAGGGGGAGAAAGCAATGCCCTGTTCGAGAATAAAACCACGTTGATAAGACCTGGAGTTTGTTCTGTCGTCCACGCCGTTGGGATACTCCTTTTCCACCTCAGAAGCCGTTGACCGGTTTCCTTTTTACCTCAGTTGATCCGCGGGTGCTTATTTGGTCAGACCTTATTCACACCTGTCCTGCATATCTCCAGGCTGTCTCCTATCAGTCACTGGGAGGTGCCATGTCGGTGTTGAGGACCCCCGACAAATTGCTCACTTTACAGGAAAAATTGAAATCTCATCCACGCTGGCTGAAGGAGGTGCACGAAGACATGCGAGTAAATGATAAGACCAGAGTACCATCTTTAGGAAGGAACTTGCGGGGTGAGGGGTGATCCAGAGAAAAAAAAAAACCCCTGCTAAACCGCGGAACATAACGGTGGAAGAGCAGCTGAAAAGGAGCACGAGATTGAAAAACCTTTGATTATAATGTAAACAAAGAAATATCGATGTAAATAAATGAATGAATGAACAAACAAATAAGTCCGCTTCTGTGGTGTAGTGATTAGTATGATTAGCTGCCCCCCCCCCCCCGGAGGCCCGGGTACGATTCCCGCTTATGCCACGAAATTTGAAAAGTGGTACGAGGGCTGGAACGGTGTTCACTTAGACTCGGGAGGTCAACTGAGTAGAGGGGGTTCGATTCCCACCTCAGCCACCCTCCAAGTGGTTTTCCGTGGCTTCCCTCTTTTCTAGGCAAATGACGGGGTGGTACCTAACTTAAGGCCACAGCCGCTTCCTTCCCTCTTCCTTGTCTATCCCTTCCAATATTTCCATCCCTCCTCAAGACCCCTGCTCAGCATAGCTCGTGAGGGCGCCTGAGCGAGGCACTGGTCCTCCTTCCCAGTTGTATTCCCCGATCCAAAGTCTCACGCTGCACGATACTGCCCTTGAGGCGGTATCTTTCACTGAGTGCGGAGGAGAAACCAACCCTTGAGGGTATAAATAAATAAATAAATAAATAAATAAATAAATAAATAAATAAATAAATAAATAAATAAATCATTGTAATTCATAAGACAGTCCTACCTTCCATAAATAAAGCAAGCAGTAATCTAGATTTCAGTCAACAACAAACATATCAGAGTTTGTAATCTCTTGTGTTACAGAACTCAGGGCCCAGCTGACCGCAATACATGTCATATCTGTGCTCGAGAGGTCACACTGTTTACACATTCCTCGTCACGTCTGCAAAGGTCATACCGAGCTGCGACCAGAACACTCGCGTGTAAAAATATACAGCGTGTTGTAAGCGGGTTGAGGAATTTGTAACAAATTCCTTTTGGCTTGATATCTCTACTGCGAGGAAGGAGGTGTTCATATTACACATTATTTAAGTTTAAGTTTTTCTAGCGTTTGAATATCACGGTGAGCACGTGGACTACCTACCGTTCTCTAAAAGACACCTGGAAAAAATTCAGAGTTCGGTTTCTTGAACTATGAGCGACCTGTGCGAATGGATGGCGATGTGCTCTGGCGGCAAACCTGGAGTTAGTTCCTGATCGGAAGAGCAGTGCTTGTTTGCTCTACTGTTGCATGCGATCTATCTTTGTAATATGACGTCCAAAACTGATTGTGGTTCCACTGTTTCTAACAGTAACAACAATTATTGTTCCGGGAGTTAGGTGGAATTTTGCTTAAAACAACTCTCCTCCTAGAACTACGTCTTTTTCAAGTTACCGAACGACAAACAAAATGTGATCAGAAGGAAAGCGTAGACTAAAATCCTTGAAACGAATGACGAAAGATGAAAAGCCGAGGACACCTACGAACAGTTCCATTATTTACATCTGTCATTTTGTACGAATGTGCATGTAGGCCTACTTAAATTACTTCTGACATCAAATTCAAACAGCAAATGGGAATTACAAGAAAAAAATCATTGCTGAGCGTTACAAAAGACGAAAATTAAGGCATGACATTGACAACACAGCCGAAAATTTCAAAGGTATGTGTCGGTTAGATTGACAAGTCCACGGGATAGTGAGATAAACAATTTTAATACCATGTTTTGCTCATTAGAAAATAATGATGAATTCATCTCAATTAACCTTCCAATGCACTACCAGTTAATCAGACAATTACGGACAATTGATTGGCGAAAATATCATAAAAGGTTTGTATAACTTCTGTAGCGGTTCACCTTTCACATATCTATGTTCTCGAGCATTCGTCGTGCTGACCACACGACAGCTCGTAATCTGCAGGCCTTCGGGCTGAGCAGCGGTCGCTTGGTAGGCCCAGGCCCTTCAAGTGCTTCAGTGCTATGGGATTTGGCTTATGTTCACGAACACGCATTGGTTTTTACCATATAAAGCGTCTCTCTCACTATTTACAAATAAACACAAGGCAGCAATGACCATGTACCTTTCTGACAAGCCTGCCTTACATAGGTAGTTCCCAGGTACCAGACCTCTATCCGAGTCAGCCTGAAAAATATTTGTATACAGAAAATATCTTTGAAGAGTACCGTGTTTTGAAATTAGATAGTGTTCGTATTTCCGCTTTTAAACTTGCAGCGTAGTTGCAGTGAATTAAAATGGAAGTATGCAAAAAAGCTGATTTTTTATTTTCACAACACACGGCGATTTATTAATATTTGTCTTCCCTCAACATAGGCTGGATATTCCTTCCGATCTTTCTTCTACGTGAAAAATATCGGGATTGCCATTCAAGTGCTCTTCTTTGTTTATTGTAGAATTCTCGAAATAAGCCGGATTGCATTTCACAATCTCATCGAAATGCTGCCCAGACTAATGATAGTCTACTAAGTGCGTTCGCTACTCTCCCGTCTAGGTTCGACGTTCTTTGCCGCTAGGGACGCCGCAAGTACCAAACACCTTCCTTCGCACGCAGCCTATAAGGTTGGGGTCCTTTCTAGTATGAATGGTAATGGTGAAGACGAGGCGCACACACACACACACACACACACACACACACACACACACACACACACACACACACACACACACACACACACACACACACCACCGAGCCGGAAGAATTCACAAATGATGCTTGTTTAAAGGGGCCTAACATTAAGGTCATCGGCCCCATTCACAAATGAAAGTTAAAATCTCCTGCTAGGATACATCGGACAAAGGCATAGTAGTTTGCTAAGCAATTAGTCATGGGACCGGAGGTAGAAGAAAGGAAAACTTGAAAGAAAAGTTTAGGAAATGCCTAGTCTATATATGAAAGCATTTGCCAACCAAGTACCTAGAAAGAGCACGTTTTTTTTTTCAATTTGCCTCACGTCGCACCGACACAGATAGGTCCTATGGCGACGATGGGATAGAGAAGGCTAGGAGTGGGAAGGAAGCGGCCGTGGCCTTAATCAGGGTACAGCCCCAACATTTGCCTGGTGTGAAAATGGCAAACCACGGAAAACCCTCTTCAGGGCTACGAACAGTGGGGTTCGAACCCACTATTTCCTGGATGGAAGCCCACAGCCGCGCGCCCCTAAACACACGGCCACTTGCTCGGTGAAACAAGATTTCACGTATGAAAGTCTACAGTTACTATTAAGTTACTTGATCTACAATTCAACGAAGAATCCGAGCCACTACGATGTGAAAATCTCACTTTCATTGATCGGTATTCGAACCTCAGTCATCTTGTGATAAGTTCAAGAAAGAAGCACAACTTCGTAAGTTGTGCAATACGACAATTGACTGGAATTCCCAAATTTTGCCCTGCAAAAAGGGAGTCGTTTACCGGGCCAGTACAGTAAATCTGACACAGGGTTCTCGTATTTATGCGGATCGAAGAACCTACAAGGTAAATGGTGTTAGTCTTGATACAGATCTTCACGTACCTGGTGGGGACAAGTCCGTTCGTATCACCATTTAGAACGCCCGGAAGGTATGCACATCCACTTAACGGCGTGGATGGACAAGTTGCCTGCTTAACTCCTAGCCATTCCAGTGTTTAGGCACTTGTGTTACCGCTGCTGTAGAGCGGATTGTCTCCCCAGGCTAAATATTCCTGCTGTACGCGTTACAATGCGAACGGACTTAACATCCACACCAAACATATCGTACTACAAACCAGCACGCTCTACAGCTTATTTTTTCAACTTTTTGTCATTCTTTCTAATAAGCATTTTCATTGTTAATAATTATTATAGACATGACATAGGTGAAATTCTTTACGTTCTGCCTACTTGCCTTATATTCACAACACCACAGATCGAATTGCCAAGGTCCTATGCAAACAATATAAAAACCGTGTTTGGAAGCGTCACCAAAATTGCTCACTGTCTAGGTAAAACCAAGGAAGAATTGTCCCCACTTTTAGATCCTGGGGTATACGAAATTCCCTGTACTTGCGGCAAGGTGTACATTAGCCAAACATGCCGGTCCATTGGTATTCGTATCAAGGAACATGAACGTAATATTCGTCTCAACCAGGCAGACAAATCAGCAATAGCTGAACAAGCCCTATCGTCGGGTCATGATGTAGTGTTCCAAGATGCTCGAGCTCTTACCTACACTAGACACTGCAGGTCCAGGACTATGCGGCAAACTGTAGAAATACGTAGAAATCCTAAAAATTTCAACAGGGACACCGGCTATCAATTAAGCAATACGAGGTTGCCAGCCATTAAGGATTTACCTAGGTAGTTCCCTTCACTGCCCCTTCAGTGTTATTATTTTCGGTATTTTCTCCAAATTCGTGTGTTCCTCATCGCCAGATGTTTCATTCCAGGCTTGTGTCCATGTCATACTTTCACAATGTGTGTACACCTGTTATGTGACTCCCTCTCAGACTGATTCTGGTGGTTCCGCCTGCTTCCGTTTCGAATGCTACCGCTGTACCGCGGACAGTGAGCCATCTGGTGACGAATGAACGTATCATTTCTACTTCTATTATTAACATCCAAATTCAAACCTCATTCTTGGAGAAGTCTTCCTCGTGAACAGTCGAGATTTTCTTCTGAAGACGCAGAGCAAAGTACGTGCCGTGAAAGCATCATTGGTAGCAATAATTATTGTTTTGAGAAAAGAAACAAAAAGAACAAAATGTTTAGGAAATATTTAAAACGTAAGATTTTGTGTGTGTGGTCATTTGTCCAGTATCCTAGGCTCTGCCGCTTCTTCCCCTCTACTGCCCTTTTGTCCTTAACATAATATACATTACTATTTACTGCTAGTGGCTTGACATCGCACTAACATGTTTTCATTGATTCAAGGATAGGAGAGGGGGCAAGAAATGGCCAAGTCCTTAATTAAGTTACAGCCGCAGAATTGGTTTGGTGTGAGAATCTTCAGGGATACCGACAGCAGAACTCGAACCCACCCTATCCCAAAAGCAAGTTCATACCTACGCACCAATTCGATCGGTTTGAAATATACATGAAGTGATTTCCAAACATAACATAACATTGCATGCACACACGAATGCCTGCCAACGTTCTTGCTTTTATTAATGCTTCAAAAATGTTAAATCTTTTGAGTTTTTTAAACAATTCAGTTGTCTTCATGAATAAAAATATATTGTTAAAGTTGTTGTTCGATATTTTCCGCTGTGTACAGTGAAAGTTTCCTTACCCGGGTTGAACAGGTTCCATTAAGTATATGTATTTTTGTGTGTATTAATTACAGCGTTTATCTGAGGGGAATACGGATAAATCCATTGACTCTAGGTTTCAGTTTAGTAAACATATTCCACAGTATCTGGATAATTAAGTTATATTCTTCTTCTTCTTCTTCTTATTATTAATATTATTATTAAGCAACAATCATACATTACTGGAAGCCTTCTTTGCATCCAAAAATCTTTGCATGCTTTCTCTGGCAGCCTGTCCTCTTTTCTATCCATCCCCTATTCAGTTTCTGTTCGTCATGGAAGCCTCTGAAGCTGTCGATCACTGATCTATACTTTGTTCGGTATAGGATGTCTTCCCAGTTTAATCCAGGCTGCTCAAGATCCTTTCTTACCTCCGCAAACCATTTGTGGGAAACTTTAGGTCTACTGTAAAGTGTTTTAAAAATCTGTTCTGTCAGTCTCTTCTTGTCCATTCTAAACAGATCTCCATAACATTTGAGTCTTCTTTTCTTCATTGACTCAATCTGTCGCTTTCTTGGTATATTTTTCTCCTTCCTCGTAACCTATAATGGCTGTCCACGATTTTTGGGCACATTATCTTGCTCAGGATCTTCCTCTCAAATTTCTCGGCTTCCCCTAGTCCCGACATTCACTAACATACAGACACACTATTTTGATTTCTGTGTTGTTAATTTATCACGCCCTGAGATGGCTTTTACTCTTGTGCAAAGAATGTATCCTGCTTTTACTCTGTGCAAAGAATGTATCCTGCGAAACGCAGCGGACAGCTTCTCTCTCGCTAGGTTTCAGCTGTACGATTTCTCCGAGGTATCTGAAGCTGTCAACTCTTTCTAGCTTACCAAGAACTGGACAAGAAAAGACTGCTCAACCAAGTGTATATTGGAGAATTAAAAACTGCCATCAATATCAATTGCCTTGCATTCGCAGATGACCTCTCTGTTCTGTCTAGAAACACTAACTCATCTGCAGAGCAGATAAATGTGCTAAAGCAGGAAGCTGATAAAGCAGGACCCCAAATTTCAGCCGTCTTCAAGTGAGGACGGACTGTTTTGATGTTGGTCATATATTTGTTTCTTTTCAAAAGAAAATTGGAGTCCTGCTTTATCTGCTTCCTGCTTTAGTATATTCATCTGCTCTGTGTCCGGCTCCATGGCTAAATGGTTAGCGTGCTGGCCTTTGGTCACAGGGGTTCCGGGTTCGATTCCCGGCAGGGTCGAGAATTTTAACTATAATTGGTCAATTTCGCTGGCACGGGGACTGAATGTGTGTGTCGTCTTCATAATCATTTCATCCTCATCAAGACGCGCAGGTCGCCTACGGGAGTCAAATCAAAAGACTTGCATCTGGCGAGCCGAACATGTCCTCTGACACTCCCGGCACTAAAAGCCATACGCCATTTAATATTTCATCTGCTCTGTAACTGTCTTAGTGTTTCTAGAGAGGATAGCGAGGTCATCTGTGAATGCAAGGCAGTTGATCTTGATGCTACTTTTTGATTCTTCAATATACACTTGGTTGAGCAGTCATTTCTTGTCCAGTTTTTTTTTTTTTTTTTTTTTGCCATTCGCCGGTGATCCTCTCCAAAACATTATTATTATTATTATTATTATTATTATTATTATTATTATTATTATTATTATTATTATTATTATTATTATTATTTGTATCAATTTAGGAAGGCTCGGCTTGTGCCGGTAACATAATGGGCTGACTCGGCCTAAGCAAGGAGTCACCCTCTTGATTATGAAAGTACAGGTAAATATATCTACAAATATTTACAACAGAGATAATTACAACATGTATATTTATACAATAAAATACAAACAACTTCAAACAACTTCTTATCTCCTCGTTTTGGGAACCTGTTCTTCAGTATTACTGGAACTGCAGCCTGGAACTTCATGCTGTTTGGCGTCTCACAATGTGGCAGGTGCTTATGAGGGTGGCTTTCTGTAGTTCTACGTATGCGTGATGATGCAGGTTTAATGCGGCCAGAGAGCTGTGCAAGCATTTTGGAATAACACCGGTACATGATATTACTATTGGAACTGTGGTGACTGATTCTAGTTTCCACAGGCGTTGTATTTCTATTGCCAGTTCTGTGTATTTTGATATCTTTGTGGCTATTTTTGTCTGCAGATTGGAGGTGTTTGGACAGGCAATTTCGATAAGGGATGCGGATATTTTTTATTTATCGATTAGAATAATATCTGGCCTATTGTTGCTGAGCGTGATATTATTATTATTATTATTATTATTATTATTATTATTATTATTATTAGGCAAGTCTAAACGAGAGTTTTTATAGGTGTTTGTGGTTTTCAGAACGAACGCCTTCAGTTAGACGTCAACCGAGCCCTCATACAGATGAATATGGAATAAGCCTGTTTATGTCAGTCATTAAGAAGCAGCGCGCATGCTCAGTAGTGGCTTGTAGTCGCGTGCTGTACTTATCACAGGTCACACATCGCACGACACCACTTGAGCTGTCGCAAGTTAGGCGGCTCCATACCGCTATCTGGTAACGACCATTACAGGAGGACCGTCACATCCCTCATTTTTTATTAAACTGTCATTAATTTGTAACAGCCTGAAGGATGATTTAAATATTAATTTTAATGTATAAGAGTATGGATAGGAATCCTACCATGCCGAGGCCGTAAAGACGTCCTTGGTTCACCCACAACGACTAGAGTTCGATTCGCAGCAAGGAACAGAAAATTTAGAAGAGCATAGGGTTCTCTCAGTCTTGACCAGAAATGGTTAACTCAGTAGGTTAATTACTGGAAACAAAGACTAAAAGCAATAAATTACTCTAGCAACTTACTGCATGTCACTGCAGATTAACAGCATTGGCTTCCAGATGTTGAGATTGCGGGTTCAAGCCCGGAAGGGAAAGTCTGGAACAGTGACTGAAAGAACATTTCCGAGTTTGACTGAGTGGCTCGGAAGAGTCTTAAGGTGCAGTAAATCTCGATAAGGGACTGCATGAATACCGTGTACGAAAGGGTGTGAAACTAAGCAATACAGGCTGTATCCGAGATGTTACAAACTTTCAGCGATGATGGAGGATTGCAACTTTGTGTGACGATGCCATCTGGGAGACGCCATTTCGAGCATTTGTTGCCAATGGAGCAGCTTGTGAAACTTGTGCAGGCAAACGGTCTTAAATGAGTAGAATTTTGTTTAAATTTCGACTATCGTTTCCGGAATATGGTTACTTATCTCAAATTGATCCCCGGTGGGAGGGGGGGGGTGCGGGAGAATAACACCCACGATATCACCTGCCTGTCGTAAGAGGCGACTAAAAGGGCCCCAGGGGCTCTCATCCCCCTGTGGGTGGGGGCGGTAGAATAACACCCACGGTAACCCCTGCCTGTTGTAAGAGGCGACTAAAAGGGGCCCCAGGGGCTCTGAACTTTGGAGCGTGGGTTGGCGACCACGGGGCCCTTAGCTGAGTCCTGGCATTGCTTCCACTTACTTGTGCCAGGCTCCTCACTTTCATCTATCCTATCGGACCTCTCTTGGTCAACATTTGTTCTTTTCCGACCCCGACGTTATTAGAGCACTCGAGGGCTAGGGAGTCTCTAATTTTTTCACCCTCTTTGTGGCCCTTGCGTTTCTTTGGCCGATACCATTTTTCGAAGTGTCGCATCCCTTCCATTTTTCTCTCTGATTAGTGTACTTCCTCTTAAAACAATAATCATCACCACTCTCAAATTGATCCATTTGCCGCCCTCCATCATCTCTGAAAGTTTGTAACATCATGGATACACCCTGTATAATTACGTAATGTGTGTGTTTCTCATACTTTTCTAGCGTCCTCCAAACGTAGATTTTATTGTACCAACATTAACAGTAGCTGAAAGTTTCGGACTATTTTCGAACATACTAGGAAGGGTTAAGCTTTTCCCGGGCATTCCCATAATTCCGATTCCCCTCTTTCTCTTCATAGCTTTATCAGTAGCCTACTCATGCATACGGACCACATCCTCTGATATTTCAGGTGCTGTGTGCTTTTGAAGTATATCGTGTTTTGTGGGAACTGTGTACGTTATAATTTCTGCTCTCTGTCGAGTGCCAGGCGTTGTAGAGAAAAGCTGGGGGGTGAGGTGAACACATTTCAGGAAACGATGACGTTCTAAATGTTTCATAAATCTTTCTTTCTCAACATTCCTACATCCTCACGGAGCATCTCATGTTCACGGAATACTCAGTAGAATTTGAATTGTATCGTGACCAGAAGCAGTGTGCAATTTATTTATAAGTGCATTTTATTTCCTATTCTCTAACTTAAATTTAAACTTTGTTTATATTCAGTAAAGAACTGCATTTCTAAGACTTCAATTTTCATTCATATTGACTGCGAAAATTATGCATCAGTTATTAATTTACCTTATTAACAGTGATTCTAATCATGTCTAAATGTTTACGAACCTACAGTTTTACTAGTGAATGTGAGGAGCAATACTGTTCCTTAACTTACAGCGAACACGCGATGCCAGATTTCACACTAACTACGTTAAAACGGTACGTTTAAAAATATTCATTCAGTATTAGCCAATATGTTTCTATCGCCGTCACCATCATCAAACAGCGCCCGCAGTTCCTTAGCCAAGAGTCAGGTGCGTCCGACTACATGAAAAATTTGGACAGTTCTGCAGTGTACCTTATTGTAGATACAGTATTACATCCTTTTGATATCGCGGCTGAGGTGACTGAATCAGCATTTCCTAATATCTTTCGTTTCTACTTTTCTCTTTGGGAAACCAAAACAGCGAGAAGTCGA
The DNA here is from genome assembly GCF_040414725.1 of Anabrus simplex. Taxonomy (NCBI): domain Eukaryota; kingdom Metazoa; phylum Arthropoda; class Insecta; order Orthoptera; family Tettigoniidae; genus Anabrus; species Anabrus simplex. The sequence goes on along the minus strand of NC_090274.1, from coordinate 70,099,761 downwards.
ATTACAAAGTTCCACAATAAAAAAAATATTTACAATGCAGTAGTACAATGTAAACATAAAAAAGTTGAAGAACAATAAGGAAAAATCATCTAAGGATACAAATAGCGGAAGAAAAAATTTACAAAATAACTGTTAGAAACACAACAATTAACAGCAAAACATCAAAGGCAAAAGGAAAGAACGAGGAAAATTAGAGATTGAAAGTAAGACGAAGAGAAGAACTTATAGCTAGGCACAGTAAGATAAATACAGATATGACTAGTCATAAGTAACGGTATTATAGGCTACAGTAAAATATCTGTGGCTTGGTTCTAAAAGGGCCAATGTCAAAAAACCTGTTTATGAGCTATGAGCATTTGAAGTTTTGCTTATAGTTTTCCAATTATTTTTTTCAACAAGTAACTTTAAATAACTTTATACTTTCTTTGTGGAAGTCACCTTATTAAACGCTAATTTTTTTCTATCGTATTCTTTTAAAATTGCCAGGTCTCTAATCTTTATTGGTAATCTAACATTATTGGCAAGGGCTTATTTAATTAAACGTTAACTGTTCGTTTAGTACTTAACAGAGACATTGGCTCTTTTAACATGTTGCGAGCCAGGACAACGCGTTTGTATCAGTTAATATCTCAATTTCGATAAAAAATGACATTGGCCCTTTTAGAACCAAGCCAGAGATATATATCTATAAATATTACATTATGTACAATACAGGGGAAAGCAATGAGAAGAGGAAAATAATAATATGAAGAACATGAGCTAGATTAAGTTAAGGAAGAATCGATTAAAGGAGGCATCATCATCATCATCATCATCATCATCTGTTTACCCTTGGTGGGGATACAACTGGGGAGTATGACCAGTACCTCGCCCAGGCGGCCTCACCTGCTATGGTGAACAGGGGCCGTGTAGGGGGATGGGAAGGTTGGAAGGGATAGACAAGGATGAGGGAAGGAAGCGGCCGTGGCCTTAAGTTAGGTACCATCCCGGCATTCGCCTGGAGGTGAAGTGGGAAACCACGGAAAACCACTTCGAGGATGGCTGAGGTGGGAATCGAACCCACCTCTACTCAGTTGACCTCCCGAGGCTGAGTGGACCCCGTTCCAGCCCCCGTACCACTTTTCAAATTTCGTGGCAGAGCCGGGAATCGAACCCGGACCTCCGGGGGTGGCAGCTAATCACGCTAACCACTACACCACAGAGGCGGACTAAAGGAGGCATACGAAGAAAAAATGTCCAAGTTTCTGTCAGAAGATAAAGACTTAAGGAGGGTTGGTAGGCGGATAAAGAAAAATCTTTGAACAAGAGAGAGGCGGGAATACGGAATATGAAGGGGTGGATTTATCCTGGTTTTCCGAGCTGGAACATGTAGGAAAAAGAAGGATGCAAGTTCAGGAAAACGAAATTAACCGTCTACACAGTTATGGAATTCCTAGCCAATCAGCGAGCTGTTGTTTCTTGTTAAAATTAGCGTTTTCAACGTGTTTTCGAAAAATTTCTAATTTATCCACTTTCTTTTTCACACACACAATCGCAGACAAGCTCCAATATACAGAACACAACTGAAAGACAATCTTCTGTCCAAGTATATTTGTAAGGGATGTGACGAAAAATCAGTCAATTTGAACCAGTCGGAGAAGCCGGAGTTCAGCCACTCAGAGAATTTCTTAAATACAAATGTACGCAAAGTAGCTACTGAAGAGAAAGTATCATTTTCCGTACGGAGTAAAATCGAATTCGTGATAGCACGGAATAAATTGTCTTTGTGATTTTAAATTGAATACTGTTACAGTCAAACAAAACTATGGTCTAACCAAGGGAACTCAAGAGTTGAAAGACAATAGTAGAAACTTACTGTTAGTTACTGCATGAAGCCGCAGACACTCCGAGAACACAGTTCAGAACGTGTGAGCACCTGAAGTCTTGCATTTCCATATTCCACCAGCGATATGACAGGCTGGCTTCTCTTGGTTGTCAGAGGAAAGCTGCCTCAGCTAAAATCCTTATCGTTTAAATTGCGTTAGTCTCTGAACGTGAGAATTTAGGTGTCTCTGTGAGCTTGTGGTTACATTCCAGGCGGCGTCCAGCTGATAAGAACAGTTCATTCTTTCTGCCTTACTCACGAACTATAAAATCAGTAAGCCATAATTTTCCTTCACTAATAGCTCCACGCTATTAGTCACCAAGAATTACGACGAAAATAAACTTTAATGATCTCCACAGAAATTTGAACACACACAGCTAATAGGAAGTTCATGCCTTCAACATCCTTTTCAGTAGCGGGTAAGGTGAAAATCACTTACAGAAGACATGTAAGGTATACATACAATACTTCAGCGATGATCCTGCAAGTCTCTGTAAATTAACTGTTTGCCTTCACAGTTCTCTTCTTGCAACTACCTATATTTCTTCTTCGTCTTCTCTGCTGCCGACGCAACCGTCACTCCAGAGTACAGAGTACGAGGCAAGAAATTGATCGACCTGAGCGAACATCGATTCGATATCTCCCGTGCCACTAATGGGCCACATATAGAAATTTATTAAAGTATGTAAAACGAATCCCATTTTTCCTCTTCATTTTAATAACATAATCGCCTTAATATGTCTATCTTACATGAAACATTTTTTTTTAACATGGGTATTCTTTCTCGATGACCCTGTACTTATTCGCTCCGATGACAAGAGGAGACTTGAGTGACCAGTCGTACGAGTGACAGAATTGCTTTCAGGTGAGGAGATTGTACAGGTTCACCGAAAAAAATACTAATATATTTTTTAAAACGCTGCTTCAAATTCCATGGACACGTTGAAGCACTTGCGGCCTCAAACAGAAGGGGGGGGGGAGATAATATTTACTTTACGTCCCACTAACTACTATTATGGTTTCGGAGACGCCAAGGTGCCGCAATTAAGTCCCGCAGGAGTTCTTTCACGTGTCAATAAATCTACTGACAAGAGGCTGACGTATTTTAGCACCTTCAAATACCAACGGACTGAGCCACGATCGAACCTGCGAAGTTGGTGTCAGAGGGCCAGCGCCTCAATCGTCTGAGCCACTCAGCCCGGCCGGGAGGGGGGGATCGAACCACTACTATTAGTTATCTGACCTTGACTTTGATAACTCTCGTTATGAATAGCACGTCAGTACGTGTGCTGTGGAGTGGACCGCCCAGCGGTGACGAGTCGTGAAAGTCAAGACTGCAAGGAAAAAAATAATGAGACCAAGCCAACGGATTTTTCCCATGGAAATATTTGATGCTAAAGTAAAACTACTTCTGATGGAAGACAACAAATGATAGACGACTGAAATGATAGACAGCCACTATCAGAATGAAAAGGGTACCTACCCTGAATATGGAGGCTATAATACGGAAGCAGCAGACGTAGAAAGGTACGAACAAGGGTTAAAGAACATCGCAGGCACTTACGTCTTTGCCAGCCAGAGAAGTCTGCTGTGGCAAGACATGCCATACATAATGACCATCAAATAATTTTTGATGCAACTTCTGTCATTTTAGAGAAATATTTTATTCCTAGAATCATTCGCGAGGCGATAGAAATTGCTAAACACCCGAATAATTTTAACAAAGGTGACGACTATATGCTGAGTAGATCATGGCTACCCTGCATAGTTAACTCGTCAACGTCTTTGTCCGTGACTCTGAAGGCCCTGGAATGAACTATATTTCTAACAGGGTCTCTCTATTTTGAGTCTGGTTACTATGGAGTGACAGTCGCCATTATATGCATTGTTACTGCTCTGCAGACGATCCTGATCGCAGGATCTAAACGCGTCAGCGGATTATTACGCGACCTTATATCCCCAAATTATTATATTGTCATTTAGTGGTCGTGAAAGTCTACGTATGAAGAAAACTTCTACAAGGATTAATATGGGATGTAGCGAAAATATTGTTCGTAATACAAAACTTGGTACTAACTGATGATGTGCAGCTTGCTACTTCCATTTTGTAAAACACGAAAATCGAAAGGTAGGAGGAATGTTGCGTTCCATACCTGAACTCTGCGAAGTGTTTTTTCATCTTCCACGGCCAGCTTTGACAGAAGGTTGAAGAGCAAACTGTTGTTGCGACAGGAAGTTAAGTCGCAGCGTATCTTTTATGGTTTTAACCTGCAATTTCTTTGTTAATTAGGAATTAAAATGCTCGGAGCTGGCGGTCGGGTAGATTGCAAGTTCAATATAACAGATGGGATAACGTAAAAATGGTTTTTATGGTAAGCGTGTTGAACTGTGAAAGGTTAAATCAAACAATTATCGGTACTTAATCCAGAAAATAAATCGCTAACAACTTTCACTGTAATTGTTAAAATGTAATTAGGGCTGAGCGGTCTTAATCTACAGTACAAGACTCGAACAATTTTTCCTTAAAAGACAAGACGTGGGTCCAGCCTAGCGTGTGAAAAAAAGATTTAGCCTAGTCTAAAACTCTTAATGAAGAGATTTATGTTTCGGAACAAAGTTTGTGAACTTTAAATTAAAATAATGTTAGCCTTCGTGATATTGAATGCAGACCCGCATTACTCGGTGAAGAAATGTTGCGCGGCTTGCATGTCTCGTGGATATCAACAGACCTGGAAAAGAATTTTACTAGCATTCCTACGCGCCATCGGAATGTGTTCTCGTGTGTGTAAGGACGAATTGCGAGGGCGGGCGAAATATGTCGTGAATATTTGTCCCCGTAACTTTGTTTCTGTATATCCAGGTTTAAAAAAAATACTTGTTCGTGGCGTCGACCTCTGTAGATCTTTTGCCATATGATAGGAGGTGATGGTGATTATTGTTTTAAGAGGAAGTACAACTAGGCAACCATCCTCTATATAACACTACTCAGAGGGAAAAAATGGAAGGGGTCCGACACTTCGAAAAATGAAGATATCGGCCAAAGGAAGACAAGGGTCACGAAGGGCGTGAAAATGAAAGACTCCCTAGCCCTCGCAAACCTAATAGCGTCGGGGTCGGAAAAGAACAAGAGTTGACCAAGAGAGGTCGGATAGGGTAGATGAAAGTGAGGAGCCTGGCACAAGTAAGTGGAAGCAATGTCAGGACTCAGCTGAGGGCCCCGTGGTCGCCAACCCACGCTCCAAATTTCAGAGCCCCTGGGGCCCCTTTTAGTCGCCTCTTACGACAGGCAGGGGATACCGTGGGTGTTATTCTACCACCCCCCATATGATAGGAACCTGCGTGTTAGTGGAATTGTGGAAGTGTAGATTGTTGAATGTGAGGAAAGGAACGTTAAGGACGACACAAACACCCAGTCCCCAGGCCAGGGAAATTAATCATTTACAATTTAAAAACCCATCCAGGGGTTTAGTCTTCAGTATAAGTAGTCCCGAGTAATATAATACCGGAAGTCTCCGTACAAGTTAAAAAGAGGTGGTACGATAGTGGGGGTGGTGGCACATTCGTGTATGTGGGGCTATGCCCTTTCTCCATTCACCATCCCTAAATTTTATCTGCAGTTTGAAATAAATATATAAATGAATAAATAAATCATTGACCGACACAACATCGAAAGTAAAATTTTTAGGAGAAATTTGAGCCATTTTAAATCAAAACAGGAGTCAGACAAGGGAATGGATTACCTCCTTTACTTCTATTTAACTTAGTTCTGGAAAACGTGATTAGGATATAGCAAAATGAAACTAAATGTACAAATGTTGGTATATTTATCCAAAACAAAATTCACCTTAACTGCCTAGCATTTGCTGATGACATTGCTATCCTATCCAACAACAGACACAAAGCAATCTAGTATGTAGAAAAACTCCATGAAATAGCAGCCAAAATAGGACTCCAAATTTCTTATGAAAAGACGAAGTATATGAAAGTGATTAGATCAGGTTTCAAGAGTCAACCATTAATCACCAAATATGGAAATATCGCTTCAGTAGAGTAATTTAAGTATCTATATGAAATTATTGAACCAGCAGAGTTAATTTAGAATAGCAAAGAAATATTTGCAAAACTTCAAAGACCATACAAAATTATTTTGAATCCAAAGACAGAGCCAGACAGCAAGCCTCCACCGCATCGCCATCACAACTACTAGTGACACCCATCCTGATCAGGCGACAATCCAACATGGCGGATCAACCTCAACAGCAACCACAGCCACCACAGCAGCAGCAACCAGACCAGCCACCACCAGCATCATTGCCAGGCCAGCAGAAACCCTCGCAACCATTGGAGCAGCTTTCCGCTATCGTCAACCAGTTAGCCGTCAACATGAATATGCTCACCCAGCATTTGTTTAGCCGACGATCGAGCATCCGACGATGGCGGAGGGGCGTCCGAAGCTGGGGACCTGAACTTTCGGAGCTTACGCCCCCACAACTAACCGAAGGGACTGGAAGTGCCGCCGGACTACAGGGTCTTCCAGATTGCCACCGCTCTGGAAGGTCTTCTCCCGGGGATTCCAGCTGGCCGGGACCACCACGACGCCACCACCACCACCTTGTGGCTCCTCTCAGCATGGGACAACCTCGATCACGCACAACGCAAATACGCGTTCAACAGAGCCAACCTGTTATACATTGCACTCTCCCGTGGATGGCAAGCAGCCATACAACTCGACCACGCTACAGGCGATGAAGTGGCACTCCTGCCACAGGGCTTCCAGTTCCAACCTCTTCCGAGGTTACCGGTCAGATAGGTTGAATAGATACAATAAGAGAAATATATCAAAAAGGGAAAATCACGACATTATAACAAAGTATTCAAAACAGAAGCAATTTATGGATCTAAACTAGTCTAATTGGTGGCAGATCTTGAATAAAGATTATCGAAAACCAGGAAATAAAGACCCTCAGGAAAATCTTTGGACCAAAATGAAAAAAATGGAATTTGGATGGAAAAAGACATCACATGAAATTTACCAAGTTACAGAAAAAAATCACACATACAATCAGGAAACTACGATTACAATTTTATGCTCGATTATATAGAATGCATAATAACAGGCTCACAAAGAAAATCAGCCTTATCAATGAAAAATCACACAGTTGGCTAAAGGAGATCAGTGAAGACAGGTAATGAAATTGCCATTAATGAAGAAACCATGCAAGATAGAATAAAGTTCAGAACCTTAATTCATGAACACAATTATTTTGTAAAGCTCAGCCGACTAAATACGGGATGGGCTGAATACCGTAAAAAGGATCATAGCGAGAGGATGAGAAAATATTGAGAAGAGAAGAAAAACTAAAAAATGTGCTAATAAGTTCAAACGCGCTCCTTAGTTGGGCATAATAAATAAATAAATAAATAAATAATTCTTCGAAAGATAATGGGCCCAAAGACCGTGGCTGGACAATGCAGGATGCGAGGACGACAGAAAATTTATCAGAAAACCGAACAACTGATGGAATCCATCAAGAAGCGACGACTCAAGTTCTATGACCACCTGTTTAGAATGGAAGACAAGTGGTTGACTAAGAAAACTTTTACCGCACTCTATAGAAGACCTAACACATGTGATAAAGTGGTTGACCAAATCGTAAAGTCATTAACAGAACCAAGTACCAACACCAGATCAATAACTTTTGTGAAGGAGGACAGCAGAAAGGAGACAGGTTGCCAAAGAGAGCATGCAATCAATCAATCAATCAATACTGATCTGCATTTAGGGCAGTCGCCCAGGTGGCAGATTCCCTATCTGTTGCTTTCCTAGCCTTTTCCGAAATGATTTCAAAGAAATTGGAAATTTATTGAACATCTCCCTTGGTAAGTTATTCCAATCCCTAAATCCCCTTCCTATAAATGAATATTTGCCCCAGTTTGTCCTCTTGAATTCCAACTTTATCTTCATATTGTGATCTTTCCTACTTTTATAGACGCCATTCAAACCTATTCGTCTACTAATGTCATTCCACGCCATCTCTCCGCTGACAGCTCGGAACATACCACTTAGTCGAGCAGCTCTTCTTCTTTCTCTCAATTCTTCCCAACCCAAACATTGCAACATTTTTGTAACGCTACTCTTTTGTCGGAAATCACCCAGAACAAATAGAGCTGCTTTTCTTTGGATTTTTTCCAGTTCTTGAATCAGGTAATCCTGGTGAGGGTCCCATACACTGGAACCATACTCTAGTTGGGGTCTTACCAGAGACTTATATGCAATGATACTGGGCTGCAAAGAAAGCTTCTAATAATGTGTGAATGTTGCGTACTGTGGTCTCTAATGGCCTTAAACCAGTGGCGTACGCTGGGATCAAGACGTGGGCTATCACTAGACTTAGGTTACCCCTTTTCAATGGTTGGTTTAGTGAATGTCAAGCCTTAAGCGTTAGTCTCTGAACGTGAAAATGTAGGTCTCTTTCTGTGAGCTTGTGGTTACATTCCAGGCGGCGTCCAACTGATAAGAACAGTTCATTCTTTCTGCCTTACGCACGGACTATAAAATCAGTAACCCATAATTTCCCTTCACTAATAGCTCCACGCTATTAGTCACCAAGAATTACGACAAAAACAAACAGAAATTTGAACAAACACAGATAATGAGAAGTTCACGCCTTCAACATCCTTTTCAGTAGCGGTTAAGGTGAAAATCACTTACAGAAGACATGTAAGGCATACTGCACCCATGTCCCGAATTAACGCAAAAAATACAGAATCATTTTACTCAACATTTGGTCGATAAGACAGCTAGTACTGCGTAGGTTTCACGTAGGTGACACGTGAAGTTAATCTAAGATAAAATTTGTAATTAGTGTATAAGCACTAAAATCCAGTGCCGTGTGTATGAAAAATAAGTGTGCATCTCAATTATGTCTGGATACAGCAAGTTAATAATGGCATCCTACATCTAAAATAGCCACTGGGACGATGGAAGAAACGGCCGGCAAATCTACAATCAGTAAGTGAAAATACCAATCTAAGGTGTTGTTTATCTTAATTATGTAAATACAATTTGTTTAGGACGCGAGTGGTCTAAGATTTTAGATCTGTACTTCAATGGTCACTTAAGGTTAGTCACAGTCGTCACCTTGTAGACAGCTTTGTTTACCGTTCACGCACAACTATAATGATGGCTGTATTGTATTGGAGATATTTTTCCACACCAGCATTTAACGCAGATGTTGTACTACGAGTAACGTATCTTTCATGATGGTGATTTTTCTATTGCGTGATTTATTAAAATAGGGTAAGTTCTTGGAAATTTTATTCTCGTGGTGTAATGAGGTAAATGATGAAAAATTTATTTTCGCGCAGGGAGATGTTTTAGATGTTGTGATTTTCTTTTTGTGGTATGCTATCCCGCTACTTGAGATTGTGATATCCAAGGTATCATAGTTTTGCGCCATCTTCATTGATCACGGTAGGCATGGAAACCAATTGAGATTGTTTGTTGTCCCTTTAATAAGAATAGAAGTAAAGAAGCTATTGTTGCTACATCCAAGTTGACGAATTGGTTGTAAAAGGTTGAACGTTAATTTTGTCCGTCAGGAGGAAGAATTATGAGCATTCGTCGTGAATTTATCCCGAGAGAAATGAGATATTTCTAAGTCAGAGGTTTAGCTGAGAAGCATGTGATATAAGATGAGATTAAAGAAGGAAATAATTTACACGCCAGCGGTTAAGATAAGTGATAATACGAATAAAAATATAAGAAAGGCGTTGAGCTCTGAATATGATGAAATAGCGCAATTGTATATGTACTCGAGGTAATAAGTGTAATTTGATGTTTTCAACGATATGTTTAAGGACAAATAAGAATAAGCGGAGAATTAGGAAGTTAAGAAAATGCTCAATACTACGATGTAAAGGATGATCAGCCAGCACAACTAATTTTATCGAACATTTAATTGCGTGATGGATAAATAAGACATACTGACACGTGCAGCGTAGATAAGACGTTTTATAATACTATCAAATAGTTTCCATTTTTTGAATTTTAGAAAGATTGGGATGTGTCCCAGATCCACTATAACTGGGGTTTATTAACGTCATCCGAGTGATTTTTCGTGCGCCATGTTTGATTTTGAGTATTACCCTTCATTCTGCCATGGGATGATAGAGTTTTCATATAGGAGTTGACAGCCATGAATAACATAAATATAGGTCATGGTCGCCGCTGATTTCAATGAAGGTATCCATGGACATGGAAATGAACACGCGGTGTAGAATTATGTAAATTACTGTCTACTTAAATCTTGTGTTGGTTTCGACTATGCGCGTTAGTCGGCGTGTATATAAATTAGTGTAGAAGATTTGCATATTCTTGTTCTTTATTTCAGATGTATTTTCTTTGATTTTTATTTAGCCTAGGTGGTGACTGACTGTGATTTGAGTTGTAGATAGCTTTTCTTTGATTAAGACGGAATAATTTTCTCTGTGTTTGATTTAAGGTTAGGGCAATGAGAGCTTGCGTCCACGAAACTAAACAACATCTCAGAGTCACATTTGATTATATATTAAACGGCCAGCATAATAATTTAGACATCACAGAACAGCGTACCTTATGATAATTTTTTTGGTTATGTGTTTAAGTAAATAGAGTTGATCGAGAAATAGTGAATATATGGGAGATATTTTGTCCGCTAAATTTGGGTCCCTGAGAGACCGAATATGATCAATACTTGTCAGGTAAAAATGTTTTAAGTGCAATAGCTGTTCAGTTGATTAGATACTCTTATTGACAATTTTTGTTGAGTAACTTTGAAATGTCAGACGGAGACATTCAACCATCAGAGATCAGTACATAAATGTAAATATTGATGTAATATTATATTAGGTGTGATTTGTAAACGGGATTATTTAATCCCATGAATTAGTGGACGTTCTGAGTAATAGAATTGTATGTGTAACTCTATTAATACTTAGTAATAACGGTAAAGAATAATGTTGGTTTTCAAGTGAACAATTTCAGTAAGAGTTTTCATGCAAGATTTATAGGAATGGGTAACCATTGAGTTAGAGGGACGATTGGGGTGTGTCATTCATTTGTAAATGACGTGATTACATTGAGGATATTTGCATTCGATTAATTACTTTTGAGTGCATTTAATTAGTGAGAAGTCATTTCAGCCATCGTTATCCTACTTTTCATCTGGTACGGAATATCTCATCTTTGTTTATGTGTGTGGTTGGTTTCTCTGTCACTTACACTGGTCACATAAACACGCACTTAATATTTCTTGTATTTATGTCATAAAAATTATTATCACCAGTTATTTTTCTTTTCTTTTTTATAATAAATTATGTATATTTTAACCTAAGTCTGAGCCACTCGTTTATCTATTTCAACAGTATAGTTTAGCCTAGTAACCTTCTATCCCTCTCACGAGGGCACCCCGACAGTCCAGTGAACGTCACCACCCCTGAGGAAGAGGGTCATCAGCGGTGAGTATTTTTATTTCAGTGCAGCCGAGGCAGAATCCAGGATGAAGAAATCGCCGCCGAAATCATCGGGTGAAGGGTGCAGTACATATACGACTTGTGCTCTTCATCGATGATTCTGCAAGTCTCTGTATATTAACTATCTACCTCTACTTGCAACTAGCTATATTTCTTCTTCGTCTTCATCTCTGCTGCCATCGCAACCATCACTCCGGAGTACGAGGCAAGAAATTGATCGACCTGAGCGAACATCGATTCGATGTCTGCCGCAGTGTTGCCAACTTATATTTTCAAGATCCGCTAAATACTACTAAAAATCCGAAAACTGCTACAAGGATTAATATGGGATGTAGCGAAAATATTGCTCGTGGTACAAAACTTGGTACTAACTGACGATGTGCAGCTTGCTACTTCCATTTTGTAAAACCGCAAAAATCGAAAGGTAGGAGGAATGTTGCGTTCCGTGCCTGAGCTCTGCGAAGTGTTTTTTCATCTTCCACAGACGGCTTTGACAGAAGTTTGAAGAGCGAACTACTGGGTTGCAAAACGTAATGATTATCAGTGATAGAACTAACAATTCTATGAATATTAACAGAAGAAAGAGTCTGGTACTCCAGATGCTAAGAATTTAGAGCCTAATTTATTTTTCAGATTTTACACATAGTTCATCGAAGATTTTAATGTTAATTATGTGTCTGTACATTAGTTTAAATGTCAATTGTGTGTTCGTACATTTGTTTAGTTATTAGATGCATTACAATAAGGCTGAAGATGGCCAGCCATGGCCTAACTAGTCCCTAGTTCAGTAATGTAATGCAATAATATTGCGTATTACAGTATGGCCCACCTTTTTCAATACCGACATTGATTTAATAATTATTATTGTGATCACAATTCAATACGGATCAAAAATATGTAGTTTGTATCCTATGATCAGTACTTATATGCCCCTTCTTTTTCATATCTGAAATTAATTCAGCCATGTTACTTATTCCTGCGATAAACAATTATCTGAAGTCTTCCCAACATATGGATAGAATGTTAACAAACAGATGGCATGATGACGTCAGAATGGACGAATTCTGACTACAAACTAGGGCATACCATAACGCGCTTCTTATTAAATGTTAATAAAACCATTGAAACGAATGCTGCGGAACAGCACAGGTCCTCTAGTTTATTATAAATTGATTCATGGAAACAGTTATTTTTAGGGTTCCTTTTCTCTGGAGCTCTTTACAACCATACGCCACGCAATATTACACCATTTTATCATTCAAAAAGGACGAAAAATAATCTAGAAATATGTTTTCCAATAAGAATCACGAATTTCAAATTCCTATTCAGTGCGTACACAATTGCCAACGTAACAAAAAAAGAGAACGTGCCGATTTTTGCCATTCCAAAGCAGATCTGTTGTGTATCCTGTGCTTCGTATATTGAGATCACTGATAGAATAGAAAACATGGGCACAGAATTCAAACCAATTCAAACAACAACACAAATAATGGCAGCATGGGAACTTTCTCTTAAAATCGATATGATTTCGAACAGGGTTAATCGATTGGGTAAAGTTGAATTCGATGCAATACAGCAATATTACAATCTGTAACAAAGTTCGGTGAATGAAGTCAGAACGGTCGATGCGGCCACACTGGCGACACGCAACGCTGCACCTGCGTAGCAGCAGGTTTTGGCCACCTGCTCCAAACACTGTTTACATGAATATCGTGTGTGTGCCGTGTAAGACTTGTTTGACACGGTGCGTGTTTAGTGCGTTGGTTCTGAACTGCGAACAGGAACATGAAGTTAGGGAAGAGGAAAACGTGTTCTCGACTTGTGGCACATCACTTGACTGACGATCAGAACCAGGCACGTTGGAGGCTTCACAGGATTTTGTCGAAACGGCGGATGCGACACCAAATTTCTTGAACTGTATCGTCACTGAAGATGAAACCTGCTGTCTCATGTACGACCCTGAAATGAAACGGCAAAGCATGGAATGGCGTTCTCCGGGATCCCCTCTGGGGAAAAAGAAAAGTCAGAGCCGAAAAGTCACGCATCAAAATGATGCTCATCACCATTATCGATAGTCAAGGCATTATCCACAAGGAATTTCTACCTGAGGGAACGACGTTGAAGGCTGCACGGTACATTGAAATTTATAACCCGTTTCATGAAACGTCTGCGCAGGGTACGACCCCAGTACGCACAACAATGCTCGTGGCTCTTTGCCCATGGCAACGCTCGCCTACACACAGCCAATCACAGTTCATGGCAAAAAAAAGGGGGTGGTGCAACTTTAACATCCCCCATATTCGCCAGATCTCAATCCTGCAGACTTCTTCCTGTTCCCACGACTCAAACTCGCTTTGAAAGGAAAGAGATTTGGCGATATTCCTGACATCCAACGCAACGTGACAAGGCTTCTGAACACCATCGTAAAGGAAGCATTCTTGCAAAGTTTCCAAGACATGTATCGCAGATCTCAGCAGTGCATAGTTATAGGAGGAGACTATTTTGAAGGATAGCAAAGTCAATGTCGTGCATTGTTCATCTATGTTGATAGTACAGAACTATTCACCGAACTTTGTCACAGGTTGACTCTCCATAATGGTTGACGTTGTAAGACTATTCTTTGTTAGAAGGGCCCAAAGATTGAGGTTAGATTTTAAATACTTCCCTTCGAGGCAAACTGCCTTTAATTATTAATATCGCTCATTTCATGCCTATTTGCCTGCCATCTACAGAACCTGTCTACAACTATCTACACGTTGTGAATGACCTCCAGCGCCATCTAAACTTTAGGAGGGGAACTACCTGAAGCTAGCTACAGATTGGGACCGTAAGCCCCATTAAAATTTTCACCCCAGTGATCAGAACTAAAAAAAACTTAATTTATTTGTCAATATATAATGCCTATCGAGTGAACTGACCATATATATGATGGTGTGTAAAAATCCTTCGTTAGAAAGAAATGAAAAATAAGGTTGAATTGAAGGAATATTTTCTATTCATTTGCTATCCCGATGTTACTACTCGTAATATTGTCGCAAATAGTATGACAAATACTGAATTGAATTGACATAAGATCACAGGATTCCAGTTTAGATTTAAGCGCACATGATTAATATCAATTTTTGGGAGTTCCGTTGAATGGAACTTATTAATAAAAAAGTGAATTATGTCTCCTATGCTTAGGGTGTGGGCAGGGCTGGTGATGGCAAAACTTTTCAGAATATCGATATATCAATCATTAATCACCAAATATGGAAATACTTCTCAAGTACACTAAGTTAAGTATCTATACGAAACTAGTGAACCAGCAGAATTAATTCAGAAAGCTAACAAAAAGAGAATTACGAAACTTCAGAGAGCATACAATATTACTTTGAATAGATAAAATAGAAGAGCCTCCGCGGCTCAGGTGGCAGCGCGTCGGCCTCTCACCGCTGGATACGGTGGTTCAAATCCCTGTCACTCCATTTCAGATTCGTGCTGCACAAAGCGGAGGCGGTACAGGTTTTTCTCCGGGTACTTCGGTTTTCCCTGTCATCTTTCATTCCAGCAACACTCTCCATTCTCATTTCATAGCATCTATCAGTCATTAATAAATCACTTTGAGAGTAACGACCCCATCGTACTAACAGCCTATATATGATTCGGTCAATGACTGAAAAACAGGTTGTAGGTTTTCATTTTTAGATACAATAGAAGAACTATATCAAAAAAGGCAAAATTTCGACATTGTAACAAAGTAGTTAAAACGGAAGCACTTCGCGCATCTGAAACTATTATAATTGGTGTCAGATCTCGAAAAGAGATCGAATAATAGAAAAGAAAAATCCTGAGGAAAATCTTTGGACCAAAATGAAAAAAAGGTACTTTTATGGAAAAAGAAATCACATGATATTTATCGACAGAAAAAAATCACGGGTACAATCAGGAAACGATGATTACAGTTTTATGGTCATTTATATAGAATGGATAATAACAGCCTCGCAAATAAAATTTTAAACATAGCCTTATCTAATGAAAAGTCACAATAACTGGCTAAAAGAAATCAGTGACGACCTAAATGAAATTGACATTAAAAAAGACACCATTCAAGATGGAATCAAATTCAGAACGTTAATTCACAAACACAAATTCTCTGTAAAGCCCACTGGACTAAATACGGGATGGATTGAAGTATGTAAAAAGGAACACAGCGAGAGGATGAAGAGATATTGGGAAGAGAAGAAGAAAAACGAAACCCGCTCCTTAGTTGCAGACGATTTAACTTTATTGGCAAATGACATAGAGGAGGCTACTACTCAGCTCCAAACACTGCACTCAATAGAGGCTAAAGCGGGTCTTTTGATCAACATAGGAAAGACCGAGTTTGTTACAAACATCAGAGATGCCCCTGGAATGATGAGAGTCAGTGATAATATCTATATCAAGAGAGTCATAAGTGTAAAGTACCTTGGGGAATGGTTCTCAGAGGACCTCAGCGAAACAGTGGCTCTTGAACACAGGAAACTCAAACTAGATAAGGCTTACCATGCCTGTAGAAAACTATATGCTTCAAAAAAATCTGTCCATGAATGTCAAACTAAGACACTACAATGCAGTAATCAGACCTTCAGTCCTCTATGCAGCAGAGTGTCTATATTTAACTAAGAAGATCCCAATAAGAGCCCTCGAGGTACAAGAAAGAAAGTTCCTGAGACGGATAGTGGAACCAAGAATTTTACCAGATGGAAGCCGATGGTATCAACCAAATCGTGAGCTATATAAACACCACGAAAATCTCATAGATTGCATCAGAAGAAGGCGACTGGCTTTTTACGGACACCTATCCAGAATGGACTCAAATAGGTTATCCCATAGGATCTTCAAGGCTGCTAACAAGGGCAAAGCTACTGGATTCGTGTGGATGAAGCAAGTGGAGAAAATCCTTTTTGAACTCCGTATAAATCAAAATGACATAGCTGATCGGAGTAACTATCATACAACTCTTAAAACTAAATCCTTTGTAACATCCCTCACACAAGTTACCCACAGACCAAAAGACGAGACCAGGAAGTGGTCTGAGGAACGTAAGATTGAATTTAGCCGGAAAATGAAGGACTACTGGGCTATCAGAAAAGCTCGAGATACCAACAAGAAAACAGCTGCCAAACCAACCGCTAAGAACACCAATTGTGGCAAACAACGACGATGACATCAAGAAACAGCTAAAACACAAGCACAGTGGTCCATAGATGGCTGTAACGAAATAATATAAACAAATAATCCTGGACGATACAGGTTGCGAGGATGAGAGGAACTGTATCAGAAAACCGAATGACTGATGGAATCCATCAAGAACCGAAGGCCCAAGTTCTATGGCCACCTATTTACAGTACAAGACAAGTAGTTGACTAAGAAAATGTGTAGCATACTCGATAGTAGACCTAACACATGTGATAAAGTGGTTCAGGGAGGTCGGGAAGGATCTGAAAAAAAATGGACTAAATCGTGAAGACATTGTTAACAGAACCAAGTACCGACACCAGATCAATAATTTTCGTGAAGAAGAACAGCAAGAAGGCGACAGGCTGCGAGAGGGAGAATACAACGATACTGGGCTGCAAAGAAAGCTTCTAAAAATGTGTAAATGTTGCTTATTGTGGTCTCTCATGGCCTTAAAACAGTGGCGTACGCTGGGATCAAGACGTGGGCTATCACTAGACTTAGGTTACTCCTTTTCAATGGTTGGTTTAGTGAATGTCAAGCCTTAAGCATTCTGAGCTACAGCCAATAGCCAATTGATTAGCCTGCTGTGTTGTCAGTGCTGTCTCACAAGCTACTGCCCTGGCCTCTGCTACTGTCAATTCTCAACAAGTGATCAGTGGAAATGGTAGTCTATGGTTTAGCAAAATATATTCCGGCTTTGTGGTGAAATGGATAGAATGCTTGCCTTTGGTCCGATGGCCCCGGTTCACTTCGTATACTCGTACTCTTAATTCCCCTAGCTTGAGGATTGTGTATTTATCACGCCTTCGCCATTCATTTTATCCTCATCAGGCACCACCAGGCCTATACATATGACATGCACCATTATATTATTATTATTATTATTAAAAAATTTAAATTTGAATTTTACAGCATTGCCAGCAGTTGTATCCATCGTTCACCGGTTTATTAGCTTCCTTGGATGATCAGTGGTGGTGTCCGACCCATGATCACAGGTTTGATTCAAACCAACCAAAGAGAACACGAAGCCTGAAAGAGTGCAATTCATTTTTGCAGATTTACCTATAAAAAGAAAACTATATTTATCCTATAACAGTAGCCCTGCAGTGTCTTTCTACAAGGATGTAGAAGCAAAAGGGAGTGAAATACCAGCACTCTTAACTGTATAATTAAGTTAAAAGTATGAGGTGATGAAGTATATACGATGAGGAACGCAAGTGTCAATTCGGAAACTTCCGGAGAACTTCGAGTCTTTGAGCTATCTCTCCTTCGTTAGCAGTGGCGATCTCACGGAGCGAAGCCTAGCACACCTATACCTCGGGTCCCCGCACCTATGGGTAATTCAGCAGCAAGCCGTGCGAGGGGAGGACTCAGTGCCTGGGCTGCAATATCTTTCTCCAATGCCTTGCACTCAGAAATACGAGCGACGTTTTATCTCCTTGCGTTCAAGTTTTGTAAATGGAACAATGTGTCAGATGCTTGCATTATAATGTGCTTTAGATTTCCATCATTCTCACTTGAGGTCAGGGCTTTACCGATAGCCTTGGTAGCCCTCAGTATACGCCACTGCCTTAAACGTATAATAATAATAAATAATAATAAATAATAATAATAATAATTAGTCCGGTACCCATGCATATTCTGCCGGCCCCGTGGTGTAGGGGTAGCGTGCCTGCCTCTTACCCGGAGGCCCCGGGTTCGATTCCCGGCCAGGTCAGGGATTTTTAGCTGGACCTGAGGGCTGGTTCGAGGTCCACTCAGTCTACGTGATTAGAATTGAGGAGCTATCTGACGGTGAGAGAGCGGCCCCGGTCTAGAAAGCCAAGAATAACGGCCGAGAGGATTCGTCGTGCTGAACACACGACACCTCGTAATCTGCAGGCCTTCGGGCTGAGCAGCGGTCGCTTGGTAGGCCAAGGCCCTTCAAGGGCTGTAGTGCCATAGGGTTTGGTTTGGTTTTCATGAATATTCTATTGATCAATATTTTGTTTTTCTCATTTACTAGTTCTGACTTTGTCTCTACCGTTCCGTTGGTAGTGGTGATCACTGTTTTACGAGGAAGTACAACTAGGCAACCATCCTGTATATGACGCTAATCGGAGAGGAAAACATGGAAGGGGTCCCGACACTTCGAAAAATGAAGATATCGGCCAAAGAAAGACAAGGGCAGCGAAAGACGTGAAAATGAAAAACTTTCTAGCTTTCGAGTGCTCTAATAGAGTCGGGGTCGGAAAAGAACAAGAGTTGACCAAGGAAGGTGAAAGTGACTTTCCTGGCACAAGTAAGTGGAAGCAATGTTAGGACCGAAACACCCCCCCCCCCCCCCGATCCTCATCCCACGCTCCCGACTTAAGAACCCCTGGGCCCCCTTTAGTCACCTCTTCATTAACTTACTGTAAGTTCCATATTTCAAGTTCGTAAGTACTTAAAGAGTAAAGAAATATTTATACATTACTAAATATTTGAGTGCGATTTTGATCATGTTCTTTTAATAACGAAACAAGTCATTCAATTTTAATTTTTTTAATTTTTCAAGTATAGTACTATTTCCATATGTTTTCCTTTTTCAAATAGATAATAAATTTATTACAAATACTTCCAAGTGAAGAATTTATATGTTTCATTGATTGGGAAAAAGCGTTTGACAGATCGAACTAGTGCATTCTGATGAAGATTCTGAAAGATATTGGTATAGACTGGAAGGACAGAAGACTGAAAAAAAAAGAGTTTTATAAGAATCAGAAAGTGATGGCTAGAGTAGATCAGGGCCTCTCAAACGCCCAAAATCTCTCGCGTGCAAATCGAGGCGCAACAGCTCCGTGCACTGTGCACTCGGTCGCGCTCGGCTTGTCTCGGACCAACGCTTCGTCTCTGGGCTACTCGGCTAAGCTCGGCTCTACTCGGCGCAAGTCAGCTCGGATTTGGAGCGCTACTGGGCAAGTGTGGAAGAGGGAGACAGGGGGAGCGAGCAAGACAGGCGTGAGGAAAGAGAGAGTAAGTGCTATTGCTCCAAATCGAGGAGTGGGGGGTCTGCACTCTGGTCAACCAAGCGAAGTCGTCTTTTGCACCGTGCACAGTGCATGCACCCTGAATGAATATGAAACCGAAGAAGTGGGTATCGGAAGAGGAGTGACACAGGGATGATGCACGTCACCGGCTTTGTTCAATGTATATGCCAAAAAACTGTTGCAGAATGCTCTGGAAACATCAAGGGGCGTTGTAGTCCGTGGAGAACCAATAAAGACCATACAATACGCGGATGATGTGGCGGTATTAGCGGTATCAGGTGGTCGGGAATTTTAACCATAATTGGTTAATTTCGCTGACACGGGGGCTGGGTGTATGTGCCGTCTTCATCCTCCTCCTCCTCACCATCACCACCACCACCACCACCACCACCACCACCACCACGCGCAGGTCGCCTACGGGAGTCGAATCAAAAGTCCTGCATCTGGCGAGCCAAACTTGTCCTCGGACACTCCCGGCACTAAAAGCCATACGCCGTATCATTTCAGCGGAATCAGGAAAAGATCTGCAACTCATAGTGGAAAAATTGAAAGAGTGAGAGAGAGAGTTCGGAATGAAGATCAACATTGGGAAGACTAAAGTGTTGAGAATAGGAAAGGAGGAGATTGTGTTAATGTAACGCTACAGGGAAATAAATTGGAACAAGGAAAGTCATTCCGATACTTGGAGATTTTGGTAGCATGGAATGAAAGCTGTACAGAAGAAGCAAGAAGCAGAATATTTATGGGAAAAGAAGCTTTCGGAAAGGTGGGAGAGCTATTGACGTCTAAGGTAATCCCTATTGATTTAAGAAACAGGTTCGCAAAGGGTTTTGTGTGGAGTGTGACATACGGAATTGAAACATGGGCATTAAGAAAGATACAAAGTATTTGGAAAAATTTGAAATGTGGTTGTGGAGAAGAATGGAAAAAAATGAAGTGGGCAGACAAAGTGCTAAGAGTAGGAGAGAAGAAACACCAAGATGAGAACGATAAGGAGGAAGAAAATATCCTGGTTGGGTCACATAGTACTTAGAAATTGTCTTACTAGAGGGCGATGGACGGAAAAATAGATGGAAGAAGAAGGTTTGGAATGTTAACAGACGTCAAGCAAGGCAGAAGCTATAAACAACTGAAACAAGATTCTCAGGAGAGAGAATCATGGAGGCTGTCCATTTGATACCTGTCTCAAGACAGATCCACAGAAGTGGAAAACCTAATAGTTAAAAAATTAATTTAACGGAAACTGAAAAGATATGTCTTCAGATATTATCCCCACACACACACACACACACGAATTGACAATATTATTGCCTCATGTTTGTGCTAGATAATAGACAGGTTAAAGTTGGAGGAAGTTCATGCCAAAATTTACTTTGTCTCCCTCTCGGTGCCGAAGCCTCCGTGGCTCAGGTGGCAGCGCGCCAGCCTCTCACCGCTGGGTTACGTGGTTCAAATCCCGGTCACTCCACGTGAGATTTGTGCTGGACAAAGCGGAGGCGGGACAGGTTTTTCTCCGGGTACTCCCGTTTTCCCTGTCATAATTCATTCCAGCAACGCTATCCAATATCATTTCATTTCGTCTGTCATTCATTAATCATTGCCCCAGGGGAGTGCGACAGGCTTCGGCAGCCGGCACAATTCCTATCCTCGCCGCTAGATGGGGGCTTCATTCATTCCATTCCTGACCCAGTCGAATGACTGGAAACAGGCTGTAGATTTTCATTTCCCTCTCGGTGTCAATATCCTAAATCTAGGCAGTGACAATAATGATAGTTCATTTTAAAAACCTAGTCTCGTCACGCGGTCTGGGAGAGACGATTTAAAGAAATTGTGTTCGCGGTCTGGTCTCACGCTCTCAATAGATAGTGGTCTACAGAATACACAGGGTCTTTCACTTTCTTCCATCGCACAAGACAGAGGGACATTCTGACCATCTTTCTCATAACCATTCCCACCAGGTGACGTAACTTCAGACTGGGAACGTTGTTCAGCCGTGGCAATCTTCAAATCTTCGCCAGGAAATGCAGCTAACATCTTCCGGGTAAATGATGAAATTATTTGTGAGTGTAGAACAATTTAGAACAGGAATGGAAAACCTTTACCGACTACCGAGTCAATTAAGGTTTTGTTTATTATTTTTTTACTGTCTAGGGCGCCATCGGTTATTTTCCTTGAAAATCATTATGAAACCTGTCATCTGACTTCATTTAGGTATTAGTTCGCATTACACATACAGTGGAACCAAGATATCTCGAATCACCTCGAGAGCTAAATTTTATTTCGAGTTATCGAAATTTCGAGATATCAATACCGTTTTTGAGCATGTTGTTGTTGTTGTTGTTGTTGTTGTTGTTTGAGTCATCAGTCCATAGACTGGTTTGATGCAGCTCTACATGCCACCCTATCCTGTGCAAACCTTTTCATTTCTACGTAACTATTGCATCCGACATCTGCTCTAATCTGCTTGTCATATTCATACCTTGGTCTAACCCTACTGTTCTTACCACCTACACTTCCTTCAAAAACCAACTGAACAAGTCCTGAGTGTCTTAAGACGTGTCCTATCATTCTATCTCCTCTACTTGTCAAATTTAGCCAAATCGATCTCCTCTCACCAATTCGATTCAGCATCTCTCCATTCGTGATTCGATCTATCCATCTCACCTTCAGCATTCTTCTGTAACACCACATTTCAAAAGCTTCTATTCTCTTTCTGAGCTAGTTGTCGTCCATGTTTCACTTCCATACAATTTGAGCATGTATAGCACATAATTCAATCATATGTATCTACGGGCTTAGCCGATACTGAGTACATTATTTTGAACAGTACTTAAAAATACACACACTATTTCACAGCATCACTTAAATTATAACCCTTACTATAGTAAATTTTTAGAAGACAGGACACAGTACATGCAGTAGTGGAACAAGAAACATACCTCCGTTAACACCTTTGGGGAAAATCCTTTAATCTCTTCTGTTTGTTACTGTTAACCTTTCCTCCCTCCACGTTGAAACTTCTCGTCAATAACTCGCAGCCGAGATGGAGCTTGTCTTCCGCGACTTCGCTTTTGTACGTGACCGGTAATTAATTCACACCTGAGAAACAGCGAGGCTTCACCGATTTTCTGATCATTAGGTTTATTTTTTTATTATTATTATTTTTTTTTTTTTTTTTGGTATTTGCTTTACGTCGCAACGACACAGATAGGTCTTATGGCGACGATGGGACAGGAAAGGTCTAGGAGTGGGAAGGAAGCGGCCGTGGCCTTAATTAAGGTACAGCCCCAGCATTTGCCTGGTGTGAAAATGGGAAACCACGGAAAACCATCTTCAGGGCTGCCGACAGTAGGGTTCGAACCTACTATCTCCCGAATACTGGATACTGGCCACACTTAAGCGAGCTCGGTCATTAGAAGGTTTAGTTTTTTTTTTCAGTTCCCGTCATATTAGCTCCCAGCATCACTGTGAACCTTTCTTTACTTGTTAACTGTTCCTCACAAACCACAAATGTCGTATTGCGCAGGTAATGTAGGACGAAATTCGAGTTAAAGTATTTATTTGCTTCAAGGGAGGAAATGTTTGCTTCGAGAAATCGAGAAACTCGTGTAACCGAATTTCGAGTAATCGAGGTTCGAGATATCGAAGTTCGACTAAATATATTGGACTGAATGTTTCATGGTTTTGAAAACATCACTGAAAATTACCTTTTGAAAAGCAGGTAAAATTTTTAGAATAAAGTATTGTGACCGTACCGGCACAATTAGTATTTATTTCAAGTGATATGCTTGGTAAGGAAGCTGGCAGCAAGCTTTCTTTGTGTGGATGCTGGGGGTATCGTCAGGTTGTGCAATACGAAGCCCGCCAGAGAGGCGCCTTCACCCGCCCACTGGGTGGCTTAAGGAATCCCCGAGCTAGGCACACGTCATAGAAGAAGCAGTAGAAGAACACTATTTAGCGACTCCATATTGGAAAACATCTGCCAGCGTACAGCGATGCCAGAGCGATCGGACTAAATTTAATGCATTTTTGGCGTAAATAAGGCTTGGTTAACAAAACTGCACCTGTTAGAGGAGTGTGCTGAATTTTGGTGGAATTATAAAGTCAAGAGTTCTGATAGAAAATACTCTCCAAGCGAAAGGCGTTGGTAAACAAGTTATATAAGACCCATAGCGTACGGACGCTGTGGCTGAAACCAGATGCCTTCGGGGATTCCCTATTTCCCCTCCAAGCTGATTAATTAATTACTGCAGATCCGCCGAACATATTCAACTCCGCATATCATAACGTCCTTGTGCATATCCAAGTCACACAGTCTAGCGTATTGCTAATTTCGACAGGCTGGTTTATCCAGGAAAGGCCAGAATCAGAGTGGGGGTAGGACACGCTAGCCGCCCCTATTCCCGGTTTGGCTATAAGTTGTTGCAGATTCTCGGGGGGGTGAGTAGTCGAGAACGAGCTTCAGAAGGTGGAACTACGTGCGGTCCGCGAGCGAGGTCCACCTCTTCTTTGAATAACTGACACAAAGAAACGGGAGTGAAGTTTTAAAAGTGTTTTCCAGTGTGCAGTGAGAGTAGAAAATGTAACTATATGACAGAGGTATTTGTGCGACATCCGATCGCGAAATAAACTCTGAATATTTGTCATTATGTCTTAGGTAGTGACTGTAAAAGGCTAATGTCTGTAGCAGTAAGGGAGCTCAGCTTCGAGGAGTCTAACTTTGGGATTTGGTAAACTTTGTTTCAAAGAAAATCAGATCGTGTGAAGAAATACTATCAGTTAAATCCATGTAACATTGAGAGCAGGATTTCCGGAACAGATTATAACACCAAGTAAAGGGGAATGATAAGTACAGGATCTGATTTAATCGAGATAAGAAAGTAAGAAAAGGAAGGTTGATATAAGTCACGGACGTAGGAGGCGATAGACTTGGGAAGGAGGAAACCACGAATCACAGCTTGCCTGATTTAACTAAATAGACTAGCTGAGATATCCATAATCATTAGCATCACGTAACTAGTATCGCTCTAGAACGATAGAGGGGAAGTTGGATGGTGTCGAGTGATCAACAAGTGTGCAAGATTGTGTGAATATAATTGCAGTGATTTGTTCACCAGGAAGATGGATTACTCCAGCAAGGTCATCACACGCCTAGAACCAAGAACTGCACGAGCCGGCGACATGGAGTGAGCACCGATGGCAGGCCCCTGAAAACTTCGGACGGGGGCCAGAAAACATCATAGACTGTTGAGTATTGAGCTAATTTCTTCCAATGTTAGTATTTCCCCTTGTAAATAAAGGTACTGTAAAGATAGGGTTAATGATGAGGTAATTGATAGGTTAATTACCTGGAGTGGTCGGATGACCCTTGTTTAATTTGTTTTTTGTAAGTAGATATGGGAAGGAAGTGAACCAGGAAGGATGTATAGAGTTTGGGACCCCTTTTAGCGGATGCATGCGCACGCTATCCTATATTTTTTTTTTGTTATGAGTGCTGAGAAGGATTTAAGGGGGGAAATAAATAGAAAATTGAACAGGTTAATGCCATAATTTCATCTGCGTGACTGCATAATATGAGCAGGGATTTTTAGGTGTCAGTATCATTAACATGTGCCTATACAGAAGTTAATGTGGGATAGTGACAGCACTCAAGTCATAAAAGTAGAGACAGTAGTTAGTTTTTGCATGCTAGTGTATAAGTTTGGCTGTAACTGAAGACGTTCGAGAAAATACGTGCGGAGGTTCAAACCTGGCCCACCCTACACACTAGCTAGGCTAATAAAGTAGAGATTTTCTAGTTGAGTTTGATCATGTCTGAATATTATTATTATTATTATTATTATTATTATTATTATTATTATTATCATTATTATTATTTTCTTAATGTGACTTGATCAGTGTTTTATACTGATACATTTCAAGCAACAGGTTAGTGGATTATTATTATTATTATTATTATTATTATTATTATTATTATTATTATTATTATTATTATTATTATTATTATTATTATTATATGTATTTTCTTAAAGTAATATGATCGGTGATTTTTATATACCGATATATCTCGAGTAGTAGGGTAGTATATAACAGGTACACAATCTCGCCTCAAGGTGGAGAGATTAGGGGACATTGTTCTTTGGGTTAAAGGCTGACGTAACTGTGGTAAAAAACGTACGACGGAAGAAATGTATGGTTGAACCCCAGACTCCTGGAGAGTTGACGGGATTTTTGGTATAAGATAGCGGCTTAATTTGAGAAATGATTCAAGGACATAATGATAGTATGAGCTGGTTCGAGCAGGTGTACCCTGCATTAGCTCGATTATATGATTGTGATGACTCGGAGGCTGCCGATATTGAGTGCGTTAAATGGTCTCTCGCCGCTGTGCGAAGGGGAGATTTATGGCCCCAGAATGGGAAGGTCCTTGTGAGAGGGCAGCTGAGGGGAGTCGTTTGGCCGAGAAATGTTCTTTTAAGACGGTGCAGTCTTCTGCGAGAATAAAGACAGAATATTTACGTAATTACCACACACGATCCACCAGCCATAATCTAAAGGCAATGTAGGAATTTATGACTGTTCTTGACATGATTAGGTTAATTAGGGTTTTTATTTCAGTGTCCCTGATGGAGACGACCAGAGTCTCAGGTTCGAACCTCAATAGAGCACAGAAGAGACCGATAGCTCGCTCAAGTGGCGGGTGCTGCGAGATGAAATACAGCCATTTATACCTTGTGTTGGTGTATAATATGTGTTTCTTTTTCAGAGTGTGATCTTGTTTTGTGTTATGTACTGTTCTGCGCGAATTTAGACTTCGTGAATTTTTCACTGGTAGTTGTTGGAAGTGACGGGTTCGTTGTCGAGCCTGTGTTCGTGTGATTTTTATTTCATTTGTCTTTCAAATTGGTGGAGACGCGCAATATTATTTCCTTTTCCATGGTTTACGTAAACATATGATTATTTCTGCAGTATACTTTTTTTATTCACGTATAGATATTTGGTGGCGGTAGATATAAGATAAAATGACCACTCCGGGGTAGTTGAATTAGTGTAAGTAAATGTTTAACTTCATGACATGGGATTCGGTCCCAGGGAATACTGATATTTGGAGGAAAATGGTTCGAATTGTAACTGTAAATAGGTAATCTGTGTTATATTTTGTTTGTGTAACACTCAACAGTTTTGATATCCAACGGGAGATAGACAGACAAAACAAATGGTATGGACGTAGTATGCCAACGAGATTGGACATCCCTCGGGGATGTATATTTTTCTGTGTATGTCAAATCAGGTATCCATCAGCTTGTTAGTTTGGATGGAAGTATTCTTGCATTTGAAGTATCCTTAGGAACTGTGGTCATCCACATAAATATTCTTATGGAATGTGGATGAAGTTTAACTGATGGATGGTAGCACGGATTTTACCGTTGCTAAATATTTGTTTTTCAACTTGTCAATTTATATTAATTTTCCAAGGATGTCATAGTGTATGTGTATATTTCAACGAGCGCCTTAGTAAATTTGGTAAACTTATTTGTGCTTATTCTTTGCCGAAAAACAAGCATCCAAAATCCTCTTCCGTTCATTGTAGGCCTTTAAGGTAGTTTATGTTTTATAGCCTTTATTTGCCGCGAACGTTCTTCGGCCCTGAGGAGTCCGTGTTCAGACCTCAGGAACGGGAGAGTAGCTCTGATCTAGCTAGGTCGAATGGTCGATAACCCTTCATGTGCGTGGATTAAGTATACAATCCCAATGAGGAGAAATCGGCACAGACCGAAAAGATCCCTTGACTATCGACTTCCGTGGAGCATGGTCCCATGTGTTCGTGACCCGAAAGGGTTGGTTTGTTGTCACATGGTCCCATGAGTCATGGGGGACGGTGGGAAAGGTTCCAGTATATTTTTGATTTAACTTTATAAAATTTGTAAAAAATATCGCCATAGAATTGAGACAATTCTTTATTAAAGCGTAATATGTTGCTACATTTCCGACGTATTTATCACATATTAAAAACATTCAAATAATATGTCATTATGGTGTGACGCGCCACACACATCGTGTTCGCGTGCCGCTAGGTGACATGCGTGTCAGAAGTTCGCCATGCTTGTTCTTGATGAAGCTAGAATTGTTGTGTATAGAACTTTTAAGTCTTCACCATCATCGAGTTGTTAGGTTTTGTTTTAGTTCTGATTGCTACGTGACAGCCCGGGACTGTGGGCGATTTCCGACAGAAGAGTAGTGTTCCGAAAATGTTGCAAATTTTTGTCTGGGAAGACTTGCAGAGTAACGAGACTAGTTGTCAGTGGAGAGATAATAATTTCGTGTGGCTATTTCTAGCCGAGTGCAGCCCTTGTAAGGCAGACCCTCCGGTGAGGGTGGGCGGCATCTGCCATGTGTAGGTAACTGCGTGTTATTGTGGTGGAGGATAGCGTTATGTGTGGTGTGCGAGTTGCAGGGATGTTGGGGACAGCACAAATACCCAGCCCCCGGGCCATTAGAATTAACCAATGAAGGTTAAAATCCCCGACCCGGCCGGGAATCGAACTCGGGCCCCTCTGAACCGGTACACGAATTAGTATGAGTGGAGATTTTAAAAGGAAATAAAGATCATAACAGAGGATGAAGTTGGAATTCAAGACGACAAACTGGAGCATATATTCATTTACAGGAAGATGAATTATGATGATCGTGATGGTGGTGGTGATGATGATGATGTTTGTTGTTTAAAAGGGCCTAACATCTAGGTCATCGGTCCCTAATGGTATGAACTGAGGCGAAATGTAATGGAAATTTAAAATTCCAAAACCCATCCACTGACCAGAATTCAAAACGTGAACATGAAGAATGAATGAACAGATGAATATGAATTTTAAATCATCAGCGAATCTAACTCATGATATTTTTGTACCGCTTTTCATCACTCCTATGGGGTCGCGGGCGCGAACTGCGTTGCACATCTGGATTTAATCCTGTTTTGCGGCCGGATGCCCTTCCTGATACCAACCCTATATGGAGTGATGTAACCGCTATTACGTGTTTCTGTGGTGGTTGGTCGTATGGTGTGTTGTCTGAATATGAAGAGGAGCGTGTTGACACACACACACACACACACACACACACACACACACACACACACAAAGTCCCCGAGCCAGAAGAATTAATCGGGAGCGATTAAAATTCCCGTCCCGGTCGGGAATCGAACCCGGTTTCCTCTGAACCGAAGGGCAGTACGCTGACCATCCAGCCAGTGGAACTCACAATACTGAAATTTTAAAAATTCCAAAAATAATCCACTGACTAGAATTCAAACAAAGAGACTATGGACATTGATTATGAACTTAAAATTATACAATACAATACAATGGATTTATTTTGTCTGGCAAGATTAAGGCCATTAGGACCTCTCTTCCATCTAACCAGAAAATACAGTATCTACATGTGCAAAATTGAAATAAATACACTTACAATTGAAACATCTTGCAACTACTAAACAATACAATATTATGATAAAAAAATAAAAATAGGAAAAAATAGGAGGATGATGATGATGATTATTATTATTATTATTTACACAATTATGACATGATTAGTTAATTTCTATTATCCTTGATAATAACAGTGGGATTATATAAAGTGGGATTATATATCAGTGGATTCAACCCGCAGTTTCCCAGAAACTATCTTAAAATTACAGTATATCTTGACCAAGGGACTGCTTCGAAAGCACAATCCTGAATCGATGAGGCATGCTGTCTAAAGGGGTACAAAATCCAGGTCGACGGCCCCTCAAATGGTACTTATCGCTAGGAAAGTAAGAACCATGGCTTTCTCATGTAGCGGTACTAATCATGAGTATCGTAGACTTACGGTGTTCCACACATTGTTGTACTACTCACAGCTAACGCAGACCTATGGTGCTTTTCACATTACAGCACCAATCATAGGCAACGCAAACCCATGGTGTTCCTCACATAGGTGTACTAAATACAGGCAACGTCAGACCCGTGGTGTTTCTCACAATGATACTAATCACAGGCAACGTAAGCCCGTGGTGTTCCTCACATAGGTGTACTAATCACAGGAAACGTAAGCCCGTGGTGTTCCGCATATAGTGGTACAAATGACGGGTACTGTAAGCCCATACTTACTGATTCACCCTCAGTTGCTACTAATCACAAACCTATTGTGTGCCTAACATAGTGGTACTACTCGCAAGTAAAGGCGACCCATGGTGTTCCTCACGTAATGGTGCTAACCACAACTAGTCTTAAGGTTCTAACGTCATCATCCCTTGGTCGCCCCTTTTAGCCGTCTCTTACAACGGGCAGGGGCACCGTGGGTTTATTCTTCCTCTGCGTTCCCCACCCACAGGTGTGAAGATTAATTAGAGAATGAAAAAATTATTTCCAATAAAATTCCAATTCCTTTGAAATCATTTAAGAAGAGACTGGGTGAACAATTGCTACGAAATGTACCACCTGGGCGAAAATCCTACACACTGATCAATGATGATTGATTGATTGATTGATTGATTGATTGATTGATCCATAGGTTTTAGACTTTAAAGTAGCGAAGTTTCACTTCTGTAGCACTTTAATCTGAACTTACCTGCAAAAGAGGACATTAACATTGGCAGTATACACAGTACGTATGGACCGTTAGTATGGAGAACAAGTCTCAAGACGTCATACTTTCCTCACAACAGAAGAGAATTTGTAATGTCACGAAGCAAGGGGGCAGTGACAGAGCAAGGTGCGGTCTCTGCACATTGTCCGTTACCGTGAGGTCATACAGGTCAGCGAAGGTCGGAAACCCTTGGTACGGAACTGACAGGCTAAGTGGTCAACTCCCGTTCTTACAGCACGTCTAGGAGGGCGATCACTATGACGTCCTCATCCAACAAGGGCCAGGCACTCCTTCGGAAATTGAGTTTGGGAGCGGGCTTTATGTGATGGTATTTATTTTATTTTTGACTTTAGCAGTGGCGAAGTTAGAGCTTGTGGCCCTCTCTTACACTTAACTGTATACATTACAGGATAATACACATATTATATATCATTTCAACCTGTAACTCAATATTGTGAGTAAAGCGCAACACGTGTGTGTTATACACCAAATGAAAGGTCTCCATCTCAGGATTACTAGAAAAATATTGTTTCTTTCATTAAGTTCTTTATTTGCGGAAAATATTTATTTCAGTAATACGAAGCTGTTTCGCCTCTGTGGTGTTTTTTTTTTTTTTTGCTATGGGCTTTACGTCGCACCGACACAGATAGGTCTTATGGCGACGATGGGATAGGAAAGGCCTAGGAGTTGGAAGGAAGCGGCCGTGGCCTTAATTAAGGTACAGCCCCAGCATTTGCCTGGTGTGAAAATGGGAAACCACGGAAAACCATTTTCAGGGCTGCCGATAGTGGGATTCGAACCTACTATCTCCCGGATGCAAGCTCACAGCCGCGCGCCTCTACGCGCACGGCCAACTCGCCCGGTCCTCTGTGGTGTAATGGTTAGTGTGATTAGCTGCCACCCCCGGAGGTCCAGGTTCGATTGCCGGCTCTGCCACGAAATTTGAAAAGTGGTACGAAGGCTGGAACCAGCCTCGGGAGGTCAACTGAGTAGAGGTGGGTTCGATTCCCTCCTCAGTCATCCTCAAAGTGCTTTTCCGTGGTTTCCCACTTCTCCAGGCAAACGTCGGGATGATACCTAACTTAAGGCCACGGCCGCTTCCTTCCCTCTTCCTTGTCTATCCCTCCCAGTCTTCCCACCCCCCAACAAGGCCACTGTTCAGCATAGCAAGTGAGGACAGCTGGGCGAGGTACTAGTCATCCTCCCCAGTTGTATCCCCAATGTCACACGCTCCAGGACACTGCCCTTGCGGCGGTGGAGGTGGGATCTCTCGCTGAGTCCGGTGGGAAAACCGACTCTGGAGGGTAAACAGATTAAGAAAGACGGAAGAATACGAAGCTTGTGTTATGTTTAGTCCTCAGCCCGAAGGCTGGTTGGATCCTCAACAGCTCCGCCATCAGCTGTCATAAATGGCCTAGGCATCACTGAAGAGGCGTACTAGGGAAATGAGGAGTGAGGTAGTTTCCCGTTGCTTTCCTAACCGAGCCAGAAGTTGCTATTACATATCAGCCTGCCAAGCCCACTGAAATGCATGCACCAACTGACCCTATGAGCAACATTTTCACACCATTCATAGCAGGGACTGGCTGCATAAGGAATGGCTAGCACTATGAAAGTCGTCTCCGCTGAAAATTCTATGCTAGCCCGATAGAGGGCTCTATAAACGTTATATATGCAGATCATTAAATGTTACTCCGATAGATGGCTCCGTAAAATCAAGTTATCACCAGAATGTAAGTTGTTGCTCCATGTTGGTTTTGGTTCTAATAGGCGAGAAACAGAAAGTAATCCATCTCAGGATATTCTGTTTCGAAAACTCCTTTATTATGAAACTTACATTGAATTAGGGTTGTAAAATGAAATCTGTATGAACTGCCAAGCAGAACATTTCGCTGCTGAAATGATAAATGAACATTTTAATTCGTGCTGTCACAATGGTTTGGTTTATTTTCCACAACCTGAAATAACCGACGTACTTAACGTTGATGCTACATGATGTCATAAACCATATAAGGCAGTATAACAGTACAATGTCTTTTCTATCCATCTCTGCTAACCGTAACCATATTCCAGGATTAGCTCCTTACTGTTTTAAGATTCAGTACAGACAATACGCGACACTCGACGAGATATCGAGGGACAGCTATAAGAGCTCGCTCTAGCAGATATTTTTTTTTTTTTTTTTTTTTACTTTACGTCGCACTGACTCAGATAGGTCTTATGGCGACGATGGGACAGGGAAGGGCTGGGAGTGGGAAGGAAGCGGCCGTGGCCTTAATTAAGGTACAACCGAGCTCGATAGCTGCAGTCGCTTAAGTGCGGCTAGTATCCAGTAATCGGGAGATAGTGGGTTCGAGCCCCACTGTCGGCAGCCCTGAAGATGGTTTTCCGTGGTTTCCCATTTTCACACCAGGCAAATGCCGGGGCTGTACCTTAATTAAGGCCACGGCCGCTTCCTTCCACTTCCTAGCCCTTTCCTATCCCATCGTCGCCATAAGACATATCTGTGTCGGTGCGACGTAAAGCAAATAGCAAAAAAAAAAAAATAAGGTACAGCCCCAGCATTTGCCTGGTGTGAAAATGGGAAACCACGGAAAACCATCTTCAGGGCTGCCGACAGTGGGGTTCGAACCTACTATCTCCCGAATACTGGATACTGGCCGCACTTAAGCGACTGCAGCTATCGAGTTCGGTCTCTAGCAGATTGACCTGAGAACTACCGATTCTGTCATAAGAGCACGTGTATTTGTGTGTGAAGTTTTTGGTGTTATTTATGCGTTTTCAGTGAGCTGACATAATTAAATAGTAGCATGTGTCATTCCTTGATATCTCCTCTCAACATGAGGGGAAAGGTATGTGCTGTGTTTGGCTGCAGTAACTATGAAGTAGAGAAGAATGCGCGGTCTTTCTTTCGCTTCCCTCGTGACAAGAAAATGCAAGTAATATTGTGTTTGCATATATATTCTTCCAGTGACAAAGAGATTATTATAGTATTTCATAATCTTCTGACCTGCTCGATCCATATTTTAACTGGCTTAAAATATAATACGCATATTTTATTGTACAGTGCAGCAGTTAACCTTCAATACCGATGTGTTGCTGTAGGTGTGATCTGTGAGTTTTGAAATGTCACAGAAGTGATTTGGATAAGGTGTACAAGAAAGAAGGGACGTTACGCTTATATAAGAATTGTAAGATCTGTTCAGATCATTTTCAGGCCAGCGACTTTAGAAATCCTCGACTATACAGCCAAGGGTATGTTACATTTTTACTCTAATTGTACGTAAATATTCCTCAAAGCATCACTATCGACAACATTTTCATACTTTTCTTTCTTTCATCCCTCTTCTCAGATTAAAGCCGGGACTTTATAGATTTTCTTTCTGTTAGTAGGCTTTATGTTAACAGGAAAATTGTCCAGCTTTTAAATGATAATTCACTGCATCATGTGTGTAAGGAATGTGCCGATATTTTTATTTACAAGTGTCTTAATGTGATGATACAATATTTTTAAACGAGAAAAAAGACAAATCTAACCGTAAAAGTTCAGGCAGGAATGCTAAAGCAATAAAAGTAATGCATAAATGAAAGATCAAGCCATTTCACAGCAGTCCATTTCACATCTTGTTTATATGTCTAATTTCAGTCTTTAAATAACAACCTTTAAAATAATTCTTCATTCATTTATCCAGAATTGCTTTAGCAACTTCGAAGTTAGTATCTTAATAATACTTTCTTTATAGACGTAATTTATGTATTCATTTTCGTATATTCATTTTCATTGATATTTGAATTTAGCGCGACTTTTCAGGTCAAGTCACTAGGAGCGCCACCGTCCAATTGTCTCCCTTTTAACAAGGCTAAATCCGTAAGTGTCGCGTATTGTCTCTACTGTGAGTGAAGTCTTGCTACTTCACTTCATTGTTTAAAGTCTATAAACTGCAACGGTTCAAAAATTCCATATGTACTGTATAGTCACAACGGAAGTGTAAGCTTAAAGGAGTCCAGTATATTTTCATTTTCTTTCCTCACGCTTCCTTATCAGTTTCATTTGTAGTCTTTGTTCGCAGCTATTGCTGTGACATCCACTAATACAAAATATTCTATTATAAAATCAAAGGTAATTAGGTAAGCTAAAAAGCAGATTTGGAGATGCTTGATGTTTAAAAGTGTTTAACAGCTAGGTCATCGGCCCAGTTTGGAGAACATGTAAGAAGGAAAGGAAGAAGAGAAATCCGGAAATATAAGTAAAAAAGAAACAGAAAAATCATAATGTTAAAGTAAAAAATATAAGCCAATGATCGTTGGTATCAAAAGTGGCGTCAACACACAAAACCTTCTACCCGTTTATCACATAATACGACCAATTTTATTTTATTACATATTTGGCTATGTAACTACCTCAACGACCTGTCGGAGTGCTTCATGGGCTTTGGTACAAATTTTGGGACTGGTCAGTGGAGGCGTGTAGATTGATGATGATGCTTGTTGTTTAAAGGGGCCTAACATCTAGGTCATCGGACCCTAATGGTACGAAATGAGACGAAATGTAATGAATTTACAAGTCCAAAATCCTCCACTGACTAGAATTCAAAACGTGATTACGAAGAATTAATGGATGGATATGAATTTAAAACAATCAGTGGGTCCGACCCACAGTGCCTCACATTCACAAGCAATAGCATTACTGACCGTGGGACTGCTTCTAAAGCACAATCCTGAATCGATGATTCTTGTAGTATAAAGGGGTCCAAAATCCAAGTCATCGGCCCCACATAATGGTACTTATCGCTAGGAAAGTAGAACCATGATATTTGTCATGTTGCGGTACTAATCAAAAGTAGCGTAGAGTCGCGGTATTCCACACATTATGGTACTACTCACAGGTAATATAATACACACATGCAATGCAGACCTATGGTGTTTCTCACGTTGCGGTGCCACTTACAGGCAACGCAAACCTATGGTGTTCCTCACATAAGTGTACTAACCACAGGGACTCTTACTATCCCGTGGTGTTCCTCACATACTGAGTACTAATCATAGGCAGGGCAGAACCATGGTGTCACTCATATAGTGGTACTAATCACAGGTACTGTAAAAGCCGAAAGCACACATTGTCGCTACTAATCACAAACATATTGTGTACCCAACATAGTGGTATCTACGCGCAGGTGAAAGTGACCCATGGTGTTCCCCACGTGATGGTACTAATTACAAGTAGTATCGTGGTTCTAATTCGATCATCCCTTGGTCGCCCCTTTTTGTCGTCTCGTATGTCAGGCAAAGGATACCGTGGGTGTATTCTTCGTCTGTGTCCCCCAGCCACAGGGGATTTTGTGTTTGGTCCGCGAGAGCTATTTTATTTCGCTCAAGTCCGCCGGCAAGCCGGTACTCGAGAATCATTTCTGAGCATGGTATCTTTCGCATGTTTCTATAGATATGGATGAGTAAACAAAACACAATCTATATAAATAAAATAGTAACGACCGTGTGTCTTTACATTGACCATTTTGGCGAAATTTTCGTACAGTTATGTTTCAGTTGTAACAATGACCGTGTGCATATTTTTTTATCTTTGGTCTGTTGGTTTGTCTGCCTGTTTGCCTGAGTTCGTATAACTTGAAAACTACTGGATATATTTCTACCAAACTTGATATTTCGAATCCACCTGCCTTTGGGTACGTTTTAGGGCTAATATTTCAGAATAACTAAATTTACTGGGGGTTTATCCGAAACCGAAACCAACATTTTGCACTCCCACAAAATATGCACATCCAAAATTAATGGAAATCTTCCATCCTTAATGGAAATCAATTTCTAAAACTTTTTCTCATGTTTTTGGATTCGATTCTCGACTCATGCAATTATTTTCCTTTACCCGAATAATTTTCATGAATGTTATTTAGTATCCCTTGTATTAAACATTTTTAAAAGCTCTTTTCTGAACTTTTACTAAGGTTGAATATTGAATTTTCACTACCGCAATATAATCGAAGCCGGCCCTGTGGTGTAGGGGTAGTGTGCCTGCCTCTTACCCGGAGGCCCCGGGTTCGATTCCCGGTCAGGTCAGGAATCTTTACCTGGACTTGAGGGCTGGTTAGAGGTCCACTCACCCTACGTGTTTAGAATTGAGGAGCTATTTGACGATGAGATAGCGACCCCAGTCTAGAACGCAAAGAATAACGGCCGAGAGGATTCGTCGTGCTGACCACACGACACCTCGTAATCTGGAGGCCCTCGAGCTGAGCAGCGGTCGCTTGGTAGGCCAAGGCCCTTCAAGGGCTGTAGTGCCTTCGGGTTTGGTTTGGTTCGGTTCAATATAATCGAAATGGACTTTCAACCTTCTGGCTCGGGGGCTCGGTGAGTGTACCGTCTTCAATATTGGACTTCACCGTGGCTAGGAAACTATATTCGCAGATGCGCAAGTCGGTTTTGCAACTCCAAGTCCTGCATCAGGCCATTATTTTTATCACAAAGACACCAAATCTTCAGTCCTAATTTCCAATGTTCGCGCTCCATAAAAGTGAACTGGAAATGCTAACTTTACAGCAATCACAATTCATGACGCGACCTTAGAGAAGCCAGTGCGGTTCGACACAGCATTTCCTGCTAGAACAATAATTCTCAGTGGTATTTCCTGTATTATTATCCTTGATTCGTTATGCCCAAGTAAGGCGAGCGTTTGAACTTATTAAGCACAATGTTCGGTCTTTTCTTCCCAGTTTCTTTACTCGTTCACAGTGTTTCTTTTTACACTCTTCTGTTTATTCTGAATATTTGCTTTTAGGTTTTTCTTTAAAAAAATGTTTGCTTATTAGGGTTCTAAATTTTATTTTATCTTGAATGGTTTGTATGGTAATATCGAATTACTTCTAGATCGTTTATTTCCACCAACTATTATGGTTTTAGGGGTTTACAAGTTTTTCCGTCAGGCTATTGTTATACCGAATTCTATACAGAATGGTTATTAGTGTAGTAATCCCTTTGTTTTTTCTATGAGCGTCTGAATTTCTCTGGAGTTACTTTGTTTCCCTATCCGACGCGTCCAAAATGGTGGATAGGGCGGCTCGTCGAACCAAAAACAGACACAATCAAGGAAAATCTTGACCGAGCAAGTTGGCCGTGCGGTTAGGGGTGCGCAGCTTTGAGCTTGCATTCGGGAGATAGTGAGTTAGTAATGTTTTATTTCACCTGGCAAGATTAAGGCCTTCAGGCCTTCTCTTCCATCTAACCAGGCACTGAAATATACATATATTACATTGTATCACTTTACAGTAATAGATTTAATACTAATTAAATTAATAGTAATATGAGAATGATAAGTGATAAGGTTAAATTAAGATGAAATAAATGAGGTATAATAAAAGGATAAATTCTTAAAACTAATATCCTACGTGTAAAAAGAGGTAGTACATAAAATATAATAAAAATTGAAAGACAGATCGGGTAAGAATTTTAGACTAATCACCAGAACATCCGTGACAATAGAATGGTAGTAAGTAGCAGCATCAAGTTTAAAGATGAACCTTACTGATGCATAAAATGTCTCCACAGAGCTTCCTTGAAAGTGCAAATAGCGCTTAACCCTCTGATACTTTCGGGAAGGAGGTTCCACTCCCTGCAGGCAATTACCGTGAATGATTTATCGTAGATGGCGGATCTATGGGTAGATAAAGCAAGGATGGAATTATTAGTAGATCTGGTGTTAAGATTGTGATAAGAAGATAGGTATTTGAAATATGATGTAAGGTAAAATGGCTGTGAAGAATGAAGGATTTTATGAAGAAGGCATAGGGTATGAACAGTGCGACGGATTTCTAGTCGGGGCCAAGATAGGTGGTTATATGAAGGAGTTACATGGTCATAGTACCGTAGGTTACAGACGTATCTCACACATGCATTTTGACCACGTTGTAATCTGCTCAATAACTTGCACCCAGCATCTCTATAAATCACGTCACAATAGTCGAAATGAGGGAAGACCAGAGCTTCTACCAACATTTTTTTTTTAGTTTTTCAGGAAATAAGTATTTGTACCCGCGTAGCATGTGCAATGCAGAGAATGTTTTCTGAGTGATGTTCGTAATATGCGTTTTCCATGACATATCATCGAAAGTAACACCTAGGACTTTTACCGGTGACGTGAATGGTATGTTAGTATTACCCAACCTTATAGATGGAATCTCTGGTCGATTGACCTTCGCGAGTAGTTTCGGGTATCCAGAGATGATGGCTTGCGTTTTTTTTTCTGGGTTTAACGTAAGACCACATCTCAAGATAGTGAGTTCGAACCCCCACTGTCGACAGCCCTGAAGATGGGTTTCCATGGAAAATGCTGGGACTGTACTTAAATTAAGGTCACGGCCGCTTCCCACCTATTACTAGCCCTTTCCTATCCCATCGTCGCCGTAAGACCTATCTGTGTCGGTGCGACGTAAAGCAACTTGTAAAAACAAAAAACAAAAATCTTGAGGCAGACTCTAAGACTCAGTAACTTAGTTGCAACACTGAAGTGGATGATTTTCCCATTCTCCCATAGTATCTCTCTACACTTAAGGTAACCCATGAGTGAAATTGAAAAGTCCTAAACTATCAAAGCCATATTTTCAAATTTATACCAAAGATGTAATATGATATCAGAAAACTGTTTATAAGTTTTCAATTCAGTAGCTTTAATGGTTCAGAAGATATGGTCAAATTATCT
Organism: Anabrus simplex; assembly: GCF_040414725.1. Taxonomy (NCBI): domain Eukaryota; kingdom Metazoa; phylum Arthropoda; class Insecta; order Orthoptera; family Tettigoniidae; genus Anabrus; species Anabrus simplex. Next base: position 70,060,838 of record NC_090274.1, on the reverse strand, counting down.
CATTTTTATGGGACGCCATAGAAAAGTTCCTCGTATTGCAATTTTGATTTTTTCAACTCCATATTTTTTCAACATGTTCAACAAACATGCACTTTAAAATTGCCTTTGATTTTAATGTGCTAATGATAGATAATCCACTACAATTTTTTAAATTTATGCATTCATAAATTTTTCCGTAAATATCAGCAAAAAATAGTAATTTGAAAAAGAATAGTAATTTTTTTTCCCAGAAGAAAACTGTTCGCAATTTTAATTCATCATATATCTGTGAACTAATGTACCAAGTTTGAACTGCCTATCTCAAAAACTGTAACGCAAGGGACATTTTATATGCAGGAAGGTACCGAAAATTTGAAGTATGAGAAAACAGCAATTAAAGATATGCATACACTACACACCCTAAAATCCTCCTGGTACATATGTGGGGCCCGCAGATTTCTTTTTCTCCTGCTCTCCTGATGCTTTAGCAATCTTCTCTCTATGGTCCTTTCCACTGGTAGAACCTCGCTTCTTGCATTTAAACACAATGCAACGAAAATGTAAATGAAAACAAAGTGATGCATGGAGTGAAGAAGTGGGCTCCGCGAGACATTTAAATCGCTGCGGGGACTTTAAAAATGGCGATTGAGGTTCGGCGATGCAATATTTGGATAGAAGAAGGCCTGGGGTATTTTATAACGTCAAAATCAAAATTTCAAATTTTTAATCGATTTTCACGAAAATTCACTCATGGATTATCTTAAATAGCATCTCCGCATGCCAAAGTCAGCTCGTCCCTCTTAGATACAATGGATACCCCAGGAACTTAACTACCTGCGCTCCACTTCAACATTTCAAGAAGGCATCATCTCTAAGGTAGTGGTATCAAAAGTCACATCATAAACCACTCACTTGACCAAGTTATAGTCAACTCAAGACCTTAGCGGTCCCTTTGATGTTAGTCAGACTTCTGGTCGCTGAAAAGGCTTCCGCAGTGCCAAATAGTTCCCTAGGTTTGTTACTTGTTCCTGAAGTCAGGAGCTTTCTTCAGTTTGGTTAGATATTCTGGTGAACTGACTTGACGAATTAAAAATTTTTCCCTGTATAAATATGGAAAATATATCACAGGTTGTATGTTATTCGGGTTCGTTACCAACTCTGATATTTCATACGTAGATGGCTATGAATAGTTATTGTTCTCAGTGGTGTATGTAGCAAAATAATAATTATTTAATATGATATTGATATCTTATTGCGTACTTAGTATGTTCGAGTTCATGCCACTGCTGATAAGTTCGCATAATAAGTGCGACGTTGAAGATGGATCCAAGAAAACTGTTGGGCAATACTGGCTGCAACAGCGTGTTCAGTATTCATAATGGCTGCCAGCTGTGAGCAAGACGTGTGTGATGCTGTGACGCTTGAGTCCCCTGTGAAATACTTTAAAGCTAACAAAAGTGGAGAAAAATAAAGTAGAAAATCTAAACCAAATTGTTTTAAACGTTTACAGTAGCCTACGAGGTTAGAATCAACTGTGGCCTGTGGAAGACGTGAAAAAGACCGCGCAGCTGATCGGCGTTTCTGTGTACAGTGTTTACGCCGCTCGCTTGGAACTTAAACTCCACGGAAAATCCAAGTCTCCAGCGAAAGACCGATGTGTCAGCTCAGCACTCGCGGTAGATAAAACAGGAAGGGCCTTAACACGGTATGGAATAGGATCCTTGGCTTATTCGATGATAATAATAATAATAATAATAATAATAATAATAATAATAATAATAATAATGTGTACTTTACTTTATATTCGTAACCGCCCTCTACCTGTAGAAATGTTGTCATGAGAGGATTATGAGTTCGTTTTTACCTTCCGATTGACGAGACTACAATATTTATAACATTCCTGGAAACATTGTATTTTGCAATCCCACCCACGGGTGGGTTTTTCAGTTTTTCTAACTGTGAGAAACTGCCACTGACAGTCGTTGCACGAGAGCGGAATCGTATACGTATGTTGTAAGTCTCCATGTGCCTCACACAAATTGCATTATGAAATAAAAATAAACCTTGCTTCTCTTGCCTCGGTATTCGTCAGTAATCTGTTGGTTTTACATGGTCAATAAAGGAATAAATAGGTATAGTGCGTAATCGAAGTATAGCTATTTTCGTTTGATGCTTCACTATTTCAGAATGAAGTACTGTACTTGTCAGATGGACGCACGGCGTTAATGATAAGCTGGTTGTGGCGGAGATGGAGAACGCCGACGAGACGGGAAGGGGGAAAAGGGGACATGCTCACATGCGGAAGGATACTTTTCCTAAGCTCTTGACTTGAATTTCAGTTATAGTAGACGTTTTGATTTATCAGTTCGCCGGTTGGCCGACCAATGTTTGGAGCACTGGCGACGAACCTTGTGATGATACAAGCGCGATGTTTAAGCTTTCACTTTTGCTAGGTTTGTCGTCTTATCTTTCTTATCTCGTATACAATAATTGTCTGCCTCTTTGGGGTATTCATTATAAAATTACAGCTGTCATAATTTGGACACATTGAGACGGTCTGATTCATTGGAAAAGACTTATGCTTGGGAGAGTGGCGGGGTCAGACGAGGACGGCCAGTAATGAGATGGACAGACTTCTTCAAATAGAACATGAACATGTCACTGAAGGATCTGAATTATATGGTAGAAGACCGAAATATTTGAAGGGAGTCCATCCATACAGTCGCCAGAAGTCGACACCGACTTGATGGTACCTGATCATCATCATCATCATTTAGCAATGATAATTATGATAGTTTCAGTGCATCCAGGATATAAGTATAGTCTTATACCCACATTACCGACTCTCCATGTTCTGGCTCCTACGTATCGATGTTCCATCTCTTCTTTCGTGTGTAAGCTCAGTCAAATTAGCCAGACTTACAACCCAGTATTGCGTGAGCTTTACTGCAAGCGGTCACCGAACTCAGATCTTCCTGAACGGCCGCATGTCACGAGACCCAACTGTTTCAAATGTTAGGCTCCTGTCAACAAAAAATGACAGGTTTTCTCCACACTCCTGTTAACTGTCGCTAAACGTTTAACAGGTACAGCAATTACTTGCTTCACGCACTCTTGATGAAGTGAGTTACCAAAGCTACGTACAACAGAAGAAATCGCTCGAGTGTTTCTTCAACATTACCTCGACTGTGGGAGGCCAGTTTGAAGTGTTAATTAGTAAGTCAAGTCTGAGGGTGGTGGTACTATTTTGAAGTGTAATATGCCTAGTTTTGGAACCGTAGTTAGGCCAGCCTTCTGTTAACACACACATGACAGTGCCCACCACGTCACAGACAGACACACTTCTTGAAATATTGCACATCGAAAATATTAAAAAATCATATACTGTACAACTGCCTGCTGTCATTTCTTGATGGATACAGTACTTTTGCATTCATCTCTTGGCACAGGCCAGAGTAAAGTGTAGCTTCCACTGAAGTCCCAGTCAACATACATGGCTGTGACAATATGGAAGTTGCTGGGGTTTGGGTAGTGCCGAGTAACGATATTCGGAGCACGGCTAGTGCATCCGAGTGTTATGAAAGGTGCTGCTCATAGGGTCAGTCGTGCTGCAATAGTACTTTCTGACCCAGTGAGGAAAGCAATGGCAAACTACCTCACTCCTCATCTTGCCTAGCACGCCTCATTTTGGTGCTGCCCTTGGTTTTTGCGGTTTCCATATAACCGCATAACCTTTGGTGGTGCTATTTGAGGATCCAACCAGCCACTGGGCTGATGAGCTAACAGACATACTGTACAAATAAGACATTATAAATATACATCGCGATAAAGACACAAATAGAATAATCTCAAAGATAACACGCCAAAAAGATTCTTCACTCTTTAATGTCTTAAATTAAATCATATCATTAAGGCATAACAATTCATACTCGGTTATATAATTAAGTTAATTCAAACAACTCCGAAATCATTACCACATTCATTTTAAATAGAGCAATAATAATAATAATAATAATAATAATAATAATAATAATAATAATAATAATAATAATAATAATAATAATCACATTAAAAGGATGAATGTAGAGAGGTCGGCCAAGTGGTGGTGGTGGTGGTGGTGATTATTGTTTTAAAAGGAAGTACAACTAGGCAACCATCCTCTATATAATACTAATCAGAGGGGAAAATGGAAGGGATCCGACACTTCGAAAAATGAAGATATCGGTCAAAGAAAGACAAGGGCCACGAAGGGCGTGAAAACGAAAAACTCCCTAGCCCTCGCAAACCTAATAGCGTCGGGGTCGGAACAGAACAAGAGTTGACCAAGAGAGGTCGGATAGGATAGATGAAAGTGAGGAGCCTGGCACAAGTAAGTGGAAGCAATGCCAGGACTCAGCTGAGGGCCCCGTGGTCGCCAACCCACGCTCCAAAGTTCAGAGCCCGTGGGGCCCCTTTCAGTCGCCTCTTACGACAGGCAGGGGTTACCGTGGGTGAGAGGTTAGCCAACAAAATACTCCTGGAAGAAAAGTGAAAAAAAAAAACCAGCCTGGCTGGCTCATACACGTGCACAAAGACCTGATCAAAGTGGCTGCCAAGGAGGAAGAGAGTACAGAACATGATCCAGGAAAAAGTTTGCAGGAGTGAGGGATGCACCTGTAAAACCACTGGCCAAGTCACGGAACATTTTGACCTGAGGTTAACAATGTGATCTGACATGATTTGTGTAAATGCAGAGGCGTTTATTAAAGAAAAGACTCCCAGTTCCCGAGCCAGAACAGAAAAAAAATCGGACGTGGCTGAAATTTCCGGCCCGGACAAGACCTTCTGAATCGTAGATTGCTACGATGATCACTCAGCTAAAGAAGCCGGACTCCTGAAGTAGGTAAATAACCACCAACAAAAGCGAAGAGAGCAAATGTTGGGGAAAGAGATCACCTACTCCACGGTGCGTGTAGAACTCGATTCTTCCGGGCCGCTGCAGCCAATGAGTTCCCACCCTCCTGCAAACTAATACATTGCGTGTATTTTTACAGCAAAGGAGCTTGTCGGTGCCTTAACAAGTTTCGTTCTGCCCTTCTGGTAAATGTCTCTGAGAACATTTACGAAACTCCCTTCATTAGCGCTACATGTTCGCCTTTCCACTGTTTAAATCACACGTAATGGCGCCCTTGTCGGGGGTTACGAACCGGTCGCAGCCCTCCGCCAACAGTCTGTAAATTGGAGAATTCTCACCCCTCCTAATTCCCAATGTCTGTTCTGTAAGGTCCTTCCCATTAGTCCTTGTTTTCCCAACATTTGGGTGGCACTAAATTTTAGAAGTCAGACAGGCTATCTCACATTCTGAGAAGAAACAGTCTTTAGTTATTGCCTACGTTGGAAGATATTAACCGCATGTGCTTGAGAGAATTTGGGACACAGTTGATTCTTTAAGGGTGTTTCTGTATTCATGAATGAGTTTCACTTAAGTTAATATTTTCTTTTAGCTCACGTATTAGCGTCCTGTGGCACGTTTTCTTCAAGAAATTCTTTATTCGGTAGAATATTTACTGCAGGAAAACTGTTATGAAACTGCGTAATCCCGAATTCTAAGATTGCAACCCCTAATTGAGTAAGTTTGTTTCATTATTATTGTTTTTAAAATTTCCTTTACGGCGCATCGAAACGGATAGATTTTATGACGATGGGAACGAAGCGGCCGTTGTCTTATTTAAGATACAGCCCTAGCATTAGCCTGGTGTCAAAATGCGAAACCACGGAAAACAATCTTCAGGGCTACCGACAGTGGGGTTCGAACCCACTATCTCCCGAATGCAAACTCACAGCTGCGCGACCCTAACCGCATAGCCAAATCACTCGGTAAGTATATTTAAAAGAACCTATGTATTTTCGAATTCACAAAATAGAAAACGCCAATCTTTAAGAATTGCTTAGTTCCCACTCGAAACGTATGTTCTCTACCACCGTCGTCATTAACATTAGCGCCCCTGTGAGTGGAGGCGGTAGAATAACACCCACGGTATCCCCTGCCTGTCGTAAGAAACGACTACAAGGGGCCCCAGGGGCTCTGAACTTTGGGAGAGTGTGTTGGCGACCACAGGGCTCTTATCTGAGTCCCGGCATTGCTTCCACTTGTGCCGGGCTCCTCACTTTCATCTATCCTATCTGACCTCTCTTGGTCAACTCTTGTTGTTTTCCGACCCCGACGCTATTAGGTTTGCGAGGGCTAGGGAGTCTTTCATTTTCACGCCCTTCGTGGCCCTTGTCTTCCTTTGGCCGATATCTTCATTTTTCGAAGCGTTGGATACCTTCCAATTTTTCTCTCTGATTAGTGTTATATAGAGGATGGCTGCCTAGTTGTACTTCATTTTAAAACAATAATCACCACCAGCACCATTAACATTAGCTTTCAAAACACCGGCTTCTTATAACGAAACACATTTTCACACATTTCACAATAATTTTTAAATTATTGATATATTTATCGGCACCTTCTCATGTGTGTGATAATAATAATAATCCCTTATACAAATTGCTTGTCCAAACACCTCCAATCTGCAAACAACAATAGCCACAAAGATCTCAAAATACACTGAACTGGCAACAGAAATACAACGCCTGTGGAAACTAGAATCAGTCATCACAGTTCTCTGCCCGCATTAAACCTGCATCATCACAGCTACGTTGAACTACAGAAAGCCACCCTCCCGAGCACCTGCCACATTGTGAGAAAGTTTCTAGGAATGACTTTTCCTCCGAGTTTCACCAAACAGCACGAAGTACCAGGCCGCAGTTCCAGCAATACTGAAAAACAGATTCTCAAAACAAGGAGAAAAAAGTTGTTTAGCGACATCTGTGCATATTTATTGTATATAATATTGCAATTATTTCTGTTGTAAATATTTGTAGATATATGAATAGTTTTGTAATCAAGAGGGTGAGTCCTTGCTTAGGCCGAATCATCCCATTATGTTATCGGTACAAGCCGTCTTCCTAAATGGATTTAATAATAACAATAATTATTATTATGACAATATGCCTTTGCTGTCGAGATGTAGTATTTACAATGCACCATGTCTTTTGGTATGGGCTACAATAAATTTGCTACTTTCATTAACCTGTCTCAATGTCATCCTTGGCTTTCACAATATGAAAGTGAATTGGTTACGAGTGATGCTAGTATTGTCACTCCTTATGCAGCCACTCCTCGTTATGAATGGAGTGAAAATATAGCTCATAAGGTCAGTTGGCGCATGCATTTCAGTGAGATTGGCAGACTGATAGGTAATAGCAAACTTCTGGCCCGGTGAGGAAAGCAACGGGAAACTACTTATTTCCCTAGTATGCCTCTTCAGTGACGCCTAGGCTATCTATGACAGCTAATTGCGGAGTTGTGGAGGATCAAACCAGCCTTCGGGCTGATTACCCAACATACAATAATAATAATAATAATAATAATAATAATAATAATAATAATAATAATAATAATATATCTTTACCTGTTTTAAAGATAGGAAGACCCAGCCAACTTGCTTCAAGGAGGTAGAAAGGAACCTAAAGGAGATGGGGATCACTTATGGAGATACACAAGTTCGCAACGCACTCAGGAGGAAACTAAAAGACCACCAGGGTTTTCAAGAAAGGTAAAAGTTGAAGACGGGAAAGACGTGGAGGGAGGAAAGAAAAGAGCAACACCGGCAACGAATGAAGGAGCACTGGGCAGAGATCAAAGCCAAGAGAAGAACGTGATCCTTAGTAGGCCGATACAAACGAAAAAAGAATAATAACAGCGCACGGCCTTCGCAGAAACCTGGTGCAGGTCTTTCGAACTGACGTCTGTAAAGTGGTGGTGGTGATTGTTTTAGAGAGGAACTACAACTAGGGTCAGACACTTCGAAAAATGACGGTATTGGTCAAAGAAAGACAACGGCGACGAAGGGTGTGAAAATGAAAGGCGAAATTCGGAAGAGAAGAAGAGCTGACCAAGAGAGGACGGATAGGATAGATAAAAGTGAGGAGCTTGGCAGAAGTGAAAGCAATGCGAGGACTTAAGATAGGGGCCCCGTGGTCGCCAACCCATGCTCCCATGTTAAGAGCCCCCTGGGGATGACGTCAATAAGCGACTTGCGCATCTGTGACGATAACGTCTTACCTATGATTAGAAGCACCTATTTTTGTCGGAGCGCGAAATCGTGAAACTTTTGCAACATTTCAGAAATTTGGCCCAAAATGCGAAACTATTTGCCTTTAAGCAAAATTGCGAAATATCTGAATAAATTATGTCCAATCACTCTTTGATCAAACAAGCGTAATGAAATGTAATCTTAAAATGATGAAGCGTCATCTAATACAGGAAATCCTCACTGTACGAGAAATTTCAAGATCAGTATATCTTTATCCATACACAGTGTTTAGGAATCTAGTTGGTAGTTGATGTAGAGCAGGTAAATATATTGATGTGACTGCCAGTATTTTGTCCCTGAAATCAAAATGCGAGCTTTTTGTGGAAGCTACAATGCAAGCTTTTCGGACTCCAGTCAATAATGTTGATAGTGAGAGGTCATTTTCGACGCATTGTAATAAACGTAATGTACTCCCAGTAATCTCTCTATTTTTTAGACTAATGTGTAAATTATACGTACTCGCAGTAGGCTATTAAAGTAAAATAAAATAAATATGATTTTACTGAAAATATGCTGGCAATTACCTTTTGGTTTAACTTTACTGCTGAAAAAGTGGATATAAAATTTAACGAAATTATTGACGAAATAAAACGAAAGTAGCGGAAAACATACCCGAAACACATTTTTAAACGACGAAATAATGCAAAAGTTTTCACCACAAAGAGATGATTATTTTTAACGATAAGGACGAGTCGGACACCCAATTCCCAAGGCACGCGAATTAATCAGTGAAGATTAAAAATCTGACTCGGATGGAAATCCAACCCTAGCCCCCTTGGAGGAAAGGCCAGCACGCTAACCATTTAGCCATGGACAGATGGTGGTGGTGGTGGCGGTGGTGGTGGTGGTGATTACTGTTTTAAGAGGAAGTACAACTAGGCAACCATCCTCTATATAACACTAATAAGAGAGAAAAATGGAAGGGAATAGACACCTCGAAAAATAAATGTATAGGCCAAAACAGGGCGTGACAATGAAAGACTCCATAGGTTTCGATACCTAATGCTGTCAGGGTCGGAAAAGAACAATAGTTGACCAAGGGAGGTCGGATAGGGTAGATGAAAGTGAGGAGCCTGGCACAAGTGGAAGTAACTCCGCTAAGGGCCCCGTGGTCGCCAACCCATACTCCCAAGTTGAGAGCCCCTGGGACCCCTTTTAGTCACCTTTTTGACAGACAGGGAATACCGAGGATGTTATTTTACCGCCTCCACCCACAGGGGTTTAACCATGGCGACGGATTAATTTATTGTTCCACTAACCACGTTTACAGTTTTTACAAATGCCGATGTGCAGGAATTTTGCCCGCATTCGTTTACGCGCCAGTAAATCTACAAACACGAGGCTCGCGTATTTGAGCAGCTTCTAATACTACCGGGCTGAGCCAGAATCGAACCCATAACTTAGGCTTAGAAGACCAACGCTCCAGTATGTGTGTCCCCGAGTCGCCAAAATTCAGTTCCTCAACCTTAGCACAGGAGGTTACGAAAGTGTTCCAGCGCACACACAAAAGATAGCAGTTCCCCAGCACTGTTTGTGAATGAAGCGTTTAAACACCGGCAGATGTTTCTGTAGGTCACACCCGAGGCGTTCTCCGAGTACATACGTAATGAGATAGTACCGGTCAACGAACTCCACAATAATTACATCACTGCAACACCGTGTCCTTCCGGATATTGTATTGGCGACCTTTGTCTTCAGTCACTTTACACTAAATCTATATGCAGTCGAACCCGTTTATTGCGACAACGCTTTTAACGACGTTCTGGATATAACGGCGAAATGTAACGGTCCCGTCTAAATCCTATACAAACACTGCATTTGAAAAATCGCTTATTACGACATATCGCATAAAACGACGTACTTTTTATCACATTATCGGAGACATTTATTGGCTATAAAAGTCCAATATTGATTTTTCTTTGTTACTAGCTGTTACCCAGGACTTCGTAATTTGATAAAAATAATCGTTCGTCAGAACTGCACTAAGATATTATCTGAACATTTCTAAAGTATAAAAACTCGCCGAAAAAATGAGTTTCATTCACCCCAGTACCTGTTTCTAAACCAAGTTTGTGGTATTGCCTTTTGAGGCTAAGATGACAAGGCTATTGGCAGAACTAACTCTGGAACATCCGATATCGAACTGTAAATGTGAGAAACAGTCCTCTCTCAGGTCGAAAACAAAACATTGTGTTTCTTTATTTTTGAAGTAGATTCCAAATGCCAATTTTCACGTCTGTAACATGTTACGTTTTAAGGTTATAGTCATTTAAAAAAATCACCCTGTTTTTCACTTCTTTTGGTCTCCCCTAAGTGGACTTCCAGAAAACAAAAAAATACGTGTTCACTTTTAAAGGATATTCCATGTACCAATTTTCACGTCTGTAACATCTTCAGTTTTTGAGATTTAAGTAACCTCATACAAAGAATGTAACCCGTTTTCCAGTTCTTTTCACCCCCGTTAAATGAATTTTTTGAAAACAAAATATGTTCATTTTTAAAGGAGATTCCAAATTTCAATTTTTACGTCTGTAAACTGTTAAGTTTTTGAAATATAGTCATTTAAACAATTCACCCCACTGAATACTGAATTTTGACGACCGCATTGTAATCGAAATAGACTTTCAACCTCTACAGTGTGATGGCAGTAGTGGCAGACCTGTAGCTTAGATCCTTTCCAACAGAACAAGGATGACCTAGGCCACCATAGCTCAATTGGCAGAGCAACCAACACGAAATCGGAAGGTTATAGGTTCGGATCTCACTGGTGTCCGGTTGGTCATTTTGGTTCTGTACTTAACATCTCTTCAGCACTTACTAAATGTACGTAACACGACCTAATAAGTTGAAAGTCTATTTCGAATTCACCCCACCTTTCACCCCCTTAGCGAAGGAATATCCAAAAATCCTTCCTTCCTCTGTGGATCAGTGGTAGAGTGTCGGCCTCCGGATCCCAAGATAGCGGGCTCAAACCCGGCAGAGGTAGTCGGATTTTTGAAGGGCGGAAAAAAGTCCATTCGACACTCCATGTCGTACAATGTTGGCATGTAAAAGATCTCTGGTGACACATTTGGTGTTTGCCCGATAAAATTCATTAAATCTCAGCCATAGACGCCCAAGAGAGTTTCGGTTTACTCGGTCTGCCATCTAGTGGGCCTAGAGTAAAACGGAACGTCGAAATTGATGAGCAGACAGCCAGATGGCGTCAAATTGACATGCCTGCACACGGTAGCTGAGGCCATACGATTATTAATTATTATTATTATTATTATTATTATCTGTAAAATTTCATTTCTTTATGTCCAGTAGTTTGGGCTCGGCGATGATGAATCAGGACATGTTACTTTACATATCGTAGTTGCCGGGACAAAACCTCCTATGTGAAATATTTTAGCTTAGAACTTTGGCCGGTAAGGTTCTCTCATCTAAGGTGCAATATTGTGTGACAGTTGTCAAGGCATTCTCGCTCTTCATAACGTATGTGCTGCGGGTCAGTATATCTCCAAAAATATTAACACATAAGAGGTTTCGTCCCGGCAACGACGATATTATATAGATTTCCTGTAAAGCTTATTTTCAAACTCTTCTTTTCAGTAGATATCAAATCATTCTATTAAACTGCCAAGGCAAGCATCACGGTGAAGATGTAGAAAAGAAAGGGAAAGTGTTTAATATTAAAGAAAAATCACACATAATATGGCGATTAGAAAATGGAGAAACAAACGTGAGCATCATGAAAGAATGTGGTGCATCGCACTGGATGGACAGAGAGAACATTAGCCAAGATCGGTATGAGACATTATTGATCATTTACATTGTTGCGACTTATTTCCTCACTTATTATTGTATATTTTGTTGGCAAATATACAGTATTATTTGCTGTTCGTACTGTGTAAACATTAAGGAGAAAATTTCCTCTCAGCCCCAGTCCACAAACACCGTATTACAAGTGCAGGACTTATTTCACTCATGTTTTAAGTTTTAACTTCATCCTGTTAACCTTGTAACTTACAGATATGAGATTTTTAGCAACAACAATAAAAACCGGGTTGTGCGACTATCGTCTATAACGACAGTTATTTGGCGGTCCCTTCGGAGTCGTCATAACCAGTTTGTGCGACTATCGCCTGTGTATGTTGGGTATTCAGCCCGAGGGCTGGTTTGATCCTCCACAGCTCCACCAACAGCTGTCATAGATAGCCTAGGTGTAACGACAGTTATTTGGCAGTCCCTTCGGAGTCGTTATAACTGGTTTGTGCGACTATTGCCTGTAACGAAATTTATTTGGCGGTCCCTTCGGAGTCGTTATAACTGGTTTGTGCGACTATTGCCTGTAACGACAGTTATTTGGTGGTCCCTTCGGAGTCGTTATAACCGGTTTGTGCGACTATCGCCAGTAACGACGGTTAATTGGCGGTCTTTTCGGAGTCGTTATATCCCGCTTCGACTATATATACTTTGAACGTGTAACACAGTATTGTGAGAAAACAGCAATGCTAGCGCCTATATGTTATACATCAAAAGAAAGGTCTCCAACTCAGGATTACTAGAAAACATTTATTTCATAAAGTCCTTTATTTGCGTAAAATATTCATTTATTCGAATAATGCGACGCTTAGTTCTGTGAAAGTTTTCTCCGCTGATCTTTCTATGCCAGCCCGATAGAGGTCTCTGAGAAAGTTAATGTATATTTTTTGCAATTGGTTTTACGTCGCACCGACACAGATAGGTCTTATGGCGACGAAAGGATAGGAAAGGCCTAGGATTGGGAAGGAAGCGGTCGTGGCCTTAATTAAGGTACAGCCCCAGCACTTGCCTGGTGTGAAAATGGGAAACCACGGAAAACCATTTTCAGGGCCTCCGACAGTGGGGTTCGAACCCACTGTCTCCCGGATGCAAGCTCACAGCTGCGCGCCCTTAACCGCATGGCCAACTCGTCCAGTAGAAAGTTATCTATGCAGATCTTTATATGTTATGTATTTACCGTATCAGAAGCACTAATATATACATAAAGGCCTAAATACAAACTGTACAACCAAAAGACAAATATATAACAATAACAATCATAACATAAGAGGATAAAAGATATATTTGGACTCTCTAGGCCACTTCCTGTCGATCACGGTGCTTGGAAAAGTAGATTGCTGCGTTGGTTCCTTAATGTGAAGACTGTCTTTAGAAATGACCAACCACAATGGAAGGGTGAAAGAAGACCGTAGAACATGGCAGAAGAACAAATTTATATGGTTGCTGACCAATAGTCAGCCACTTTCAGGGCCTCATGTGTTGCTTGCATGAGGTACATGTAGCTGGAGACGGTTTGCACTGGAGAAGATGAGGTGTTGTCTTTGGAGAACCACAATCACATAATGGCGAGTCTACATGAAAATCCCGCTTCAATATATTATATTCGCATCTTGCAACACCTGAGCACAATCTATTGATAGATTTCCACGTTAACCAACCTTCTGTATGACCAGGAGGGAGTTCTTCGACTGGAGCCAGGCATTCTTCTTCGAGTATGAACCTCCCTCACCGTTTACAAATTCGGACTTTGTGTGCAGTCCCTACGAGAGCCTCAATTGTTCTGAGGAAGTTTTTCCTTGAAGTCAAACGTGGAGAAGCTGACTGGCGATCATGCAGAGGGTAAGATTCAGATGGATCAACTTTTTTCTTCTCGTTCTTTGCCTTCGTCAGTCTGGCAGTCCCACTCAGTTCTATCTAGTGTCTGTTCCTTAGTGTGTAGTCAAATACTAAATTATAATCACACCGTACTTCTAATTAATTGCAACTCATGTAATTATTATTCCTTTGATTTTTTTATTTCGTGTGGCTATTTCAAGCCGAGTGCAGCCCTTGTAAGGCAGACCCTCCGATGAGGGTGGGCGGCATCTGCCATGTGTAGGTAATTGCGTGTTATTGTGGTGGAGGATAGTGTTATGTGTGGTGTGTGAGTTGCAGGAATGTTGGGGACAGCACAAACATCCAGCCCCCGGGCCATTGGAATTAACCAATTAAGGTTAAAATCCCCGACCCGGCCGGGAATCGAACCCGGGACCCTCTGAACCGAAGGCCGGTACGCTGACCATTCAGCCAACGAGTCGGACATTCCTTTGATGAAAGTTATTGTATAGTACTGTTATTACTGCACTTAAGTTGGTAGACTGTCAACCCTTTATTAAAATTCGCTCAGAGAGCATCAAAATCTTAACTAATTTATAGCAATATCTTTCAATTTCGATGTCTAATTCTCCCCCCCCCCCCCCGGCGATATCCCTTTGACTTTATGTTGTCTATACATTTGAACCCCTCCCCACCACTTCTAATTCCCAATCGCCACTACTGGGGAGAAGGACGAGATGACGTTGCCAGACGGGAAAATGGAAAGGGGTCAGGAGAAAATGTCGTGTTTCAGAAGGGAGCCCGCTACACAAAAGATTTTCGGTCGCCTGTTCTAACATATCTCGTCTAGAAACCCTAAATTACCTTCTACTTCGCTGCTCCTTCCAAGCATGCGCTGTGTGTATGTCTCAGAAAGAGAAAGAAAGACAGATGACAGTGTTTAACAACATTGCTGAGTAGAGAAGAAGACCACTTTCCTTAGATTAATTCACACGTAGCTGAACTTTCTCTGGATATGATGAAGTGAGGACAAGCATCGCTTCAATAATGAGAACAATAACAGGACTTTCACCTCCCGGTAATCGTAAACCATTGTGGGAAGCTCTCACAATTAACGTTTCCTGAACGAAAAAACCGTGTCGCAATAAAACCCATTGATACATAAATCTTACTTCCCGCCCCTGGGAACAGAATACTGATTGAGATTTTTTCACAATTTCCGTCAGCCAGAAAACAACGTTAATGAGAACTAGCGGATTTACGCTGTTCAAAACAAAAGTTTGGCGTGGTAGAGGATCCAAAGCTTCCTCCATTATTACATGAAGCGCAAGTGTGGAGATGCAAGGTCATGAAGAGTCCACAAGGCGGCGGTGCATTACAAAATAAAAGCCCTTCACGCAAGCAGCTCAATGTTGAGAACATCCTAGGGATTTGAGCTATGAATTTTAGTAAATGAAATGTTGTTGTTTGAGTCATCAGTCTATTGACTGGTTTGGTGCAGCCCTCCATGCCACCCTATCCTGTGCTAACCTTTTCATTTCTACGTAACTATTGCATCCTACATCTGCTCTAATCTGCTTGTCATATTCATACCTTGGTCTACCCCTACCGTTCTTACCACCTACACTTCTTTCAAAAACCAACTGAACAAGTCCTGGGTGTCTTAAGATGTGTCGTATCGTTCTATCTCTTCTTCTCATCAAATTTAGCCAAATCGATCTCCTCTCACCAATTCGATTCAGTATCTCTTCATTCGTGATTCGATCTATCCATCTCACCTTTAGCATTCTTCTGTAACATCACATTTCAAAAGCTTCTATTCTCTTTTTTTCTGAGCTAGTTATCGTCCATGTTTCACTTCTATACAATGCCACGCTCCACACGAAAGTCTTCAAAAACATCTTTCTAATTCCGATATCAATGTTTGAAGTGAGCAAATTTCTTTTCTTAAGAAAGCTCTTCCTTGCTTGTGCTAGTCTGCATTTTATGTCCTCCTTACTTCTGCCATCGTTAGTTATTTTACTACCCAAGTAACAATATTCATCTACTTCCTTTAAGACTTCATTTCCTAATATAATATTTCCTACATCACCTGCCTCCGTTCGACTGCACTCCATTACGTTTGTTTTGGACTTATTTATTTTCATCTGGTACTCCTTACCCAAGACTTCATCCATACCATTCAGCAACTTCTCGAGATCTTCTGCAGTCTCAGATAAAATAATATCGGCAAATCTCAAGGTTTTGATTTCCTCCCCTTGAACTGTGATTCCCTTTCCAAATTTCTCTTTGATTTCCTTTACTGCCTGTTCTATGTAAACATTGAAAAGGAGAGGGGACAAACTGCAGCCTTGCCTCACTCCTTTCTGGATTGCTGCTTCTTTTTCAAAGCCCTCGATTCTTATCACTGCAGACTGATTTTTATACAGATTGTAGATAATTCTTCGTTCTCGGTATCTGATCCCTAGTAGAATAAAGTATGAGAATATATTCTTTATTTACTCCTAAAAATTACAATACTTTTCTTAACCATCGTTATTTGGTCGATTAGATTAGCAGTTTGCCTCTTTCTACCGCTACGAGCGCTAATGTGAGTCAATGCAGAGTTTCACTTAAGCACTTTAAGCTTGCCATACTTCGTGAAAAAGCGGGATTGTCCTGAATTTGAGCATGTGACCCGACGTCCTGCCTGGATTTTTAAAAATACATAATATCTTGAATTTTAAAAATCAAAGCATATTATTTAAAATTTTGCTCAAATGCTTTTGAAAGGGAATGTCTCATCTATTCCTTAAACATCTATGCAAATAAGTCTGACTCGTTGGCTGAACGATCAGCGTACTTTCCTTCGGTTAAGAGTGTCCCGGGTTCAATTCCCGGCCGGGTCGGGGATTTTAACCTTAATTGGTTAATTCCAATGGCACGGGGGCTGGGTGTATGTTTTGTCTTCATCATCATTTCATCCTCATCACGACGCGCAGGTTGCCTACAGGAGTCAAATAGAAAGATCAGCACCTGGCGAGCCGAACCCGTCCTGGGATATCCCGGCACTAAAAGCCATACGACATTTCATTTTATGCAAAAAACATTGAATATTTAATTTTGGAGTGGTGTGTAAAGTAGGTATTTTACTTTAAGTATAATTATTATTTGTTATTTCTATATTTCATCTTTAACATTATCATATAGCAAGTGTGTCTTTTGGTAATGGATGGGACAGTTCACATGGAATTACCCAAATACACTTGTTGGAACCACAGGCACCAACTTTTGGTCTTGAGCACGGGGGCAAGTGCTACCGTGGAGTCGGCACCTATGTTTGGAACTTGTCGATGTTTGTGTCCTCAATTTCATCCTGAACCTTATGGCAACCCTAACTTAACTACATTCGGTGTGGAAATTTTTCAAAAATCTAAAAACGCCTGCGGGTATTGAACCAGGTTTCGAGCATTACATATTTTTTTAAATAAGTTAATTTGGCTAGAATTTGTATAAGAAAGAAAATGAGTACAGAAACAAGCGATTTGTGGCTGTTTTTTTTTTTTTTTTTTTTTTTACTTTCAGAAATGCATTTAGGCCTGATGTGATTTTCGAAATTTACTTTTTTAGTATGATAGAGCTATCGAAGACTCAAAATTTGAAACTCTTCCTGGTCCTTTAGCCCTTTAACTTTGCGCACAGTTGAGGAAATTGCTTAATTGACGTTTTTCGTAGTGGGGAGACCCCTAATTTACCTGCTAAGAGATATTTTCAACAATGAGGTACAGTATGTCGAAATAACAGTGTAATGAGAATAAACCCACCGGTGACTATGATCGTTAAGGCGTGAAGTTTACTGTGGTTAGCCAGTTCGAGTCCCTTTGGTCGAAAACCCTTTCACCATTAGAATGTTGACCGGCAGGGTAGGGGAGGTGAAAATGATAATCCACAGCCTATTTCCAGTCATCTGACCGGGTCTGGAATGGAATGAAGCCCCATCTAGCGGCAAGGATATGAAGTGTGCCGGCTGCCGAAACCTGTCACACTCCTCTGGAGCAATGAATACATGACTGACAGATGGAATGAAATGGCGGAGGTCATGTCGTGGTGTAAGGATTCATGAGCTACACTGGGTTGAGAGAACTAGTTTTTATTGAGGATAACAAGACTGCCACAGCGTATGTGAACATACTCCTTGTTAATTTGTTGGCCAGTGTTGCGAAATTAAATCTTGACGACTCGTTTGTTTTTCAACAAGACAACGATCCCAAGCATACGGTTCGTATAACTAAAGAATGACTGCTGTATAATGTTCGCGAGCAACTTCCAACGCTTCCACAGTCCCCATACATCAATCCCATAGCAAAACCTGTGGGCATTATTAGAACGGAGAGTAAAGAAACGCACATGCTCGTCGAAAGGAGACTTCATCGATCTGAAGAAGGAATGGTCGAAAATTGATGCTGAGATCACATCAAACCTTTTAAGTACAATGTCATGAATGCTTCAAGCAGTTATAGACGCCCAGGGAATGCATACAAAGTACTGTGTGTGTTTGAGGACACTATTTCAATATGTATGAATATTAATTTTGCGGACAGAAAATGATGAACTATTTGTATTTTTATTAATGTGTGTGGCAAGCCGCCAGTGCGATGTGTGGATACGTATTTTACCCACTGTATCTAAATGCCAATAAACATACTCTCCCGTGACTTTCTGGTGATCCAAAACTAGCGGAAGGGAGGGAGTATTCTATTCTTACATCACACACTGTTTGCGTAACCATCCATAGATTTTTCTAGACTCTTGACCTGAACACTGTTGGGTGCTGTAAGTCAAGACTTTCGTGCAGAAAGACGAGGCAGTAATATTGATCGCTTTGCCCGCCACAAATTATCCCTAAGATAATGAATTCAAGCTCAGTCACTGAGCCGTTATAATAAAAATTGCCAAGAATCCCGCGTTACCTTCGATTTGGAATTATTGAAAACAGGAAAAGGATGGAAACATCTTTTGTGGATAGCGAGAAAAGTATTCGCCTCTGAATCGGAAGATGACAGGCATTTAATTTCACAATGCAGACCTCAGAGTTCATAAGGTGATCAAAACACACTTAGCTTAAACCATGGAAGTACCTCCTGGGGATCGCTAAGTAGGCTAGGTATTAATAGGAATGCTCTTCATTGGATTGCCTTTGCTGGCGAGACCAAGGCCCGGTTTATTCAATCTCAGTTAAAATAACACTAATGTACTGTTTGTTAACGAAGAGTTAAAAATTTAGCAGTATGATTCTTGCGTTTATCCAAACATTTCCTGAGGACTGCTGATGATGATGATGCTTGTTGTTTAAAGGGGCCTAACATAGAGGTCATCGGCCCCTAATGGTACGAAATGAAATAACAAAAAAATCAAATTCATCCACTGAACAAAATAAAATAAAAAATGTCATGAAGAATGAATGGATGGACATGAACCCTAAAAAAAACAAAAACACAGTGGATCAGACTCAAAAAGAAGGTAGTTAATTAGAGTATTACTGACTAAGGGACCATTTATAAAGCACAATGATGCTTGCTGTCTGAAGGGGTGCTAAATTCACGTCTAAGGCCCCACAGAATGGTACATGTCGCGAGTCAAGTAGAACCATGGTATTTGTCATTTTGGGGTACTGATCAAAAGTAGCGAAGACTCACGGTGGTCCACACAAGATGGTACTACTCACAAGTATTGTAATTCGTACAGGGAACGCAGACCTATGGTGTTTCTCACACAATGGCGCCACTCATAGCCAACGCAAACCGGTAAGGTTCCTCACCTAGGTGTACTAGTCACGGGCGCCGGTATTCCCGTGGTGTTCCTCACATAGTGGGTACCAATCACAGGCAACGCTGACCCACGGTGCCGCTCATATAGCGGTACAACTCTCAGGCTACGCCCAGACCCGCGGTGTTGCCCACATGGGTACAACGCACGGGTACTGGAATCCACCAGGCCAGGCTTTTTACTGCAACTAATCACAAACCTATTTCGTACCAATTTAGTGATACTACTTGCAAGTACGTGCAACCCATGGTGTTCCCCGCATGATGGTACGAATCAAGAGTAGTTTCATGGTTCTAATACAATCATCCCTTGGTCGCCCCGTGTAGTCGCCTCTTACGACAGGCAGGGGATACCGCGGGTGTATTCTACACGTGCGTCCCCCACCCGCAGGGGGTAGTGTGTTTGGTCCGCGAGAGGTATTTTATTTCCCTGAAGTCCGCCGGCAAGCCGGTTAGGAACCCCCTATGCGCCACCTGGGACGCGCCACGTGGGAGTATCACCTCTCCCCCCTGCTACGCCTGCATAGCAGGTCCGTGGAAATGCATACGAAGTACTGTGTGTGTTTGAGGACACTGTTTCAACATGTATGAATATTAATTTTACGGACGGAAAATGAACTATTTGTCTTTTTATTAATGCGTGTGGCAAGCCGCCAGTGCGATGTATGGATACTTGTTTTACCCACTGTATCCAAATGCCAATAAACATACTCTCCCGTAACTTTCTGGTGATCCACAACTAACGGAAGGGAGGGAGTATTCTATTCTTACATCACACACTGTTTATGTAACCATCCATAGATTTTTCTAGACTCTTGACCTGAACACTGTTGGGCGCTGTAAGTCAAGACTTTCGTGCAGAAAGACGAGGCAGTAATATTGATCGCTTTGCCCGCCACAAATTATCCCCAAGATAATGATTTCAAGCGCAGTCACTGAACCGTTATAATAAACATTACCAAGAATCCCGCGTTACCTTCGATTTGGAATTTTGAAAACAGGAAAAGGATGGAAACATCT
Organism: Anabrus simplex; assembly: GCF_040414725.1. NCBI lineage: Eukaryota > Metazoa > Arthropoda > Insecta > Orthoptera > Tettigoniidae > Anabrus > Anabrus simplex. Next base: position 70,040,233 of record NC_090274.1, on the reverse strand, counting down.
TTTTTTGATAGCGAGAAAGTATCCACTTCTGAATGGGAAGATGACAGATATTTAATTTCACAATGCAGACCTCAGAGTTCACAAAGTGATCAAAACACACTTAGCTGAAATCATGGAAGTACCTCCTGGGGATCTCTAAGTAGGCTAGTAGGTATTAATATAAGGAATGCTCTTCATTGGGTTGCCTTTGCTGGCGAGACCAAGGCCCGGTTTATTCAATCTCCGGTAAAATAACACGAACGTACAGTTTGTTAACAAAGAGTTAAAAATTTAGCAGCATGTTAAGATTCTTGCGTTTATCCAAACATTTCCTGAGGACTGCTAGCCAACACTGTGTTAACTCTCACAAGAGTCACGATCAGTAAGAATCTAGAAGGCAGTGGCAGAACCATGCAGTTTTTGAGCGCGCTCCGATGCGCTTATGTATGAACAGAGCTGTATAACAATTTTTTGTTGTTGTTGTTTCGACCATGAATTTTCTGTTGCGTTCTAGACCACTATGGAAAAAGACAAGAGAATTCGTGGTTCAAATTTATCTTCTTTTGGAAATTATTTCCAAATACGTGCGTACTATAGAAAGTAAGCAAACTCAAAGTAAAAGCGACGCTTGACAGAACATTTGTAGTGAATTCAATATGCATACTGACGTTAGCCAACGTACAATCAAGCAACTGAAACAACTGTACGAGAAACATCTCTTCTGTGTCTAACTTTCTTGAAAAGGCCTATCATATTCCAAATATTCACGATACAGAAGTTCTGCATCTAATGCACCTGCCATATTTTGAAGTAACAGAGAATTTAGCTGCTTGAATCTGGGCCGTGGCCTTAAGATTCAGGGCTGCTGGCAGTGGGGTTCGAGCCCACTATTTCCCGAAAGCAACTATATCGATTTATGTCTATTTATTGTTCCAGTTAGATTTCCGGTCCATGACTGGTCGAAGGAACTAAATCGTGCTGCAATCCTTTTTTTTAATATAAAAAGCTATTTATTCGGGGCGTCGACCTATAAAGATCTTTTGCCCCTACTTTGCACCATATATTGTGAAGCTGCGTGTATTTAGAAATGGCGGAACTGTAAAGTGTTGAATTTGAGGAAAGGAACATTAAGGACGACACAGACACCCAGTCCCCAGGCCAGGGATATTAATCCTTTACAATTAAAAACTCTGACCCGGTCGGGAATCGAACCCGGGATCACCGGGTGACAGGCGGACGCGTTACCCCCTACACCGCGGGGCCGGACTGCTGCAATCCTACTAAGGGACACAAGGAATAGACTAGAATTTGATGCCCGCTCTTCTTAGAAGCAGTTTACGCATTTCATATCCGAAAGAATACTATGAAGCTTCCTAACGAACAGAATGCTTTCGTTCCGAACCCTACTCACAATTACACCAGTACTGACAATTTATCTCACCAAGCCAACAAGAAACCCACAGTTCTAGCATTTCAGGCAAGCAACTCAACGTTGAAAACATCCTAGGGATATGAACTACGAATTTTAGGTAAATCAAATATAATAAAGTATGAGAATACATTATTCTTAATTATAATCCTTTTCTTAATCGTCGTTATCCGGTCGATTAGATGAGCAGTTTGCCTTTTTCTACTACTACGAGCGCTAAAGTGAGTCAATGCAGAGTTTCACTTAAGCCCTTATAACTACATTCAGTGTGAACATTTTTCAAACAATCCCAAAACGCCTGAGGGTATTGAACCAAGGAACATAAGTTATTACAGAAATGATTATGTACATTAAGTTAATTTGGCTATTTGAATAAGAAATAAAATGAGTCAAGAAACAAGCGATTTTAGGCTGTTTTCTCGAAACTACATTTAGGCCTAAGTGATTTTCGAAGTTTCATTTTCAATTTGATAGAGCTATCCCAGACTCTCCATTTGAAACCCTTCCGGGCCCTTTAGCCTTTCAACTTGCGGCACAATTGAGGCAATTGCTTAATTTTACTTTATTCGTAGTATGGGGACTTTGTCTGTTAAGAAATATTTTCTACAATAAAAGCACACAGAGGCAATGACCACCATGTTCAAAGCCCCATGCATGAATTGCCAGTTACAATCCTGCTATAATATAATTTAATTTTGATCACGACTGAGCCTGTCGAGATAAATAGGAGTACACAGTCATCTCTCTTTCAGCAACGTGTGATGGTTATTTGGTGTGTGCCCTTACGGTACTGCCTTCTTGTTATTCCCGACGCAAGAAGAGCTCGCCCGTTACAGCAGCGGTACAAACCTTAACAGAGGAAAGCAATTCCCTTTCACAGTGACCGCGTAAATAGCAACAGGTGATGTCAAGTCGAACTTCTTTTGTTTCTGTTTCAGTGTGACGAGACTCACTGCGATACACCATTCTCTCTCTCCATCCCTCCGTACAGCCCGCGTCGTAAAGAAGCGGTATTCAAACTTTTCTGTTGGCGTACCCCCCAAATCCAATTGTTTTACCATCGTACCCCCAAAGTACGAGTAACTGCGATTATATCAGAAATAACAAATGATTGTTGCTGGATGCCTAATAATAATAATAATAATAATAATAATAATAATAATAAAATAATCATCATCAACTACCCCCTATAGGTGGGGGCAGTAGCATAACACCCATGGTATCCCCTGCCTGTCGTAAGAGGCGACTAAAAGAAGCCTCAGGGGCACTCAACTTTGGAGCGTGGGTTGGTGACTACGGGACCCTTAGCTGAGTCCTAGCATTGCTTCCACTTACTTGTGTCAGGCTCCTCACTTTCATCTATCCTAACCGACATTCCGTGGTCAACTCTTCTTCTATTCCGACCCCGACAGTATTACAGCACTCGAGGCCTAGGGAGTATCATTGTCACGTCCTTCGTGGCCCTTGCCTTACTTTGGCCGATACCTTCATTTTTCGAAGTGTCAGATCCCTTCAAATTTTTCTCTCTGATTAGTGTGAGACTGGGGGGGGGGGGGGGGGCTATGGAATTAAGGGTGGACTATTAAATTTAATCAAAGGCATTTATGTTGACAATTGGGCTGCAGTTAGAATTGATGACAGAATGAGTTATTGGTTCAGGGTACTTACAGCGATTAGACAAGGCTGTCATCTATCACCTTTGTCGTTAGTTCTCATGTATCATCTGCTGAAAAAAAAAAAAAATGAAATGGCGTACGGCTTTTAGTGACGGGAGTGTCCGAGGACATATTCGGCTCGCCAGGTACAGGTCTTTCGATTTGACTCCCGTAGGCGACCTGCGCGTCGTGATGAGGATGAAATGATGACACATACACCCAGTCCCCGTGCCAGCGAAATTAACCAATGATGGTTAAAATTCCCAACCCTGCCGGGAATCGAACCTGGGACCCCTGTGACCAGAGGCCAACGCGCTAACCATTTAGCCATGGAGCCGGACGATCATCTGCTGAAAGGTATAAAGTGGCAGGGAGGGATTCATTTAGGTGGAAATGAGTAAGCAGTCTGGCCTATGCTGACGACTTGGTCTTCATGGCAGATTGTGCCGAAAGCCTGAAGTCTATTATCCTGCAACTTGAAAATAGGTGCAATGCGTATGGTATGAAAATTAGACTTTTGAAGACTAAATTGATGTCAGTGAATGTCAGATTGGTGATACAAAGCTGGAACACGTAGCTAATTTCAAGTATTTAGGTTGTGTGTTCTCCCAGGATGGTAATATAGTAACATTGAATCAAGGTGCAGTAAAGCTAATGCAGTGAGCTCGCAGTTGCGATCAACAGAAGAAAGTCAGCTCCCGGACGAACCTATCTTTACATCGGTCTGTTTTCAGACCAACTTTGCTTTACGGGAGCGAAAGCTGGGTGGACTCAGGTTTCGTTCTTCGTAAGTTAGAAGTAACGAGAATGATTGCTGGTACAAACAGGTGGGAACAATGGTAGGAGGGTACTAGGAATGAAGAAATAAAGGCTAAGTTAGGAATGAACTCGATGGATGAAGCTGTACGCATAAACCGGCTTCGGTGGTGGGGTCATGTGAAGCGAATGGAGGAGGATAGGTTACCTAGGAGAATAATGGACTCTATAGAGGGTAAGGGAAGTAGAGGGAGACCAAGACTACGATAGTTAGACTCAGTTTCTAACGATTTAGATATAAGAGGTATAGAACTAAATGAGGCCACAGCACTGGTTGCAAATAGAGGATTGTGGCGACGTTTAGTAAATTCACGGAGGCTTGTAGACTGAACGCTGGAAGGCTTAACAGTCAATAATGATGTATGTATGTTAGTGTTATATAGAGAATGGTTGCCTAGTTGTACTTCCAATTAAAACTATTATCACCACCACTACCTCATCAACTTATTCCGCCTGTTCAGAGTTCCGGCGCGCACTGAGGTGTGAAACAGTTGTGACATGCCCTTCCCGACACCACGGGATTTTCAACATTTTTTTTTTTTTTACAAGTTTCTTTAGTTCTATGTCGTACTGACACAGATAGGTTTTGTGGAGACTATGGGATGTGATGGTGATTATTGTTTTAAAAGGAAGTGCAATTAGGCAATCATCCTCCACAGAACACACAGAGAGAGAGAGAGAGAGAGAGAGACACAGAGAGAGAGAGAGAGAGAGAGAGAGAGAGAGAGAGAGAGAAGGAAGGGGCCCGACACTTCTAAAAATGAAGATATCGGCCAAAGAAAGATGGGTCACGAAGGGCGTGAAAATGAGACTCCCTAGGATTCGCAACCTAGTATTGTCGGGGTCGGAAAAGAACAAGAGTTGACCAAGGGAGGTCTGATAGGATAGATGAAAGTGAGGCGCCTGACACAATGCCAGAACTAAGCTAGTCGCCAACCCACGCTCCAACGTTATGAGCCCTGGGGCCCCTTCCAGTCGTCTCTTACGACAGGCAGGCGACGATGGGATAGGGGTTAGATAGGAGTGGGAAGGAAGCGGCCGTGGCCTTTAAGTACAGCACCAGAATTTGCCTGGTGTGAAAGTGGGAAACCACGGAAAACCATATTCAGGGCTGCCGACAGTGGGGTTCGAACCCACTATCTCCCGAATACTGGATACTGGCCGCACTTAAGCGACTGCAGTTATCGTGCTCAGTCAACTGAAAATCCCATCCAGCAACACCAGAAATCGAACCACGGTCGCCGGCATGACAGGCAAGCAGCTAAGCCGCTACACCACCCCGTTCTCCAGTAACAACAATGTCGCTGAACAAAGGAAATTTTGTAACTCCTTCGGAGTAAAGTTTACAGAAGAAGTCCAAAACTGAGCGGTCAGCAATGACCGGAGAACTCTTCCTGGCATTTTCAGTGTTCAATGATAGCCCAGTTATTCGACCACTGGAGTCTTCTGTTCCGTTCTCAGGTAACGCGGCAAGCAAGAAAGTTGGAGAAGCATGGTTTCCTCGGGAGTGGAATTACGAAGTTGTCATTGCCTAGCAACGAAATATTATTATTGCAACAATTACTATTACTATTACTGCTACTGAAGAAAAGTGAATGAGTGGATTTCGAAAAAAAAAAATTAAAAAGAGAAATTCAGCATAAGTAACCATTCTTACGTACCTAGTCAATGGGAGGTACAAACCAACATATTTTTCAGAATGAAGAGCTCGGAAAGGGGACTGTGTAGCGGCAGACAAAAACAATCAAAACAGTATTTTATTGAATATGAGCAGGCTCAGCTCTTTTTTGTTTTCCCATTGTTGGCAGCCCTTAAGATTGTTTTCCGTGGTTTCCCATTTTCACATCTGGCAAATGTTGGGGCCGTATCTTGATTAAGGCCACGGCCGCTTCCTTCCCACCCATAACCCTTTCGTATCCCATCGTCGCCGTAAGACTTATCTGCGTCGGTGCGACGTAAACCAACTTAGAAAAATAAAAAATAAAAACCCCACAGAAACTACGATAAATTTGCGTACCCCTAGTGGTAGGCCTATGCGTACTACACTTTGAATAACACTGTCCTAAAGGAAAGTCTGTAATGTTTCAAGGTCCATCAACACCGTCTGTGACTTAGCACAACCATAGAAAAAGAAGTTACATGAGCAGATATACGCATATTTAGCCATACAGTATATCACATTCTAAACCCCTATCAGTCGAGTTTCAAGAAGGGTTTTAGCCCCGCTACTGTCCTTTTAATGGGGGTATGTTTGCGATAGTGGGCAAAAAGAGCCATTTTTTAAACATTAGTCTCATAATTTAGTTCGATACCTTGAATATATATTCCTAAATTGTCTTGGTCTGACCAAATCACAAATGTATCAAAAATTATATTCTGTTTTCACACGCACCAGACCCTGCTCCCTCCATGACGTGAAATATATTACAAAGCTATAATAGCGGAAAGCATGTCCGAAAACTTGCGACAGCGACCTTGACTCACTCTGGTGGCTCGAAGCGCACACATCGACAGCTGTGCAGTAATACAATGTCATATGAAAATGAAAATATACAGCCTGTTTTCCAGTCATTGACCGGGTCAGGGATGGAATGAATGAAACCCCCATCCTGCGGCGAGGATACGAATTGTGCCGGCTGCCGAAGCCTGTCGCACTCTTATGGGGCAATGATTAATGACAGACAGATGAAATGAAATGATAGTGGAGAGAGTTGCTGGAATGAAATATGACAGGGAAAACCGGAGTACCCGGAGAAAAACCTGTCCCGCCTCCGCTTTGCCCAGCACAAATCTCACATGGAATGACCGGGATTTGAACTACGGAACCCAGCGGTGAGAGGTCGAGGCGCTGCCGCCTGAGCCACGAAGGCTACTAATACAATGTCAAATGTGAATATTTAATTATTTTAACGAAAAATAGCTGGAAGAGGTAGTATTTGTGCTATATATGATTGTAATAATTACAGACAGCAAAGTCTTTCTACGTATTTACGAAAACTAAAGAAATGTATGCATGTATGTAAAAGTGTATTTATATGAAGTTTTTGAAGGCCTTAATGAGTGAATATGTTAGCGTCAAATGCTATTTCTTCTTGGCCCATAAATACAGTCCTCAATAAAGCCTTCGTACGTAAAACAAGTGTTCCCTATAAATTAACAGAAAAGACTTATGCGAAATAACAAAAAGTAACACATATGTGATTTCATGTTAATGTTATAATATAGTATGTGCATAGCTGTCATTGTACATGCCTGATCTCTAATGTATGCATGTTTAAGCGAATTTGATATAAATATGGTTGCATATTGTTAAGTTTGATAATATTTTTTCATGTTCAAACTTTAATTTGCAGAAAATAATATTACCCTAGGCTACATTATTTTTAAATGTACCGTATATTGTTGTCAATTGTCATTCCTTATCTGAAAATTGCAGCCAGTATCACATAATGGATGTCACTTTTCATGACTTATCTCGTGACTTATAAAATTTTATAACCCCAGACGAAATATTTTGTTCTCGGAAACCTGATCCGTAATTCCTTTAAAACTTAAAAGCAATGCGTTTCTGATACAAGTAAAATTTCGAGATCTCTGGTTCAGCTATTGAGACACCAGAGGCAACAGGAGCAGACGACAGCTGTTTGGCTAGAGCAACACTAGCGGTAAGAAGACGCTCAGATATTGTGCTCTTGTTTGAATATTGCATGTGATCCAGCTGCGTTCGTTTCGTACTTTTACTTTGCAGAATGGAAATAGTCAATTTTGGGGGTACAAAAGTACCCGTGCCTTTACGATACAAAGGATCTAGAGTTCATAAACAGAGACATGAAGAGAGATGCGTCGTTATCAGTAACGCGCTGTGTTGGGGGAGACGTTGCGTTTAGTTTCCTGATACACAAGATTCATTTCAATTGACGTCACGGACATTCTGTAATAGGACTCAAAAACATTATCTTGTTTGTCTTTTAGTGTAGGAGTACGATTTGTCCATTTGATGATCTATTATAGGACCTATTATAGGATGGATCCAATCTTTTCTTTGACGACGACGAACAACCAACGCAGCTCGTAATGTAACAATGGAGTTATAATTTAATGGACTTCCTTCCATACGCAGAAAAAGGGTGATTCTTTGCTCCTTCACCATATAACACTAATAAAATATCGCCGTGGAAGCACGCAAGTGTGGCCACGTGCCCTGACGTGCTGAAAAAAAGTAACGCAGCTTGAAATCACGCGAATGTGGCCCTAGCCAGCGAGCCGTTGGATATCGTTAGTGGCGCTGTCTCGTCGGAAATCTATGCATTTTCTATAATCTAGAGTATCTATATATTAAAAAAATTGATGAAAACTAAAGTCAGTCAGTCCGGTCATTCTATCCGGTCGATTTCCTTCATTCTTTCTTAACTGAAATGTATTCATGCACAGATTTGTCATCAGGTACTATAAATCTCGTAACTTCCGCTTTCCTCAAATTATTTGCTTTTTTCAATTTTTTGTCTCTTTGAATCAATCCTTTATTTTGCTCTAATTGAGGTACGGTGTTCGTTTCGACCTAAGAACAATCAGTGGATCAAGATCTTTCATTTCAGCTCTTAACTATTCAAATTGGTTGATTCTGAGGAAAGTTATGAGTGCACATTCAATTTGACGTCTCATTTCTTCAACATTTTTTCTCATTGAAGCAATCCTATCTTTCGTTCTAATTGAGGTACACGGTTCGTTTTGGTCTAAAAACACTCAGTGGATCAAGGTAATAACTACTTAAATTGGTCGATTGTGAGAAAAGTTATTACGTACATTTGTCTCCATGACGAAGATCTTAGGACTAACAGTTCGGCGCATAGTGTTCGTCCAAGGAACGTTTTAATTCAATTTATTTGTGTGATGTATTTTCAAGTGTTTTGTTGACATAATATTACATTCTATTACCACAGCAGATCATGTGCTTTATTTCATTAACTCGAAACTTTGCAAATAGGCTACATACTTTGTACATTGCCGGCGGAGCCAGCGGGAAACCGCTAGTTCACTATTAAATGATGACGTTCATCGCGACAGAAATGTAACTATTTTGTCCATTTGAACAGGCCAAAGTTCGAAAAGGTTTTGACGTTAGATTCAAGAAGGCTGTGACAATATGGCTGCGCGCGCAAATCCGACTTCCGTTGTAAACAAAACGGTACATGTGTGGATGTGTTGTTATAAACGAGTTTTTGAAGTGATGTTGGTGAATGAGATTTATTTTCAATTAACATACATTTAGGCACTGTTAAAATTCCCAGGTTTAGTCCCGGAGTTTTTAAAAAGATGAAGAAAGATCGCCATTTACAACTTCAGAATAAGAAAAACATGAATGTATGCAACGAATCGACTAATAACTCAGGTAATTCATCTGAAAATTGTGGTATTTTGTAAATGTTACATCCTCTGACGATATCGCACTAGTGGATACAGATGTATAGATTTAGAAATTGTCTGTAGTGTGGTATCTTCTTGTGAATGGAGTAACTACGGCAAAAACATAGTAATACAGTTATGGTCTTCATAAGTAATTTCTTTTAGGTAAACCATATTTTGTTCCTTACTTTCCGTATATTACATATTTTAATATATAAGGCACATTTCTCCTAAACTATTAGAGCTATTTAGATACTTAACTTTTAAAATTCTGTGGAACAGGCTTTTCCAGGTACATTTTGAAATGCGATATGCACACACACACACACACACACACACACACACACACACACACACACACACACACACACACACACACACACACACACACACACAACATGGCGCAACAGCCCTGAAGGGCCCTGGCCTACCAAGCGACCGCTGTTCAGCGCGAAGGCCTGCAGATTACGAGGTGTCGTGTGGTCAGACGTTATTCTTGGCTTTCTAGACCGGAGCCGCTATCTAACCCTCAGACAGCTCCTCAATTATAATAACGTAGGCTGAGTGAACCTCGAGCCAGCCTTCATATAAAGGAAAAAATCTCTGATCTGGCAGGGAATCGAACTCGGGGCCTCTGGGTAAGAGGCAGGCACGCTACCATTACACCGCGAAGCCGGCTATAAAATACATGTTTCTGTCAATTCGAATTTTTTATAATTCAGTTTCTTCGCATAATCCTTGGTGTTCCAGTTTACAAAATTGTCGATTGTTAGTGTTTCGACTTTTATCCTCTTATGTAAGCGTTGCGTAAAGGGTCTCTGAAGGCTCACTGGTGCGCAATTTATCAATAAATTAATTAAATTAACTCTCTCTCTCTCTCTCTCTCTCTCTCTCTCTCTCTCATACTGGAGACAATAGATTTGCAGGGACTACTTTTGAAATTGCCGATAATGGCTCGACTTCCAGTATGACAGGTCTCTCCTTTATTCTCCGGCCCAGAGCGATTTATCACGCAGAAACAAAGCCGAAAGCCTTCTATTTGCTAATGAAGCTCTACATAAGATGGATGTTGTCATCATAACGTATTTTATATATATCCAACTAACATTTTGTCTATATTTTTATTTGATTCAATATTTTTAATTCTTCTATGCAGTTTGCATTAAGTGAATGCAAAAAAAGTCGTTAGCTTGATTTCTGCTGGGTTTTATTTGCTTTACGTCACACCGACGCAGATAGGTTTTATAGGAAAAGGCTAGGAGTGGGAAGGAAGTGGCCATGGCTTTAATTAAGACAAAGCTACAGGATTCGCCTGGTGTCCAAATGGGAAACCACGGAAAACCATCTTCAAGGCTGCCGACAGTGGGGTTGGAAGCCACTATCTCCCGGATGCAAGCTCACAGCTGCGCGACTAACTGCGCGGCCAACTCGCTCCATTTATGCTGTATGCTCGTGCATCACGTGAAAACTGAATAAAATTAATGGACATTTCTTATTTAAACACACATTTAAACGCAGTCCATAGTTTGTATGAAATACAATGGCAGGAGTGGAGGTGATGAGGTGCGATGAAACAATTTCATTACTATCTCATTAAATGTGTGCCGTGTACACAAATTCAAGAATAAGAACTCTCTATAATATCCTTCATACAGCATATAATAATGTTAAGATATCAATTAAGAAATAATGTGATCAAAGTACAAGTTATAAAAGGAATTGCGCATTGTAAAGGGGAAAACATTCTGTTCAAATATTTAAAAAATCACTTCTAAACTGGTCGTGCTGTTAGGGGTGCGCAGCTGTGAGCTTGCATTCGGGAGATAGTGGGTACGAACCCCACTGTCGGCAGCCCTGAAAATGGTTTTTCGTGGTTTCCCCATTTTCATACCAGGTAAATGCTGGGGCTGTACCTTAAAGTCACAGCCGCTTCCTTCCCACTCCTGACCCTTTCCTGTCCCATCGTCGTCATAAGACCGAATACTGGATACTGGCAGCACTTGACGACTGCACCTATCGAGCTCGGTCGATGTAAATCTGCTGGTCTCTGTATTCTTCCTATTCGTAAGGGACGTTCTCCGCTGGATGTCTTGCCGAAACAGTGGGCGGTCATTTATGGACTCATGCGGGATGCCCAACTGTTCCAGATCCGACTTGGCCGAAGAGATCCATTTGTTCCTGGATGTCTTCCCTCTCCCTGCCACAGCGAAGATTCTCTTGATAAGTCTGCAGGGGCTCATGCGCGTTTGGTGTCCATAGAAGACCAGGCGCCTTTATCTTATACACGTGACGATGTCTTCCTGATGTTTGTATAGCTCATCGTTGTGCCGAATTCTGTAGGTGCCTTCATTTTATCTTACGGGTCCCCGTATTCCCCTCAGGATCTTCCTTTCCTTGAGTTCTAGTTCCCTGGGAGGACCTTTCCTGGTCATCACGAGACATTCAGAGGCGTAGAGAACAGATGGTTCTACTACTGTATTATAGTGCCCGAGTCAGATTCTTGTAAATGTACATTGACGCGTAGATGCTTCTGCATGAGTGGTAGGCCCTTAATGTATTTGTTACTCATAAACTGACCTCTTTAAATAGATGGGCACTCTTCAACAGCCCCAGTTCTTCTGCGTTATTTTATTTATAAAACTACGATCAGAAAAGAGAAAATTGCGCAGAAAACTAGATTACTGATGACGAAGAGAGTCTTATACAAAACACAGGGTGTCTATAAAAAAAATATTTGTCCACCTCCGCCAAACTTCGTCCCTACAACACTGTGATTAAACCGGAAGTACTATACGCAAGTGAGACAGTGATGTTACACACTAGGAGCGATCTGGAGAACCTACTTTAAGAAGAAAGAAAAATCATCAGAAAAATTATCGGCCCAAAGTTCACAGGCATCCGAAAAAGGCGACTAAAATTTTATGGACACGTAAGCAGACTCCCACAATCTAGACTTACGTTCAGAATCCTCAGATACATCCAGGGAGTCAAGACCACTCACCATGGATGACGCAAGTAAAACTCGATCTGGAAAGGGCGCAGGTAGATTCAGCGGACATTGCAGACAAAAGCATCTATAGGCACAAGATATACAAGTGGGAAGTAATGCCGGAGAGTGCAGCACCTAAAGCACCAAGGCCGAAGTGAACCGAAGAACGGAAGAGGGCCTTTAGTGACCAAATGAAAGAACACTGGGAGAACAAGCAGTGATGAATGCTTCACGTGGTTTGATATCAGCCTATTACGTGTGTAATCTATGTATATATAAGAGTTTTGTCTGTACATTGCTCAGAATTCAAAAAGGATGGCATTTCTCTATAAGTCGTGTCCACAGTAACAAGGAAATTCACTTTTTAATTTTCCGTAATTTCTATCTGTATGTATGTATGTATGTATGTATGTATGTATGTATGTATGTATGTATGTATGTATGTATGTATGTATGTATGTATGTATGTACAGGCATCACGAGAAAACGGCTGAAGAAAATTTAATGAAAATCGGTATTCAAAGTCGGGGAATAAGTCGCTACAATCTAGGCCATAAATAATTGTATTCACGCTGAGTGAAATGGTAGTTTAGGGGAAGGCCTAAAATTTAATTCTCGAATATTATTAGTGGTCGTGTCTTAATGAAAATCGGTAGGCAAAGACTGGGAGGAAGTAGATACAATCTAGGCTATAAATAATTGTATTCACTATGAGTGAAATGGTAGTTTAGGGGAAAGACTAAAATTTAGTTCTCTAATATTTGTTATAGTGGTCCTATCTTAATGAAAATCGGTATGCAAATTTGGGGAATAAGCCTCAATAATCTAGGCCATAAATAATTTTATTCACGCTGAGTAAAATGGTAGTTTAAAGGACGGCCTAAAATTTAATTATCAAATATTTATGTTATTAGTGATCGTATCGATAAATACAACATACTGTAATTGAAGTAATAATAATAATAATAATAATAATAATAATTTATTTGCTTTACGTCCCACTAACTAATTTTACGGTCTTCGGAGACGCCGAGGTGCCGGAATTTAGTCCCGCAGGAGTTCTTTTACGTGCCAGTAAATCTACCGACACGAGGCTGTCGTATTTGAGCACCTTCAAATACCACCGGACTGAGCCAGGATCGAACCTGCCAAGTTGGGGTTAGAAGGCCAGCGCCTTAACCGTCTGAGCCACTCAGCCCGGCTGTAATTGAAGTTAGCCTAGGTACATAGTATTAAATTTACAATCATTTATGTCTTACACATTAATAATAATAATAATAATAATAATAATAATAATAATAATAATAATAATAATAATAATAATAATCGAATGGCCTCAGCTACCGTGTGCAGACATTTCGATTTGACGCCATCTGGCTGTCTGCTCGTCAATTTCGACGTTCCGGTTTACTCTGCCATCTAGCGGACCTAGAGTAAACCGGATCTCTCTTGGGCGTCTATGGCTGAGATTTTAATTAATTTTGTCGGGTAAATACCAAATGTATCACCAGAGATCTTTTACATGCCGACATCGTACGACATGGAGTGTCGATTGGACTTTTTTCCGCCCTTCAAAAATCCGACTACCTCTGCCGGGTTTGAACCCGCTATCTTGGGATCCGGAGGCCGACACTCTACCACGGATCCACAGAGGCAGCTGTCTTACACATTGTTACCTATGATCACAGATATATTCACGAATTTGGATTTTTGTTGCGAAGTCCATATCAGCGCCGACTCGCGAAAAAAAATGGGTAAACAGAATTTAATTTTTTTTTATGCTAGGGGCTTTACGTCGCACCGACACAGACAGGTCTTATGGCGACAATGGGATAGGAAAGGGTTAGGAGTGTGAAGGTAGCGACCTTGGCCTCCAGCATTTGCTGGTGTGAAAATGGGAAATCACGGAATACCATCTTCAAGGGTTAGAATCCACTATCGTCCGGATATAAGCTCACAGCTGCGCGCCCCTAACCACATGGCCAACTCGCCCGGTCGTACCGAGTGTAATAGCTTGCCTGAATATTGGCGGGAAGTAGCTGGGGAGTTATATAACTTTCTTCTTTATCATGCCATTCCTCTGGTTCATAAATCTTCTGATATTATTGGTACGTAACACACTGGTTCATCATAGCATTCGAGCTATTCAATCCCTACGCTGAGGCACTGATTGTAATGAGCAGTGTGCTCATTTAACGGAATAATGGCAGAAGAGTACGGTTTTTCCGTTTGATCAAGTGTTTTATATGATAACATTGCTTTTAATCGCTACATTCTTACTGACGTTTTTGTAATGACCTATGTTGACTTCAGTTAGGAAAACCACAAAGTCAGTCTTTCTGAGAATCCCGTAGCGAGCCACGGGTACATCAGCTAACTACGATCTGGGAGTACAAGGGGGCCGTCAATGAGTTGTCAGTAACCTACCGTACTAAGCCCTGAGAGCAGGAGAACACAAAAGACGGTAGAGATGAGGTGCTCCTGGTAATGATGAGAGAACGAGGTTTCGTAAAAACGATTACTTAAGTTGTGTGGGAGATCCGTCTCCTTAACCATCATTACTCGCCTATACCCGCGAGCGCCGTGGGAACAGCCTACTTCCTACAACTGGCGGGATCACACTACGCTCGCTCTGATTACGAGGGCGTAAGGCAGAGCTTTTCAAAGCGAGCGCCGTGCTGCAATGTCAAGATAAAATTTGACTACAATCGTTTAACTGAGATCATTTTACTGCAATTGAAAGGGCATTATCCATATTTAATTAATATGCATGCATGTGACGGGATGAGAACTCCTTTGCCGAGCAAATGGCTGTGCCGTTTTGATCACATAGCTATCACCTTGCATTCAGGAGATAGTGGGTTTCGAACCTCACTGTCGGCAGCTCTGAAGATGAGTTTCCGTTGTTTCCCCATTCTCACACCAGGCAAATGCTGGGATTGTACCTTAATCAAGGCCACGGTCGCATCATTCCCACTGCTAGCCCTTTCCTATCCCATTGTCACCATTAATACCTATCTGTGTCGGTGCGATGTAAAGCAAATCGTAAAATAAAAACTCCTTTCACAACCTTCCAATTTACTGATGAGAAAAAGTTTGCAGTCTCTAAGACCAACCGTACTTTACAAGTGAAGTTCCAGGAATCAAGAGTTAAACCACAGTCTGGTTGAACAGCTTCTGGATATCGACTGTCAGTGGAGAGATGGCGTGGAATGACATTAGTAGAGGAATAAGTTTGAGTGGTGTCTTTGAAAGTCGGAAGGATCACAATATGGACATAAAGTTAGAATTCAGGAGGACAAATTGGGGCAAATATTCGTTTATATGTAGGGGAGTTAGGCATTGGAATAACTTACCTAAGGAGATGTTCAATAAATTCCCAGTTTCTTTCAAATCATTTAAGAAAAGGCTAGGAAAACAACAGTCAGGGAATCTGACACCTGGGCGACTGCCCTAAATGCAGATCAGTAGTGAATGTTGTATTCATATGATAGTCACTCTAAGAGTAAGTAGATAAAATACCGGCAGCAACTTGAAAAACTCCTCACATTCTCTCAGTCTGAAATATGCAAGTATATTTCAGCATAAGCACTTTAATACATAAATACAGATGGAAGTACGTCGTTATTTGAAGCATCGTGAGGATTTTCTTAGTCATTTTCAAGCACAGATCTTAACACACACACATAGGCCTATGTTGATGGGCTATCTATAAGAAAATTGCCCTCGTCTGAGTAAACGCACGCTCATTTTGTTGCAATTTTGGACAATGTATACACGCGAAAGCGCTTTCTCTGTTATGACTAATACGACAATGAACCGTCGAAGTTCGTATTATTATTATTATTATTATTAAGTGTTGGGCCTGTAAGTAACTTTCCTGTGGTATATGTTGTGAATATGCAGTATTTTGTGTCCTAATTAGAGGTCTTATTTTATAGTGGAAAATTAAATATTGGCATAAAAATGGAATTGATTTCCGTATTTCGCATAAATATGAAACAACTTTACAGCCTTCGTGGTCAATTATAGTGTGTGTTTCTTCAAACAAAACAGATCCGGTCTATCAAGGGAACCGGTGAATTAAGCTACAAGTTACAAAATTAATATCGCATATATTTCTTCATTAAAATAAAATGCAATGTATAAAAAATATATGAACATACGATATTATCTTTCTTCTTCATAATCCGTTTATCCTCCGGGATTGGTTCCCCCCCCCCCTCCCCCTCAGACTCAGCGAAGGATCCCACATCTACCGCCTCAAGGGCAGCGTCCTGGAGCGTGAGACTTTGGGTCGGGGGATACTACAGGGGAGAAGGACCAGTATCTCACCCAGGCGGCCTCACAGGGGCCGTGGCCGTAAGTTAGTTACCATCCTGCCATTTGCCTGGAGAAGAAGTGGGAAACCACGCAAAACCACTTCGAGGATGGCTGAGGTGGGAATCGAACCCGTGCTTCCGGAGCGACTGATAATCACACTAACCACTACACCGCAGATGTGGACTAGAACATTATAATTTTATTATATAGCTTTTACAATCACCATCCGTACTCCAAAAATAGTAAGCACCCTTCTTTTTATGGAAGCGATACGATTAATTTTCATAGAGAACATGCATTCTGTGGCATACAGACAACGTGTTTGATTACTGTATTGTAGTGTTGGCTGTCATAAAATCTGCCATGACAGAGGTAGTTCAATATTAAATTTGAAACAAGATTCGTTAGCGACATTTCTCGATAAAGCAGACCATTTTCAAAATATAAGCAAGAAACCATTTCCTCCATCTTCTTAGCTTCGCTTCCTTCTCTAAATATCATAATGCCATTAGCCCAGCATCTGAGTTAACGCAATTGTAAAAACAAATGTCGACTGTAATAAAAGTATGCCCTGAAGTTTACACGTGGTTCTCGTACAGACATAGGCCTACATACATACTGCTAATATAAGGAATCAGTCAAATAAAAAATGGGTCACCTGCCAAAAAGTTAGTAGCACTAGAACCACACTAAGTGGGATCTTATCAGTGACTTCCACGCCCTCTCCTTTACATCCCTACTGCACCGCCCCTCCCATTTCAATGTGCTATACGTCGCACCGACTCTGGTAGGTCTACGGCGACAATGTGATAGGAAAGGGCTAGCAGTGAGAAGGAAGCGTCAGTGCCCTTAATTAAAGTACACATTGGTGTGGAAATTGGAAATTACGGAAAACCACCTTGAGGGCTGCCGACAGTGGGTTCGAACCCACTATCTCCAGGATGCAAGCTCACAGCTGCGCGCCCCGAACTGTACGGCCAACTCGCCCCTGTAAATATTGGATCCATCCTTAACAAGTGGCAGGTCATCGAGTGGACAAGAGTATTACAGAATGTCTGTGACCTCATTTGAAATGCTTTTTTTCTTAAATTTATTATTATTATTATTATTATTATTATTATTATTATTATTATTATTATTATTATTATTATTTTGAAAAATGCTATCAGCAAAAGAAACACAACGTCTCCCCCAACACAGCGCCCGTTACTGATAATCACGCATCTCTTATGTCTTTGTTTTTGAAGTCAGGGTCCTTTTGTATCGTGAAAGGCACGGGGACTTTAGTTCCTCCCACTGTGTAATTCCATTCTGCAGAATGAAAGTACAAAACGAACGCAGATGGACCACGCGCAGTATTCAAACACCGCAGCGTCTTCTTCCGGGAAGTGTGGCCAGGCACTGGACGGGAAAACACGCGAACAAAATGGACCTCTGCCCATTCTGGAACGGACGACCTTGAAGATTCACCTTGTCTCTCGTCTTGCGGCGGGAAATCACGCTGTGTGCACCGTCCATTTTTGACCAGAGATTTCACGCAGTAACGCAGCGTGAAATCACGCAAGTGTGGCCTTATTCCAGACCATTCACAACTTATTTCCCGCACCTGGACGAAGTATTGACTTACTCAAGACCGTACTGCACCCCCACTGCGTGACTTAAATATGAGGCGCACGTGGAGGGGGCGAGGATCGAGTACGGATATCCGGAATGGAGGAAGGCCACGCCACTCATTGCGAAAACCTCGTGGTTTCAACCTCTTCCCCTCAATATGAACTCTTGATTAATAAATCAATGAGGCAATCTCTGGTCGGCTCCACGGTGGCGTCTCGTGGAACTCTGCTGAAAAATAACGAACTTTGAAGGTCATAGTGAATTATTAACTCTGTCTACCTTGGAGACTGCGTATTTGCGTTCATCTTAATTTATTTCTCTCGTGCTCGTGAGAGTTTCGTCTTCTTTATTCGTGAAGACTATAACACCGCACGGTAGTTGAAATTTAGGGATAGACGATCATACTCCAGCTGCCTGCTTAAGGCTGAGAATTTTAATATCTAATGCTCCCTCATATTGAGCTAAGTCCATTGTTCATACGAGTCAAGTGCATGATCGGGAGAAGATTGGAAGGAATAGACAAGGAAGAGGGAAGGAATTGTCCTAAGTTAGGTACCATCCCGCCATTCGCCTGGAGAAGTGGGAAAACCACTTCGAGGATGACTGAGGCGGGAATTGAAAACCCCTATACTCAGTTGACCTCCTGAGGCGGAGTGGACCCCGTTCCAGCCCTCGTACCATTTTTCAAATTTCGTGGCAGAGTCAGGAACCGAACCCAGACCTCCGGGGGTGGAAGCTAATCACACTAACCACTGCACCACAGAGGTGGGCACAATGATCATAAACTACATGAAATACAGCTAACGACGGGAGGTCGCCACGCTGTTTTCTACAAAAGTGTTCAAATTTTGAGGATTTCCCCTTCATTAAAGAATATTTTAGCGTTTTTGCTAATGGGCCTTATTTGGTCATAATTTAACGATCAAAATGTATCCTTAAACTTTTGTAGTATTATTCCCGCAGATATTTCCGACTTGTCTCCGTGACGTAGTCGCAAGCGCATTGGGATTGGGAATTTATCGTTTCTGAGCTCGAATCAGACTTTGATCTTTTTAAAATGTATTTTCACCGAGATCGATAGCTGCAGTCTCTTAAGTGCGGCCAGTATCCAGTAATCGGGAGATAGTGGGTTCGAGCCCCACTGTCGGCAGCCCTGAAAATGGTTTTCCGTGATTTCCCATTTTCACACCAGGCAAATGCCGGGGCTGTACCTTAATTAAGGTCACGGCCGCTAAGACATATGTGTCGGTGCAACGTGAAGCAAAAAAAAAAAAAAAAATCCTTTCTTTTTATTTTTTCTTTGAATTGTATGTTCTTTGCACAGTATTTGTTTTTTAGATTGCATCAAATACTTTATTATTTGTTGTTTTTCTATTTACCGCATTGTTTACATTATTTTCAATATTCGTCGCATTTTCACGGTTCGTCTGACGAATCGCTTGACCTTGACTCATTATTACGCTTACTTCGGTGGTATTTTTCATTCAAGCGCTGGAAACGAAGCATTTCGCGCCTCCGGCAAATGCAGGTGCAGAACAAGGATAGCACTTTGACCTCATTACTTCAAGCGTAAAACAGATGTTCATATATCCTAACACTGTTCTTTCTTCTGTTAATTTAGCTGGATGGTGGGGCAGGGAGGAACAGATAGAAGGGCTCCTGCGTTGCCGCATTATAGACTTGGCGCAGTGCGAATGAACGTTGAGTCGTCGACCGCGCTGTATTTAAATCCTAACGAATAAAACTTTCCCGCCTCCGTGGTGTAGTGACTAGTGTCATTAGCTACCATCTCCGGAGGTCCGGGTGCGATTCCCGGCTCTGTCACGAAATTTGAGAAGTAGTACGAGGGCTGGGGAACGGGGTCCGCTCAGCCTCGGAGGTCAACTGAGTAGAGGGGTGTTCGATTCCCACCTCAACCATCCTAGAAGTGGTTTTTCGTGCTTTCCCACTTCTCGTGCAGGCAAATGCCGGGATGGTACCTAAATTAAGGTCACGCTCTTCCTTGTCTATCCCTTGCAATCTTCCCATACCTTCATAAGGCCCCTGTTCAGCATGGCATGTGACCCCCCCGGGCGAGGTACTGGTCCTCCTCCCCACTGCCTTTGAGGCGGTAGAGGTGGGATCCCTCGCTGAGTCAGAGGGAAGAAGCAACCCTGTGGAGTAAACAGATTAAGAAAAGTAAGGTAAGGGTTATTCTGCCCGAAGGCAGGTCCGAACCTCCGCAGAGGTGCTCCTGAGCCGGAGTTTACGTGCGGTAGGGTGGCCAGTTCCTTTCCGCTTCTCCATTCCCTTACCCCCCCCCCCCACCAACAGTGCGTGGCAACCCATCCAACTCCTGACCACGCCCAATGATGCTTAACTTCGGAGATCTCACGGGATCCGGTATTTCAACACGGCTACGGCCGTTGGCGATTAAGAAAGAAAGAAATAATAAATTAAAATAGTTAAATCGAACGCACGAGGTAGTAGAAAGGAGAATCATGAGAAAAATCTAAGGCCCTGTGAAAACAACAGAAGTATGAAAATGAAGATCCAAAGATGAAATATACAGGAACATAGAAAACATAACAGAAACCATAAGAAAAAGGAGATTGCAATTTTTCGGACATATTTACAGAATGGATGATTCCAGATTAGCAAAAAGGATTTTCAAGAACATTTGGGACAAAAAGGCAACAACTGGCTGGATTCAAGAAGTAAAGAAAGATTTAGAAAGAAATAATATAAGTGAAGAAGAAACTATGGACAGAAATTTTTAGAAAGAGGGTAGTAAGTATGGAAGGATTCCAAGGAAGATTGAACAAGAAGCTTGGTGTGAAGTGGTCAGAGGACAGAAGGAAACAGCATAGTGAAAGGATGAAAGAATATTGGAAGGGGCGGAAGAGAGAACAACACAGTATGAAGAAAATTGAAATTGGCACGTGGTCCTTAGCAGGCCTCATCGGAAAGAAGAACGCACGAGGTTTTCATTCTCAGGTTGTCTGACTATTCCGTCGTTAAAAATAGCCGCTATCAGTTAATCGTGTGGCCGAGAGCAGAACATTCAACTGTTATCGATCCTAGCTGGGGTCGCACGTAACGTAATGATGGCATTGAGTTAGGTAATAACATGTTACCTTACGACACGCTGCATACAATGGCACAACTCATCCGAGGTTCGAGGCACAGCGCTGAGAGCAGCAATTTCCCTCCTTCATCCAGCCCCTTTTCTTTTTACAATTTGTTTCACGTCGCACAGACACAGATGATCTTATGTTTACGATGGGATAGGAAAGGCCTGGGAGTGAGAAGGAAGCAGCCGTGGCCTTAATCAAGGTACAGCCCTAGCATTTGCCTGGTGTGAAAATTGAAACCCACGGGAAACCATCTCGAGGGCTGCTGACACTGGGGCTCGAACCCACTATCTCCCAGATGCAAGCTCACAGCTACGCGGCCCAACTCGGCCAATGAAGTTGATCATGAAAAGAAGATACACTACGAACCCTGTTTTAAGTACTTTGAAGAAAAGTATCACATACCCGCCAGTTGCTGGGAGGTGCTTAGGTTGCTCTTCGGTGCGCGAGGATCTGTCACACAATTTTCACTTAATTTCTTTCTCCGTTTTTGTACGGTATTCCTGTTTTGTTTTTTAGATATTTGTTTAGTAGTTTTAGGTAATTCATTGTCAATGGTCAATCACCATTTCTACGGATGTAAAGAAAAATAAAGTTTTCCCCATTAGGGATAGCTGTACAACAGGATAATTTCAAAATTGTAAAATATGTAAGCTCATTATATCCTAAGATACATACTGCGAAATTTACTATAAATTTGATGCGGTTACCGTACGGCACCCCTTGTTCTAGGGCTATCCATTGTGGATTTTCTCTCTATACTAAGTTATTCCCTACCCTAGGACTATGAAGTTTATAAATTAAGTAAGAAAATGAAATGGCGTATGGTATGGCTTTTAGTGCCGGGAGTGTCCGAGGACAAGTTCGGCTCACCAGATGCAGGTCTTTTGATTTGACGCCCGTAGGCAACCTTCACATCGTAATGGGAGATGAAGTGATGAAGACGCCACATATACCCAGCCCCCGTGCCAGCGAAATTAACCAGTGATGGTTATATTTCCCGGCCCTGCCGGGAATCGGACCCGGGACCCCTGTGACCAAAGGCCAGCACGCTAACCATGGAGCCGGACATGAATTAAATACACACGACAAACTTAGCAACTATAATTAATTATATCTTTCATACAGTCTCCGATACTAAATATCCTGCAGTATCCCAAAGGGTGAAACGCGGGTTATAATCGTTGCTTAAAGAAAGAAAGAAAGAAAGAAAGAAAGAAAGAAGAAAGAATAAATAAAAAAATATATATATAAACAAACAAATAATTAAACATGCAGAAATGAGAAACAATGAGGTCATCAGCCCGAGTATAATCACGTATTAGGGAATAAATTCGTACAAGCATGATGCTAAATTTATGTCTTAGAAAACATTTAAAAACTCATCTAAACTTGCGAAGTTTTAACAACTTACTAAAATTAAAAACAGTGTATATCAGCATAGATTAAAATGATTTAATCCACAAGCTTGCATTTTAAGTATATTAAACAGAAAGTTCTAAACATAATGAACGTAACTATCATTTTTAACTACATTAATTAGGTTTAAAGAATCTTATGTTAGCTTGCCTTTTTTTCCTATCTTTATTACAGCACAAATGCCCTCTACATTTTAAAATAAAGACAATTTTAATGATTCACTGATGACTGAACCAACAAGTTAATGTGTGCTGATATGGAGTGCTTCTAATTTTAGTGTTTCAAGCCATTAGCACAGTTTACAATGGCTTTAATATGTTTTATAATTATTATGACTAGTTTTAATAAGACTGACGCATCAAAGCAAAAGTTTGTTAATAGAAATTCTCTCATTAGCCTACTTTTCGCTTTAATGGAAAGGATATAAACCACAATACACAATTATAGTTGAGATTCTGCTCTTTCACATATTGTTTACGATACAGTATTTTAAAATTAATTTAACTTTACTTACACATAATCGAAAGCAGCAGTGCTTATAGCCAAAGAAAACAACACGATCACAACGGTTGACTCATACATACCTGAAAAGAGAAAGAAAATATGAACATTTACACCCAGTATTCAGATACAATGTTTTAAAAAACCTTCCTTATGGTTAGGAATAGGCCTTTTCTGGCAAGATGTAGTGTTTACAGTGCGCTATGTCTTCTGATATGGGCTAGAATAAAATTGTTATTTTCATTGACCTGTCTCAGTCTTATACTTGGCTTTGACAATATGAAAGTGGCTGAGGTATGAGTGATGCTAGTAATGCCATTCCTTATGCAGCCAGTCCCTGCTATGAATGGTGTGAAAATGTTGCTCATCGGGTCGGTTTGTGCACGCATTTCAGTGGCTTGGCAGACTGATGTGCAATAGCAACTTCTGGCTTAGTGAGGAAAGCAACGGAAAACTACCACACTCATTTCCCTAGTACGCCTCTTCAGCGACACCTAGGCCATCTATGACAGCTAATGGCGAACCTGTTGAGGATCCAACCAGCCTTCGGGCTCAATACCCAACATACATACATACATACATACATACATACATACATACATACATGGTTAGGAATACTCTCATCCCCTAGTCCCGGAGAGAGAGAGAGAGAGAGAGAGAGAGAGAATTAGTTTATTGCCTTTTATTAAGTTCGATACATGCATTGCATTTTCCTGTTACAATTATTTGACTATTCCTACACTAAATATAATTTATTTAGACCTAGATGTTAATGTTATATAGTATAGGACAACGTGTATCTTCCACTTCCTTAGCTCATTTAGTGCTTACCAGTGGCGGCTGCCCTTTTAGGGCACAGGTTCACGTGCTCCCACTCTCTTATAGAACACGAGCCTACTTGGTTTACAGGTAGAAATTAAAAGTAATAATCGAAATGAAGGTATATACAACATCATGGTATAAACACAGCCATGTATCATATTCTGCTAGTCCCAGTGCTAAATGCAGCAGCCGGACGTAACCCCTATGTGACTAAAGGAGCAATGTATGAGGAAACATTGCGCTGGGCATATGGACGAGGAAGAACACTGCAAACATTACAGGAGCCTCGGTCACAAGCTCGATGTGCCCGGAGCTCACTGCTAGCACTGTGGGGACGGCGGATTGGGGCTTTCTTTTCACTCGGGAGTGCTGTTCGAAGGCTGCAAACTTGCTGTTGTAGTCAGTGCGTTAGTAAGTGCGAGCGAGTGCGGTGTGTGATATTTATAAATCCAACTTTTTTTATCGTTATATTTAGCAGTTTCTTCCTAAGGATGAAAACGGTCCGAATGATATTCCTTTCTTTAACCCAGTGTTCATTATTTACTATACAATATACTTTAGTGTATTCGGTTGACTATTTACTATATAACGTACTATATTCTGTGCACTGCAATTCACTTTTCTTTGTATTCATAACACTGTTGTAAATTTAAACGATCCAGAGGATAATTATAATAATAATAATAGCAAAAATAATAATGTCAGGCTCAGTACCTAGAGGGCCCCGCACACCTTCAGTTGATGGGAACGATTTTCACGTGTGGCGTCACGTCTGAACGATAAACTGAACAAACTGCGCAATTTACATATATAATCTCACGAATCTGTCGGTCAGTCAGTTGTCTTTTCGCCACCATGGAAAGAACCGAGCTTACAAAGAAAGAGGCAGCTGTAATTGTCAAAGAGGCTTACCGTTCGTTGCCCGAGCTGTGGTTCACCGAAAATCGGTTTTACTCCGACAGAGTGAAGAAGGCCGAGGCGTTTGAAGCCTCATTGAAAAAACTGACCAATTGAACCTAATGCGACGAAGAGAAAGTGTTGTCAAAAAAGTGAATAACCTTCGTTCTATGTTCAGAAAAGAGTTAAATAAAGTAAACGACTCCTAACGGTCTGGAGCTTCCTGTTACGACGTCTACGTTCCGTCACTGTGGTACTGTGGTGACCTCTTCCTGGTTGACCAAGAAACTCCTGACCAACGTCTATCGACATATAAACGACCATTCAACAAACAACCTACCACCGCGTAATGGCTCATTTCTTCAATCGCTAACTACAAAACTCGTAGCAACCGCATTCATAACGAAATCCGCCAGAACTAGTACAAAAAATTAATAACCGGATGGAAAATATTTAAGCTGGCCCACACACCTTCAGTTCAGTTTTTCGTTCAGTTATTCGGACAGTCTTTCGTTCCGATAAACTGAAGGTGTGGGATCCTTTAGACTGCACAGCGCTGGCCTTCTGAGGTTAAGTTGGCAGGTTCGAACACGGCTCAGTCCATTAATATTTGAAGGTGGTGAAATACGCCAGCCTCAATTTTCTGGCGAGTAAAACAATCCTTCAGGAGAAAATTCCGACTCTTTCGCGTCTCCAAAACCTGTAAATGTTTAGTGGCGCCTCGTGTGGCACGAATTTACTTATTTACTTATTTATTTTAATTCTGCTTTCGTCTGTGTGACCCTGTCAATTCATACCTCACGAGCCGCCACTGCTGCTACTTTTGTGTCATAAGTCTTGTGGAGTTATCCTACATTAAGACTGAATTGTGTCATGCATGAATGAATGATAGTCACGGATAGCCAATAACAGGGGAAAGAGCATTCACTGACGAATGAGTGATTGAGTTAATGGACTGAACTGAACATTTCATTATGAATGAAATACAGATTGCCTAAATGAATGAATGAATGAATGAATTAATGAGCTCTTATGATATTGTTACGAATACAACTACATCTGTTTCATTACTATAATTTATTTCATTATGACCTAATAAATGCACACACACACACACACACACACACACACACACACACACACACAATTCTAACCAGCTATGAATGGCCACACTTGCTAATTTTTGTCTATTTACAAATCTCTCTTCTGTACACACACCAGGGAGTTCCGGCCGGTTGGAATTATAAACCTGGGGACGGCTATGTTCCTTACTTTCACTTTCCCCAAGTCCAGTCACCTCCTACAGCCGCTGTGTGTACACCGCTGAATTTGAACACAGTGCCGCTGGCTACACGACGCACGATGACCGTTCGTTCGATTCCACAGACAGTCCAGTAATTCACAGTCACATGCAGTGAACAACTAAACAGCTCAACAGTAATCGAGAGCTGGACGATACTCACAACAGCGAGCATTAGCACAGGTCCATTTACCTTCACACTCGCTCTGCCTCAGTCCACAGTAATACACGAACGCACAGTACAGTCTTCCACCCTGTCGTCTCCAATTCGAACACACACTGCTCTCTCCAACACCACAACTCGCTCGCAGGCGCCTTGTATTTTTTACCTCTATATTGGGCCACTAGAACATTCAGGGTTCGGCTGGCGATCAAACGTGTTATACGTCGTGACGAATATTTTCCCTCGTTTGTCGATGTGCGTACACTCAGTAAGCGAGTGAAACTATAAAACTTTGGCGACGGTAAAATACCAGTTAGATTTCACTGATTCTGTTTAGGTTAGGCTTTTTAAGCTAAAAACAAGTAGTCCCAGTATATTTGTGAAAACCATGACTGTACTATTACGAAAAGTCCCGGGTGAAACTGTAAGTACATTGTTTAAAATCTGCTCTAGATTATGTTATGATGGTGTCGTCACTGCCGTGAATATCAATTTGGAAGTATGTGCGAGCGTGTGGTTGAAAATATTCTTCAAGATCTTTCTCAGGTGGACCTTTCCACGAAAAATGCAGCCTTATAAAATGGTAATTTCGACTTTATAGAGTGTAGTGGGGGCTACGATTGCTTACATTAAAAAAAAAAAAACACTTTTGCAGCTGGGGTAACGACTGTTACGGTGACAGTAAAAGGAGAGGAATAGAATTTCCACCACCGACTGAGTGAGGCTGCTCTTTAACAGGGAGCCTAACACCTAGGCCATCGGCCCCTAATGGTACGAAATGAGACAAAATGTAATGACAAGTCCAAAATCATCCACTGACCAGAATTCAAAACGTGATGAAGAATGAACGGGTGAACATGATTTAAAACTATCAGTGGATCCGACTCGCAATGCCCCACATTCCCAGGAACTAGCGTTAGACAATAGTATTGCTGACCAAGGGACTGCTTCTAAAGCACAATACTGAATCGATGATGCTTGCAGTCTAAAGGGGTCCAAAATCCAGGTCATCGGCCCCTCATAATGGTACGTATCGCTAAGAAAGTAGAGCCATAGTATTTATGTTGCGGTACTGATCAAAAGTAGCGTAGACTCGCGGTATTCCACACATTATGGTACTACTCACAGGTAATGCGCAGATACACAGACCTACTGTGTTTCGCACATTCCGACGCCATTTACAGGCAACGCAAACATAAGGTGTTCCTCACATAGTGGGGACTAATCATAGGCAAGACAGACCCATGGTGCCGCTCGTGTAGTGGTACTAATCACAGGTACTGTAAAACTCACCCTGATTCGCACACTGTTGCTCCTAATCACAAACCTGTTATGTATCGGTACCTAACATAGTGGTACTACGCGCAAGTAAAGGCGACCCATGGTGTTCCCCGCGTGGTGGCACTAATTACAAGTAGTCTCATGGTTCTAATTCGAATATCCCTTGGTCGCCCCTTTTAGTCGCCTCTTACGACAGACAGAGGATACCGTGGGTGAATTCTTCGCCTGCGTGCCCCACCTACAGGGGAATGTGTGTGTGATCCGCGATAGCTATTTTGTTTCGCTCAAGTCCGCCGGCAAGCTGGTTAGGACCCCCTATCCGCCACCTGGGACGCGCCACGTGGGAGCATCACCTCTCCCCCCTGCTACGCCAGCGTAGTAGGTTCGTGGACTAATCACAGGTAATGTAGACCCATGGTATATCACACACAATGGCACCACTCACAATTAACACAAACCCACGATGTTTCGCACATAAGGGTACTACTCACAAGCAACGCACACTCATGGTATTCCTTACATAGTGGTACTAATCACAGTTAACGTAGACCCATAGTGTTTCTCAAAGTGGTACTACTCATGGGTAACGCAGACCCATTCTGAACGGAGTAAAACCGACCAGTGGAATACACACTATGACACTTAACACAAGCAACGCCCAGACCCGTAGTGTTTCTCGCATAACGGTGCTGCTCCTATGTAACGTAGACCCATGGTGTTCCGCACGTAACTGTACTAATCACAAGTAATCTCATGGTTCTAATGTCATCGTCCCTTGGTCGCCCCTTTTAGTCGTCTCTTGCGACAGACAGGGGATACCGTGGGTGTATTCTTCGTCTGCGTCTTGAACAGAATACCTTGCTACTTTTATTTGAGGCTGCTCTATCGATTGCGCACATCACATTGCACTTTAACAACATTCAGTCTGAAATGAGAAACTAAACGACATTTTCTGTTGACACTGGTCGTCGCATGACGCACCTGATGAACAGTTTATGTTTGAGCTAACTCTACATATATATATATATATATATATATATATATATATATTTTTAAATTCTTAGTAAGAATTTACATATATTGTCCACATGTTCAATACAATAAAATATTACCACCTAAATTAAACGGCCTGTCTAAACATGTCTAAAGGTCATATTTCGACCTGTGTTAAGGTCACCTTCAGCTTTACGTACAAGAAATAAGACGTACATATTAAACAGTAGTACAAGACAATAAAACCAATACGAGAGAAACATTCTTACAGTATACAATTAAAAGTCAATTTTGTGTAAATATTTATCACTCTTTAGTTTTACTGTGATTAAAATTAGTGTTGATGTGACCACAATTAAATCCAGAGTTGAACAAAAAGTGGTAGGCTGGACGAGTATTGTTGAAATCACGAGGACTGTTTTCAAAGGAAATGTCACTCTTTCGTCAATGTCAGAACAGAGTGAAATTTAAGTTTCGTTTTTCTTCAGTGAAGAATAAAAATGATCACAGGTATCTAAAGGAAAATTTAAAAAATGTTTCTTCAAATTTTTTTCGTTCTCACACTTCTTATATACTATCGCTTTATATCTACGTCTCATTTCTTGCACATCAAGCCCAACAGAAGGGCAGATATTTTAAGTAGATTACAATATTTAAAAATTCTTGATAAGAATTTACGTATATATTGTTCACCTGTTCACTACAATAAAATATACCTTTTAAATTAAATGGTCCATCTAAACATGTCTAAAGGATATGTTCAGTTTGTTGTACAAGAAATAAGACACATTTAAAACAGTAATACATGATAATAAAGGTAATAGGAGAGAAAAAATATAACAGTATAAAATAAGTTAATTTTGTTTAAAATATTCATAATGTTCCAGTTTTTCTGTGATGAAAATTAGTCGTGATTTGACTAGGTATGCGTGTAGAGTTCAATAAAATTTGGTTGGTTAGAAGAGTATCATTGAAATCAAGTGGGCTGTTTTCAATGGAATGGCCAGATATTGATTGTCAATGTCGGAACAGAGTGAAATTTAAGTTCCGCTTTTCTTCAGCGAAGAATAACAATGTTGAGCGGGTATTAGCTCTCTCTCCTCCAGCCCCGTACATAAGTTGTTCAGGTCTGGTTGATGTTGACTTTAGCACTGACCGAGGATTCTACCTACACCTTTACAAAAAAGGAAATTGAAAAGTTCCGAAACATCACAGTAAAGCCACCTGGCGTTTTATAGACGACACCCAGTATACAAAGACATATAGTCTAACCTTTAAGTGAATGTTTGTCATGACACTCAAGATTCTTGTAGAATTCGAACAGCAAAGATGAGACATTCAATTTTCAAAATCCCACACTCATTGATTACACTGATCAACAAAAAATAACTTTTGGTGGATATCTTGGCATCCCACACGCGTTCTAAGACGACTGAAAAATGCTTATTCAAAATATGTAAACCATTTGTCTTAAGCACCCACTGTTTTCGAGATGTAAGACATCAACAATTTACATATGTTTAACATTGTATCAAGGAAATCAACTCTCAGAAGTTTCACTTAGAGCAGCGATTTCTACGTGGAATGCTGATGAACATGACTTTAGCTAAGATTAGTTCAAATGCATCACGTGGCACTTATTGGATTTGTTTGTTACATAGCCGCACACGTAGCAGAACAGATTTGTTGAATTTATGCAACTTGTGTACCTCATAATATCCACTGTTACCGACAGTAAAGAAGCAAATAAAAATATTCGGCTTTGCATGAAAAATAACGGAAAACATTTGAGAATAATTCTCGAGGAACGCTGTTTCATGAAAAATAAAACTTTGTGAGCATCTTCAAAATCTGACGTGACACAGCAAAACGGTTTTTAGATTTGAAATCGGCATGAAAATCTTCACTGGATACAGTAAACATCATGTCAGACATTTACCCCTTGTACATCAGTGTTATGATGAGTGTGTAACTCTACCTAAGCCAGTACCGAAAGGACAAGTTCAAACCAGTCTTTCTTACCATGAATCTCGAAACGCTGCAGCACCCCAAACCTAAGTCTTGAAAGTGTTTATCAACACACACTGTTATAATAATAGTTGTTCGCGATTTTAATACACAAAACTCAGTACGAGTCAAAAATCACATTCAGATCCAATAAAACTTCTGTCTGGTCCCTAACGTCAACTCCTACATGGAGAAGGTAACTGTCGACGAATGGAACAGAGCAGCTGTCAAACGATCTTGCGAGTTCCTGAAGAAAGAAGGCCTCGAACGACCTTGGGAGTCCAATTAACGCATCGGTAAAATGTGTAAGACTCGCTGACACATTGCTCCTGACATGCCATTTAAAATATTTCTCACGATATGGCTTTTGTTATACAATTATAAGGGCGTGGCAATAAAAAACAGTATAACCAGACTGTCACGCCATAGAGTTTGGATCATTACCATAGCTAATAGCTGCCCGAGGTATTTGATAACAATAGCTCAGGTATAGCTATTATACTGAAAATTTAACAAAAAAAAAAACCTAAAATATCCTAACGTGAGAATGCAAATCTTTTGGGTTTTTACGGTGAACTAGCCCTTTAGGGATCAGCCCTATGAGATGAGACAAATAATTTCCATATTCTACTATCGAACAGAAGTGTCAAACGGTTTTTACTCGGGATATGGTGGATTTGAACTCCATGGTTGAGTGGTGGTGGTGGTGGTGGTGATTGTTTTAAGAGGAAGTACAACAACCATCCTCAAAAGGCCAAAGGTGTCTTCCATGTACACATCATCCTTGGCGACACCCTGTGGGTGGGGAACGCAGATGAATACACCCACGGTATCCTCTGCCTGTCGCAAGAGGCGACTAAAAGGGGCGACCAAGAAATTATGGAATTAAGAACCATGATACTACTTGTAATTAGTACCATTACGTTACCTAGGAGCAGTACCATTATGTGCATAACACCACGGGTCAGGATCTGGGTGGTTTTTTTTTTTTTTTTTTTTTTACAATTTGCTTTACGTCGCGCCGGCACAAATAGGTCTTACGGCGACGATGGGATAGGAAAGGGCTAGAGGTGGGAAGGAAGTGGCAGTGGCGTCAATTAAGGCACACCCCCAGCATTTGCCTGGTGTGAAAATGGGAAACCACGTCAAACCACATTCAGAGCTGCTGACAGTGGGGTTCGAACCCACTACCTCCCGAATGCAAGCTCACAGCTGCGGGCCCCTAATCGCACGGTCAACTCGCCCGGTGCATGTGATTACTACCATCGTGTGCATCTCACCGAGGTGGGGCAGCGAGCGCTCGGCTGCAGAGACGCGTCTAGCGGGAGTGTAGGTGCCGAGCGTTGTGCTTGAATGTTTTGGTTCCACTGTGTTCAGAATGGGTCTGCGTTACCTGTGAGTAGTACCACTGCATGAGGAACACCATGGGTTTGTGCATCGCCCGTGATTAGTACCACTATGTGAAGAATTGGTCTGCGTTGCCTGAGAATAAGACCATTATGTGCGGGACATTATGGACCTGTACTGCCTGTAGGTGGTACCATAATGTGTGATACACCATGGGTCTACATTGCCTATCATTAGTAATACTACGTGAACCAACACCATGCGTATACGTGGCCCGTGATTAGTCCCACAATGTGAAGAACCACATGGGTCTACTTTGCTTGTGGGTAGTACCCTTATGTGAGGAACACCATGGGTCTGTGTTACCTATGAGTGGTGCCATAATGTGTGACATACCATCGGTCTGCATTACCTATGATTGGTACCACTATAGGAGGAACACACCAGTTGTGCTTTACTAGTGATTAGTGCTACTATGAGGGGCCTTTGACCTGGATTTTGGACCGCTTTAGACAGTAAGCATCATCCCAATAACTAAGGTATTGTGAATTGGGTCCACCGATTGTTTTTGGTTTCACGATCATTTTTTAATTATCATTCGTTTTACATTCTAGTCAATGGAATGTCAGATGGATGTCCAGTTGTACGTTTCCTTAAAAATACAACCACCACTATGCAGCCTGCCTTGGTCAATTCTTCTTCTTTTTCCAACCCCATGTGGAGGGATGTGCTAATTATTGCGTGTTTCTGTAGTGATGTGTTTGTAGTGTGGTGAGTTACATGCAGATGAAGAGCAGTGCATTAACACGGACACCCACCCCCAAAGCCAAGGAATAAACGCGGCTAAAATCCCCGACCTGGTCTGGAATCGAACCAAGAAGCTTTTAAACCGAAGGCCACTACGCTGCCATTCAAATAGCTGGATATTTCTTTTGTAAATATAAAGGTAATTTGAGAGCACCTCCCACTGCAAATAGCAATGTACCATTCCAAGATCTACAAACTCTTAGCAACGAGATAGACTTGACACAATATGAAACCTTCGAGGTTGTCGTTTATCTTGTCCAAATCGTAAAACATGCTACTTAAGGGAAATCTGACCGTCATTAAAACATTGCTGGAGGAACTCTAGTACTGGACGTCCGCGTGACTGTAGCCACAGAATATTAGTAATACGGAACTTGAAAAGAAGTGTTACAAATTGACCGACATCCATCATTAGACGACTTGCAATTAGTCTACCGAAAATTACCGTTCACTTTCTCATGCTGCTCCTTTGTCAACGCTAGACATCATCACGATATTGGATTCAGGAATTTCCCCTGCCACTCCTCGCATGGAAGAATGCCCATGCGTGAGTCCTCGGCCTTGAATACAAAACGTTACCTCAGGTCATCGCTTCCACGTACTCTTACGAAGTCCGAATACAGACGAGGAGAAAATAGACAATAAGAAATGCCAGAGAAATAGAGCACATTTGACTTTGAGCCCCGAGGTATGGTCTATCGTGAGCACCAGATATCCAAAAATTGGCTCTCTGTTAATCAGCCTCTGCAAACGAAGAAGGTTACTGCCTGATGGTCATATTTAGAGCCCGAATCATTAGGCAATAATAGGTTAGAAGTGTCAACTGGTCCGGTCTTCGTAATGTAGCGAAAGTAACAAATTCTAGGGGTTATAATCGGCTAATGTTGGTGCAAATCTCGTACATGGATTGTTGCCCGGGCTAGAGAATACTTTTTACCCGCTTCAATAAATTTCCACGTAACTTGAAATTGTACAATTGTTTAAATACTTAGGAATTCCTCTTCAAATTACAGGCTCAACTTTGACACTGCACATACAAGCAAAAGCGGCAGCAACAACCAACGCTGTGTTGAGATGCGCAAGCTCTAGAATCTCTCAATAGGTTCCGCAATGACACTAAGTTTAAAATCACCCCTGTTGCAACGTATGATATCCAGTTGGTAGGGCATAAACTGACTAAACAAACCTAAGAAGACTGAAAAACACGAAAGTTAGATGCAAGTTTCAAAATATACTGAAAACCGAACGGCATATGCAATAGCCAATGAGTCATTCTTCTTGGAGGACATGAAGTCCACATTTGGACTCCCTGATACTGCCATATCGATTGATGAAATGGGATAAAAACGACAAAAGGCTCAGCAGTTCCCACGAGTTATTCAAGACGGAAAGCTGCCTCTCTGGATCAGTGGTAGAGTGTCGGCCTCCGGATCCCAAGCTAGCGGGTTCAAACCCGGCAGAGGTAGTCGGATTTTTGAAGGGCGGAAGAAAGTCGATTCTTCACTCCATGTCGTACGATGTCGGCATGTAAAAGATCGCTGGTGACACATTTGGTGTTAACCCGACAAAATTAATTAAATCTCAGCCGTAAGCGCCCAAGAGAGTTTCGGTTTACTCGGTCTGCCATCTAGTGGACCTAGAGTAAAACGGAACGTCGAAATTGACGAGCAGACAGCCAGGTGGCGTCAACTTGAAATGTCTGCGCACGGTGGCTGAGACCATACGATTATTATTATTATTATTATTATTATTATTATTATTATTATTATTATTATTATTATTATTATTATTATTATTATTATTATTATTCAAGACGGAAGTGGTGAAGACCAGTTTCTGGAGAGGGCCAAACTACAAGCTTCGGCACTTATGCACACGCTTTGGCGTCCACAGATTCCACAGGAAGATAAGATTAACCAGCGGTTTTCACACTTGCCAGGTTACCAGGAGAACTGTATCTGACGGTTCCATGATATGCACTGTTCACGATACTTTCTATTGAAGTGCGTCAACAGAACGCTACCACACAGTACATTTGTAAAAGACTGCTGAAGGCATTTCATTTATAAATCGTATTAACATCCGGGTTCTGGTTATATTTAAGCGTGAAGAGGCAAGACGCAACTAAGAAAGAAAGTACAGCATAAAAACGGAAATAGAGAATAAATTTAGACTATGCTGAATAACAATTATGGCACCATACAGAAAAACTAAGTGAGAAACAACGGGCAACAGTTCATAGCACTCTTCATTTAAGAACATACTTACTTACCTGTATTGGAATACGGCTAATTTCCAGCGGTATTGCACACAATGGCCTGTATGTGCCACTACCTGTCGAACCTCCACGTTACAGTATTTACGCGAATGTTGATGCACACTACTGCACCTCGGCAACATCGGCGTTACCATGCCAACTGGAGGAGAGCTGAGAGCGTAAAAATTCCCCAGAGGAAGCATTTATTTTATGTTATTTCAAGAGGAAACAAAGTGTACTGGATAAATATTGTTTAAAATAACTGAACGTTTTTTTCTAACGAGCCTGTGTATTTCACAGAAAATCGCTAGTACAGGATTAAAGAGGAAATAGTATCTGTTCTGGACTTCTTGAAACGAGTGATTTAATCACACCTAGTTCTGCTCAGGAAGACTAGCTCACCTGGTAGCCATGGCCGTTAAGGTGTCAAGTCCGTATGGTCCGACACCGTGTTTAGCCGGGACAAAAAAACA
Organism: Anabrus simplex; assembly: GCF_040414725.1. NCBI lineage: Eukaryota > Metazoa > Arthropoda > Insecta > Orthoptera > Tettigoniidae > Anabrus > Anabrus simplex. The sequence goes on along the minus strand of NC_090274.1, from coordinate 70,004,645 downwards.
AAAACATCTGAATGTTGGCCGGCTGATGGTGGTGGTATACCATTTCTAATCACTAGATTTCGCGCCAAATTCCTGGATTCATTTCGAAAACTCCCCGCAGTGTTCATCTGGAGTGAGGGCATATGGCGCTGTTGATGGTGATCCGTCCGTCGGATGGAGACGTTAAGCCTTGAGCAGTATTCGACAGGAGTGGCCTAAGTACTAGTGCCCGGTTTCACCGCCTTCCTTCCTACTGTCAAATAACACGTCATTCATTTAATCTCATTAACTAATCTGTTGAGATTGACGTCAGGAAGGGCATCCAGTAGTAAAAACTCTCTAAGAAGGTTCATCTCATTTCATACCCATCTCTCCCACCCCTACCGGGCGAGTTGGCCGTGCGGTTAGGATCGCGCAGCTGTGAGCTTGCATTCGAGAGATACTGGGTTCGAACCCCACTGTCGGCAGTCCTGAAGAGGGTTTTCTACGCTTTCCCCACTTTCATACCAAGCAAATGCTGGGCCGGGAACCTTAATGAAGGCCACGGTCGTTTCCTTCCGACTCTTAGTCCTTTCCTATCCCAAACCAAACCAAACCAAACCAAACCAAACCAAACCAAACCCCATGGCACTACAGCCTTGAAGGGCCTTGGCCTACCATGCGACCGCTGCTCAGCCCGAAAGCCTGCAGATTACGAGGTGTCCTGTGGTCAGGACGACGGATCCTCTCGGCCGTTATTCTTGGCTTTCTAGACCGGAGCCGCTATCTCACCATCAGATAGCTCCTCAATTCTAATCACGTAGGCTGAGTGGACCTCGAACCAGCCCTCAGGTCCAGGTAAAAATCCCTGGCCTGGCCGGGAACCGAACCCGGAGCCACCGAGTAAGAGGCAGGCACTCTACACCTATACCACGGAGCCGGCATACCCATTCCTATCCCATCATCGCCATAATACCCAACTGCGTCGGTGCGACGTAAATATCACCATCATCATCATCACCATCATCATTACTATTATCACTAATAATATTTTTGGACATTTACACTGAATGGATGACGATAGGGTAACCAAACATATCTTCAAATATATTTGGAAGAGGGAATCAACTACAACCTCGATTGGTGAAGTCCTGAAAGATTTGGAAACAAACAATATAGGAGAAGGAGAAGATATATTTTTAGGAAGGAAGTGTTAAAAATGGAAGGGAAAGAAAACAGGATCAGAATGGTGAGAAGGTGGAGTATTGGACGAAGACGGAATATAAACATTAAAACTGGCACGTGGTCCCTAGAAGACCCCAACAGAGAAAGAAAGAAAGAAAGAAAGAAAGAAAGAAAGAAAGAAATAATAATATTATGCGAGAGTCGAAAATATCACCACCGTTATGAAGATTAATATTGTGTGGTACCTGAAGAGAATGAACCTAAAGAGACTGGCGCACAAATTGCTCACTTTACAGGGAAAAAAAAAAGGAAATCTCATTCTCGCTGGCTGAATGATATGCACAGAAACATGCAGGTAAATGATGTAAGACCAGAAAACATAACGGAGAGGACCATCTTTAAGAAGAGAATTGTGGGGTTGAGGGATGATACAGAGAAGGAACCTGAAGGAAGCCTAAGGAAGAGAGGCAGGTAGCTTGTGCAACCGTAATAAACAAACAAATAATATGGTACAATGAAAGGATCTCACAACAAACTCGTCTCAAAAAAAAAAAAAGCATTAGGGTTAGTCCAAAACATCGACAACAAACAATCCATGTCAAGACTTACACAAATTCGGCATTACGACACAGTCATAAAACCAACAGTCCTTTACGCAAGTGAAACATTGGTACTCAACAGAAAATGAGAACTTGGAGAAATCAGAAAAGAAGAGAGGAAGATAATTAGGAGAAAGGTACACCCAAGACTGTTATAGGTTACAAGCAATAAAAACAAAAAAGTTATCAAAAATCGAACATGACATTAGGAAAAGACGAATTAAATTCTTCGGTCATCTCACTAGATTAACAGGAAATCGATTGACAAAAAGGATAAAAGATTGTGTAACCTCACTTAAGAACTCAACACTCTGCCTTAACGAACTTCGAAAGGACCTCAAAAACGCAAATGTACGTTCAACAGACATTCTAGAAAGAGACATCTTTAGGCACAAAGTAAATATTTGGGAAGCTACAACAGAGCAACCATAACAAAAACAGTACAGACCGAAGTGGTCGGAAGAACGTAAACAAGGCTTCTCGGAAAGAGTGAAAGCCTATTGGAAAAACAAGAAGAACCTGCTGAAGAACTGAGTTATTTGCTTAAAGTCTTCAAATATTGGGAGACTTCGATGATAATAATAATACAAATAATTTACTCACTAGAGCCGTAGAACAACTTGACTCACAAATAGGCGAATAACAAGCCTGCTTCCGAAAATCCAGACCATGCGCAGAACAGATCCAGAATTAAACCTCATGAGCCAGACCATTTGTCATCACTTTTGTAGATTGCCAAAAGGCGTATGAATCGACTGACTGCACAACCCTTTTCGACGTTCTCTAAGAATTTGGCCTAGACAACAAGACCCGACAGATCATTCAAAATACACTCACTGGTACGTCTTCCAAAGCGAAATTGTAGTCGAAAGGAGTTCTTTTTTTTCTTTTCTATTTGCTTTACGTCGCACCGATACAGATATGTCTTATGGCGACGATGGGATAGGAAAGGCCTAGGAATGGGAAGAAAGCGGCCGTGGCCTTGAGTAAGGTACAGCCCCAGCATTTGCCTGGTGTGAAAATGGGAAACCACGGAAAACCATCTTCAGGGCTGCCGACAGTGGGGTTCGAACCTACTATCTCCCGAATACTGTATACTGGCCGCACTTAAGCGACTGCAGCTATCGAGCTCGGTGCCCCTTTTAGTCGCCTCTTACGACAAGCAGGGGATACCGTGGGTGTATTCTTCGTCTGGGTCCCCCACCCATAGGGGGCTGTGTGTTTGGTCCGCGAGAGGCATTTTATTTCCCTCAAGTCCTCCGGCAAACCGGTTAGGACACCCCTATCCGCCACCTGGGACGCGCCACGTGGGAGTATCACCTCTCCCCCTGCTACGCCAGCGTAGTAGGTTCGTGGAGCACACTCCGAAAGAATGAAAGCCTGGTGGGCCCGCAAGAAGATAAGCAGTTGATATCTCGCGGTTCTTAGCGGCCCTAACGATGAATAATAATAATAATAATAATAATAATAATAATAATAATAATAATAATAATAATAATAATAATAATAATAATAATAATAATAATTTATTTATTTATTATTTAATAATTTATTATTATTATTATTATTATTATTATTATTATTATTATTATTATTATTATAATACCCATCCTAGCCAGGATCGAACCCAGCAACTTTGGCTCAGGGAGCCAGCGCTCTGCTGCCTGAATCATTCTATTCTGTATTTTCTTTTCCCGTAAAGGTATAATCATTGCCATTATATTGGTTCTAGGACATTTCGTACCACTTGATCGGCTGATTACCTGCGAAGTGTCAGCTAATGATTTTAAAATATTTAGGAGAGGACATTCCGTACCACTTGAAAGAGTGGGAAGTATTGCGAAGTAAAAACGATATCCTAATTAATGTATTCATTTGTATATCCATTGTCCATTACTGGCGCAGAAGCCTCCACACCGTATGACCACTACTGATATTAACATTCCGTCGGGCTCAACTTATCTGATTGGTACACGTGTTAATTATCTCGTATTCGCCATTCGCGGGGACCTAGCTACTTTCACCGTTCAGTAGTTTGCTGTTTCCGTGTGACCTTGAAGCCCATGTCGGCCAGTTCGTCGAATCTTTCATTTTGCTTACTTGATAATGAAATAATGCAGTAGTTTATAAACATTCACAATAATATTAATATTATCAATCCTTATGCTCGCCAGGCACATTGCGCCCAAACACGACGTATATTTCTGTTGTATTGCTTTGTTTTAGGATTTATACTTCCAAAAATCTACTTTCTTACGATAATATTTACGTAAACATAAGTATAGTTTAAAGGCAAATTATTAAAATAGTATAGAAGTTTTCTTCAGCATATGTAAATTATTTTTGTTTCCGATTTCTAATGTGTGTCTATAGGCTAATTACAACCGCCTGTGTGGAAATAGAATTCAAATTTGACAACAAGTGGTACAGATTGTCCTGGCGTAAATATTTGTGGATTACGGGAAAACCTTTCGCAGGGTGGATAACGGCTAGGTGGTACGAAATGTCCCCAAAAATCAAGTGGTACGGAATGTCCGTGGTACGAAATGTCCGGACACCATTATATTTGCCTAAAATTAGGGTGAAGATAACGTCGGGGCTTCACTCATGGACTCTCCATGCACTGATCTAATCGCTTCAGTTCTATTTTTCGAAATGACGTCACACCGACCTTGCGTGACGGTTAGTGTTGATATGCGGGCTTCTAGGAACAAGTATCGACTCTCCGCCTTATCGATTGTTACGTGGGTAGACTTGGTGCGAAACAACGTCTTCATGCTGGTGTCACTAGCACACCTCCACACCAGCTTGGTCCCACATCAACTATGTACGAGCTCATCACCATTAAATGATCCGGTATAAGTGTCAGAACGTCGCAGCACGGCCAGAAATCATTGGCGTCAAGAAGAAATAATGTGAAGGAAGGTTAATGTTGTGGTGGTTGCGTCAATTCAGGAGCTCGAACATTTTATTTTCGACAGCGTGGCTGGCGATTGTAGTAACTCTCCGGTACGTGCTGCAACGTTTAGAGCACCCAGAATGAAACATACAGTCACACAAATACATGTTCGAAATACTAAAATTAGTGAGGATTGCAAGATTGACAGAAGTCATCCTCCACTTCTTATGGATTAAGGCATATGCAGGAATAAGACACATTAAAAAGTATACAGAGTGGCCCACAAGTCCGTTAACATTTGACGAATCAATACTTCACGGAATATTGGAGGAAGAGAGGTAATAATTGACACACACGATTGGCATGACATCGGGGTTTTATTGACATCAAAATAAAGTAAATAAAGCTTCACTAACAGTGCCTTTTCTGGTAACGTCAACATGCGCAACTGCAGGCGCATCTGACGCCCTCTCTCGCGACAGCTCTTTTTATACCGTACACGGATCTCATGCGGCATCACTGACGTGTTGTTGTCCAGCGCCATCTGTTGGCCTGTTTTGTGCACTTATTGTTTGTGTCAAAACCCCATGTCATGCCAATCATGTGTGTCAATTATTACCTCCCTACCTCCAATATTCCGTAGAGTATTGCCTCGTCAAATGTTAACGGACTTTTGGATCCCCGTGTACTTTCTTGCCAAGCAGGTTATAACTAATAACTTCAACGATATCTGTCTCCCTTGTACGGACTTTCAATTTATCATCCAAATGGATTTCATTGAGTCCAACCCAACATTTTCATTAAAACATGGTCCAGCTTGATCAAACTTAGCAGACGATATCCTACATGCGTAATATGAACACAGTTACATGTTACTAAGGCAGTTACCAGGATAGTGCTCAGAAGAATAGAAAGATAAACAGAGGAGAATAAGGAAGATAACCAGTTTGGTTTTAGTGAGAGAAGAGGAACCAGAGATGCAACTGGATACCTTAGGAGGATTGCAGATAGGATGTTGTGCTATTTGCTTTACGTCGCACCGACACAGATAGGTCCTATGGCGACGATGGGACAGGAAGTGGCTAGGAGTGGGAAGGAAGCGGCCGTGGCCTTAATTAAGGTACAGCCCCAGCATTTGCGGTATGAAAATGGGAAACCACGGAAAACCATCTTCAGGGCTGCCGACAGTGGGTTTCGAGCCCACTATCTCCCGAATACTGGATACTGGCCGCACTTAAGCGACTACAGCTATCGAGCTCGGTAGATAGGATGTTAGAAATGGACAGTGAAACATGTTTGACAGAGTTAACTGGTGTATGCTGAGAGATATTAGTACAGACTGGAAAGACAGACTGATAAAAGAGTGATAGAGTAGAAGGATATGAAACAGAAGTAGTGGGTATCGGAAGAGGAGTGAGACAGGGATGTTGCATGTCAGCGGTCCTGTTCAATATATATGCCGAAAAAAAAAATCTCTTGGAGAAAACCCTGGAAAAAGCAAGGGGCGTTATAGTGCACGGAGAACCAATAGACCATAAAATACGCGGATGATGTGGTGGTATTAGCGGAATCAGGAAGAGATGTGCAAGTTATGTTAGAAAATATTGAAAGAGTGAGCAAAGAGTTCGCAATGAAGGTCAACATCGGGAAGACTAAGGTGATGAGAACAGGAAAGGAGCAAACTTCTGTCAATGTAACACAAGAGGTAAAGAAATTGAAGAAAGTGAAGTCATTCAGATATTTGGAGAGTTTATTAACATGGTATGGAAGCTTACAGAAGAAACAGAATACCTATAAGAAGAAAAAAAGATTTCCGAAAGATGCGAGGGCTTTTGACGTCTAAGGCAATCCCTATTAATTTAAGAAAGAGGTTCGCAGTGTGGACATTAAGAAAGATTCAAAATATTTGGAAAGTTCTGAAATATGGTTGGGGAGAGGAATGGAAAAAATTAAGTGGACAGATAAAGCGAGAAATGATGAGATGCTAAGAAGAATATAAGAGAAGGGATACCTGTTGAAAATTATAATAAAGATGAAAATACCGTGTTTGGGTCACATACTACGCAGAAAACAAATGAAATGGCGTATGGCTTTTAGTGCCGGGAATGTCCGAGTACATGTTCGGCTCACCAGGAGCAGGTCTTTTGATTTGACGCCCGTAAGTGACCTACACGTCGTGTTGAGGATGACATAAGGAAGACGACACCTACGCCCAGCCCCCGTGCAAGCGGAATTAACCAATGACTTAAAATTCTCGACCCTACCGGGAATCGAACGCGGGACTCCTGTGACCAAAGGTCAGCCCGCTAACCATTTAGCCATGCAGCCCGACACTGCGCAGGAACTGTCTTCAACAGAGAGTGATGGAGCGGAAAATAGACTGAAGAAGATCAAGAGGTAGAAATGGTTGTGAATGTTAACAGATGTTAAGTAAGGTACAAGCTATGAACAACTGGGACAAGATGTTCAGAACAGAGAATCATGGGGGATATCCAGTTGATACCTGTCTCAGGACAGATTCATAGAAGAATGCGAATGAGGCTTGGACAATGAAGTCATCTCGGTAGTTTCCACAGAGTTTAAGTGTTGGACTCGCAATGTGAAAATAAGACCCTGAATATGTTGCAGACTTAAAAATCATTCTAATCCTGTATGTATGTATGTATGTATGTATGTATGTTCAGTATTCAGCCCTAAGACTGGTTGGATCCTCAACAGCTCTGCCATCAGCTGTCATAGATAGCCTAGGCATCACTGAAGAGGCGTACTAGGGAAATGAGTGAGGTAGTTTCCCGTTACTTTCCTCACCGAACCAGAAGTTGCGATTACAGCCCACTGAAATGCATGCACCAACCGACACTATGAGCGATATTTCCACACCATTCATAGCACGGAATGGCTGCAAAAGGAATGGCATTACTAGCACCGCTCATACCTCAGTCACTTTCATATTGTCAAACCCAAGGATAAGACAAGAGACAAATCAATGAAAGTAACAAAATTGCTCTAGCCCATTACCAGCAGACATAGCTCATTGTAAACACTAGGTCCTGCCAGCAAAGGCATCATTCTAATCCTAGGATATACAAAATACCATGTAGCGGGGGAAGTGATGTACTTAAAGACTTAAGTATACCAGTGTTACTGTCCTACAGCGAACAGTGCATCTACACAATCTTACCACAATTCCTACAATAAAATAATAATTCCTATGAATGGGATATTAGGGCCTATATATTTTCCACCATTCAATAATTAAAAAGAAGAACATGTTTCCGTCTATTTGACCCCCTTCAGCTAATATTCGAATGTGTTTGTTTAATAAATTGTGTTATAGGAACACATAAAGATTCTGAGTGTTATTTTATCATTAATTACACTGAGATATTCTTTGAATAAAGGGCAGCCTCCGTGGCTCAGGCCGCAGAGCGTCGGCCTCTCACTGCTGGGTTGCTTGGTTCAAATCCCGATCACTCCATGTGAGATTTGTGATGGACAAAGCGGAGGCGGGACAGGTTTTCCTCTGGGTACTCCGACTTTCCCCTGTTATCTTTCATTCCAGCAACACTCCCCACTATCATTTCATCTCATCCGTCAGTCAATCATTGCCCCAGAGGAGTGCGACAGGTTTCGGCAGCCGGCACAATTCCTTTCCTCGCCGCAAGATGGGGGCTTCATTCATTCCAGACTGACCCTGTCACTGACTGGAAAACAGGCTGTAGGTTATTATTTTCATTCTTGGAATAAAGAAAAGAATATATAATAAAATGGATTATTCCAACGATATGTTCAACTGATAATACTTTTCAGAATTGGAAAAAAGGACACCGTAGTTCTTGTCACATGGTGGAGAGTATTTCTGATCGTGCTGGCAGTAGCACTACTCCTGCCCCCTCCCCGCCCAGCTAAAAGGATTTCATTGCGGTGGTCGGGACTTGAACACGAGGCAAGCCATTGATCGAGCGTCCTCATTTGGGTAAAAATAGTTCCCAGTTGATTCTACCGACAGGTAAAAAAAAGAAAATAGAAGCTTCCACAAACAACACGAGGACTGATTAAACACAGATACACTTGCCATTCTTTACTTGTATCGACCAGGCAATGTATTGACCAAGGTAAACAGCAACGGGAAAATAACTCGTGACACGGAAAAGTTACTTAGAAGAGACGTCATGTAGATTTCTAGTCAATGCAAGAATATCAGCATTATGCTTTTTGGGGTTTATGCAGACCGAAACGTCTCAAATAACAGGAATTTCTGTTTAAGTCCTTATTTTGCTTTATTGTTCGCTCTATTTGCATGTTGATTTCATTCATTCTTGGGCCGATGGCAAGATGTTAGGTACTTTAAAAATATCATCACCTTTATCCTCCTGCCATTTACTTCTCTTGATTCTGATATTCACACAATATTTCTTTTTACATAAGAATGGGAAGGAAAGTTGAAACTGAGTTGGGAAAAGATCAATTTGGCTTCAGAAGGAATGTAGGAACACGTCAAGCAATCCTGATTTTACGTCTGATTTTGGAGGACCGAATTAAGGAAAACTCCACGTACATGGCTTTCGTGGATCTAGAAAAGGCATTCGATAATGTTGATTGGACCAAGCTATTTGAGATTGTAAAGGTGATTGGCATCAGATACCGAGAACGAAGAATTATCTATAATGTGTACAAAAATCATTCTGCAGTCATAAGAATCGAGAGCTTAGAAACAGAAGCAACAATTCAGAAAGGAGTGAGGCAAGCCTGTAGTTTGCCCGATCCGCCTCCTGTTCAATGTTTATACATAACAGACGGTAAACGAAATCAAAAACACTGAGAGTTGCCGATGATATTGTTATTTAATCTGAGACTGCAGAAGATCTAGAGAATGGACAGAGTCTTGGGGAAGGAGAACAGGATGAAAATAAATAATTCCAAAACAAAAGTAATGGAGTGCAGTCGAACAAAGTCAGATGATGGAGGAAATATTAGATTAGGAAATTAAGTCTTAAAAGGAAGTAGAAGAATATTGTTACTTGTGTAGTAAAATAAGTAACTATGGCAGAAGTAAGGACATAAAATGTAGACTAGCACAAGCAAGAAAGGCCTTTCTTAAGAAAATTTGCTCACTTCGAACATTGATATCGGAATTAGAAAAATGTTTTTGAAGACTTTGGTCTGCAGCGTGGCATTGTATGGAAGTGAAATATGGACGATAACTAGCTCGGGAACAAATAGAATAGAAGCTTTTGAAATGTGGTGTTACAGAAGAATGCCAAAGGTGAGATGGGTAGATGGAATCGCGAATGACGAAATAGGGAATCGAATTGGTGAAAGGAGAAAAATTTGGGGAAATTTGAGGAGAAGAGAGAATGATAGGACACATCTTAAGACACCCAGGAGTTGTTCAGTTAGTTTTTGAGGGAAGTGTAGGTGGTAGGAACGGTAGGGGTAGATCAAGGTATGAAATATGACAAGCAGATTAGAGCAGATGTAGGATGCAGCAATTACGTAGAAATGAAAAGGTTAGCACTGGAGAGGGTGGCATGGAGCGCTGTATCAAACCAGTCCATGGACTGATGACTCAAACAATTCCCTTTGTATCAGTCTGATAATAATAATAATAATAATAATAATAATAATAATAATAATAATAATAATAATAATAATAATAATAATAATAATAATAATCCTTGACGCGGACGGCTGACACACTTCTTGAAAAAAGAGAAAGAAGATTCTTGCGAAAAATCTTAGGCCCTAGAAAGTCGACGAGTGACCCAAACACATTCCGGTTAAGATCGAATTTGGAGCTCTACAAGACGGTAGAAAGAATCACGATTGTGATGAGAAAAAGGAGACTGACGTTTTATGGACATATCAAAAGAATGAACCCTGAGAGATTGGCCAGCAGGATACTTCTTCTGCAGGAAAGGTGGAAAAAACAACCGGGATGGCTTACACAGGTGCTCGATGACTTGGCAGAAAACGGAGATATGCCAGAGGATTTTGTTGAAAGCAAAGCAGTACTTCTGCACAAAAAAGGAGATTCAACAGAATGCTCCAATTACAGAATACTAAGTCTTGTTTCACATGCAGCAAAAATATTCACATGCATATTAAAAAACAGAATCAAAATGAAAATTGAGCAGAATCTAGATGATGATCAGTTTGGGTTCAGGAAAGGAGTAGGAACAAGAGAAGCTATTATAGCACTTAAAACCATCTTGGAGAGAAGACTGGAGCTTAACAGAAATACATATATAGCTTTTGTAGACCTGGAAAAAGCTTTTGACAATGTTCATTGGAAAAGGCTGTTCAAAATTATGAAGGACATTCATTTGGACTGGAAAGGCAGAAAAGCAATACTCAACCTCTACATCAATCAAAGAATAAACATCGAAAGTAATGATAAAGTATGCAAGGTGAGAATCAGGAAAGGAGTAAGACAGGGGTGTTCCTTATCACCATTTCTATTTAATCTGTACATAGAAGAGGCCATGAAAATTTTTAAATCCAAAACACCTGGCATTAAAATAAATGGAACAACTGTACACTGTATTAGATTTGCCGACGATATTGCACTTCTGGCTGACAATGAGAAGAACATGCAGATCATGCTCAACAAATTAACATCCATCTTAAAAGATTTCCAACTTAACATTAATGTAAATAAAACTAATGTTATGGTTGTAAGCAAATCTAAAATGAAGCCAGAGGCACAGCTCAGAATTGGAAATATTTTAATAAAACAGGTGCACAAGTTCTGCTACTTAGGATCAGTTATTACCGATGACAACAGATGCACTGTGGAAATAAAAAGAAGGATTTCCCTGTGTAAGAAAGCCTTTGAGGAGAAGAAGCAGCTCTTAACTAATAAATCCTTAAATACTGAACAAAAGAAATTATTTATCAAAACGTTCATTTGGAGTGTGCTGCTATACGGCTGTGAAGGATGGACTCTCTTGAAGGAGGACGTGAAACGACTAGAGGCAGTGGAAATGTGGCTATGGAGGAAGATGACTAGAACTAGCTGGATTGAGAAGAAAACTAATGAAGCAATGCTTAGAGAAATAAACACCCAGAGGCATTTAATAACAGCGATAAAAAGGAGAAAAGCATCAGTTTTCGGTCACATTCTCCGGCATAATAACTTCATAAAGAACTTGTTCGAAGGCAAGGTGATGGGAAAGAAAGGCAGAGGGAAACCACGGAAGAAGATCATTGAAGAGGTAGCTGAGATGATGGGATGCCAAGGTTATGGAGAGATGAAAAGGATCGCAGAGAGATCAATGGTTGCAGCGACAAGGCGAAGCCTTTAGATGATGATGATGATGATGAGGAGGATATAAAAGAAAGGACATCATTTAGGAACAAGGTTGCGGGATTGAGGGATGCGTCTGAAGAGCAACATGCGAAGCCACGGAACATCTCGGTGGAAGAACGAGCAAGATGAAGTCGAAGACTCAAGAATCTTTGGCGAGAGTGTAAAGAGAAGGGTATCAGTCTCCGTGACAGGAGTAAGATTGTGTAATCGTGGCCCACAGGTGGCCGTATCGATAAATAATAATATATACACACTATTCAAAAAGTTTACAAAAAACAGATTTATCCAGTCTGTCTGTCCGTTCTACTGGACCGATTTGACTCATTCTTTTTAATTCTCTCCAGAATTACCTGCCGGTGAATCAGACATTCATAGGTCTCCAGGTTCAGTGAACTTCCATTAATCCTCAAATCAAATCTCTAAATGAGCACTCCAATAATTGCAGCAGCAGGCTTACCCTGGCCCGCAAAACATTCTGTAATTAAGGGGTTGTTAAGTGATTAACACTTTCGTTTATATTCTTGTCCGGCTCAGTGGCTAAATGGTTGGCGTGCTGGCCTTTGGTCACAGGGATCCCGGGTTCGATTCCCGGCAGGGTCTGTTTAATTACGCTGGCACTAGGGGTGGGCGTATGTGTCGTCTTCATCATGTCATCCTCATCACGTCGCGCAGGTTATCGAATCAAAAAGATCGCCATCTGGCGAGAGAAGCTTATCCGCGGACACTCCCCGTTTCATTTTCATGCCATTAATATTCTGATACATATGATTATCATCCTTAGTAATGTTACTGCATGCAGCAATGTTTGATTACTACCTGTGAAGCCAGAGAGTATGGACCACCAAGGGTTCAGTATATACTTTCACTGATCATGGAAGAATACTATTCCTTGCTCTGACCTTGCCCGCCTTAGTACCCAACAGATGGCAAGACGTTCCTAATGACTTATATGCTGCTGAGAGAAAACAGTGTAAGTACGTACAGATGGGAAGTTATCAAGTTGACTAGCTTTCTGTATGACCATTAATAAAACGCAGGGACGAACTCTTAGCACTTCAGGCAAGCAACTCATTGTTGAAAACAACCTAAAGATCTTTTCTTCTGTGAATCTGTCTTGAGATAGGTATCAACTGGACAGCCTCCATGATTCTGTCCTGAGCATCTTGCTTCAGTTGTTCATAACTTCTCCCTTGTTTGACATCTGTTAACATTCCAAACCTCCTTCTTCCTCTTCCTTTTCTTCCATCTATTTTTCCCTCCATCACCCTTTGTTGACGGCAATTTCTACGTAGTATGTGACCCAGCCAGGATATTTTCCTCTTCCTTATAGTTTCCATCAGGTGTCTCTTTTCTCCTACTATTCTTAGCACTCCATTATTTCTCACTTTATCTGTCCATTTCACTTTTTCCATTCTTCTTCACAACCATATTTCAAAACTTTCCAAATACTTTATTTCTTTCTTAATACCCATGTTTCAGCTCCATACATAGGGATATGAGCTACGAATTTTAGGTAAAAAAATATATGAATGAGAATATATTTTTATTTACACTTAAAAATGACAATCCTTTTCTTAATCATCGTTATCCGGTCGATTAAATTAGCAGTTGAACTTTTCCTACCGCTACGAGCACTAATGTGAGTCAATGCATTGTTTCACTTAAGCCCTCCTAACTACATTAAGTATGGACATTTTTCAAAAATCAAAAAACGCCTGAGGGTAATGCACGAAGGGCATATTACAGAAATATCTATGAAAATGAGTTAATTTGGCTAGGATTTGAATCAAAACATTAAATCGAGTAGAGGAACAAGAGATTTTAGGCTGTTTTCTATGAACTGTATTTAGTCCGGAAGTGATTTTCGAAAATTGTATTTTTATTTTGTTAGAGCTATCAAAGACTCAATTTGTAACGTTTCCGGGCCCTTTAGCCCTTCAACTTTCGGCAAGATTGAGGGAATTCCTTCATTTTACGTTTTTCGTACTTTGTCTCCTAAGAATTTTCAACATTTAAATTGGGTGTCTACTTATCCGAACTAGAATTCAGTCACGGCCAATTCTATCTCGGGCAAGATCGTTTGAAAATGTTAAGATCCAAATACGCCCGAGTGGTCGAAGCGCAGTGAATATTGTATGGAAAGAAGCGTTATAATCTACATTACGAGTAAATCAATTATGTACCAGCATTAAATGTTCATTAAACTACTGGAAAGGACAGGCAAAACAATATGACTACGACGAGTTATCTGACCTATTTATAACGAATGGTGCGGAGCAGCGCGGGTCCGTTAATAATCTATATGTTTAAAACACTAGGTTGATAACTGTTACATCGATTTAGAAAGAACAGCTGAAACGACTGACATCGTAAAGCATTCTGACGAAAGCTCTTGGCCTGCAGATTTGCAGAGTGTCTTCAAAGCACACAAATTTCTTGCCATATATTTTTAAATTATTAAAGAAAAATGTAGCATTCTGATTGACCAAAGTGCTTGCCAGTACTTCAAGGCCACCTGGATTGAGGGAGCGCTGAGGCATACGATGCTAGAGGTGAGTTGCAGAGGGTCGCTTAGTCGAGAAGAAGGTATTCGGCGCAATGTTACCGTTTCCGTGTAGCTCTGCCTGTACTTGCTAGCTTTAAATGATGTCAGAAATGTAAAATTCATTTTGTCTGTGTCCTGATTTTAACACCAAGACTCGACTACGGTACTTAGGAAAGTGAGTCGATCCTCCGTGTCATAATTTACTGTCATGGAAACCCGAAGGATTGTACCTTTACTACGAGCAAATTGCTAACGTACCAAGTTTCAAATCTTATTTGGCTGACACTGTGCTCATAGCAAACCAGGAGCAACTTTCAATTATATGAATAAAATCCTTGAGGTGCCCCAACACAACACAAATGTCAAAGCATTTTTATCGATGGTCCCATGCACACTGAAAAAACGTATGTGCTTATTTCAATAGTGCTTCAATTTAGGGCTTCGTATTTTATCAGTATCGTGCACAGGAATAGCCACCATTTTGCTTCCCAACAGTCAGAGCACTGCACATTTAAAATAGGCAGTGATCTGCAATCCCTCGAGATGATTTAACTCCTTCAGATAAAACACTTCCATTTTCTTTTTAAGTGGCACCAACTTCCAATTCGCTTGGCATTTTGTACCACGATCAATAAAGCTCAATGAGAAACATTAGGACGTGTAGGTTTCAGCCATGGCATTCGTTGCAATTTCAAGAGTCAAAACTTCTGTCATTCTTAAATGCGATAAGTTACTGCCAAAAAGTAATTGTACAAAGAATGTCATATATATCCTTCCGTCATATTTTGACGGGTTTCGACTAATAATAATAATAATAATAATAATAATAATAATAATAATAATAATAATAATAATAATAATAATAATAATCTGTCCAGTGAATAACACAGAATTATGGAAATTCTGAAGTTAATAAGAAAATATATCAGAACATGGAAAACATAGGCCTATCGGACATAATAAGGAAAGGGAGAAATGTATTTTCTGGTCATATTTAGGATGGTTGAAGTTAAATTAACAAAAAATTCGTTCAAATACCTTTGGGAGAAAAAGTCAACAACCACCTGGGGAAGTGAAACTGGCACGTGGTCCCCTGACAGGCAAGAAGAAGACTAATGGTAAAAGACAGACCACTAAGAGCCTTCGCACGTTGAAGAAGACTGCTGCCTGCAGACAGTGGAGTGGTACGTGCTCAGCGTCACGACGCGTTTGGCTCTCGTGACCGGATCCACTGTGTCTCATATCAGATAGCTCCTCAGATGGCCTCGCGAGGCTGAGTGTAGTAGTAATAATATATATTCTAGAGCTCCTCTCCGCACTTCTAGGTTCCAAACTTTACGAGACTTGTGCGAACGTGGGTGGTCATTGCCTTGCAGTTTAAAGGGGCCTAACAGAACTTTCCCCCATCAACGAAATTAATATTTAGTTATGCTACAGTGAAATGCGAACTTATGTCCTCGACCCGAGGTGGTGCAACTCTTTTCAGGCTGCATGTACCATTTCAACGACGTACCAGCAGTACCAGGAATCGAACCCGGGTCCCCGAGGAGGCAGCTAATAACACTAACCGTTACACTACGGAGGCGGACAGTTATGCTACAGTAAACTGGACTTTAGGATAATACTGTTACAAGTGTAACAGCAATTCGTTGAAAATTCCAGAGATTCCGTGCGATGAATAACAGAGTTAATTCTAATTATTTACAACCGAGCTCGATAGCTGCAGTCGCTTAAGTGCGGCCAGTATCCAGTATTCGGGAGATAGTGGGTTCAAACCCCACTGTCGGCAGCCCTGAAAATGGTTTTCCGTGGTTTCCCATTTTCACACCAAGCAAAAGCTGGGGCTGTACCTTCATTAAGGCCACGGACGCTTCCTTACCACTCCTAGCCCTTTCCTATCCCATCGTCGCCATAAGACCTATCTGTGTCGGTGCGACGTAAAGCAACTTGAAAAAAACAAAATTACAGAGATACGTTTGGCTCAACCAGATGATAGAGAACTACTTTTGGGTGATCTATTAACTGTGTCGGATAAACAATGAGTGTGTAAACAGATCTTTTACGACTTACAGTGGACTTTTCTCACCCTTGAAAACATCTTCCATTCTTCCCAGGGTTTAAACTCTCTCACTTATTCGTAGAGGGAGCTGTTTGTAAAGATGCAAGAGGATCTTGGCTCAAAGCCTGCCATAAGACGTGTCCTCACGCAGCTATAGATGGTGCTCCGGTGATGTTCATCAAGGTGATACGGAATGCATGCCACCTCCCAACTTTATTCGTGCATGCAGTCTCACTTACCAGCTCGCACTGTTGATGTGCCCTGTATCTCTGATCAGTCTTACATGTTGTTTGCCAAGCCTGTAAATATTGGCGAACACATATAGGAATCATCATGCCTACACTCTGTTCTGCGTGTGTTTATATTTAACTACTACTTCGCTGGTCATCATCATCATCACGATCAGGGCCACCAGACGAGCTATGGCGTCAAGTCTAAGGTCTGACACTGTGGTTTGATGGTCGAGCCCCGGTGGTGGAAAAAATATACAGGTGGTATACAGTTTCTGATCAAAAGTCCGGATTAAATTCCAAACCTCTCCGCTGTGTTCAAAGGGAGTCGTTAATTCAATTATCCCTAAGAAACTATTCAAATGCCTCATTCGAATAGAATAGGCAGGATAGATTAAAGTGAGGATCCTGGCACAAGTGGAAGCAATGCCAGGACTCAGAGCTAAGGGCACCGTGGTCGCCAACCCACGCTCCAAAGTTCAGAGCCCCTGGCCCCCTTTTAGTCACCTCTTACGACAGGCAGGGGATACCCTGGGTGTTATTCTACCGCCCCCACCCACAGGGGGAGCTGTCCCTTCACTATTGTTAGTTCATTTCGGTGTTTTCCAAATTCATACGTTCGCTTAAGTGCGGCCAGTATCCAGTATTCGGGAGATAGTAGGTTCGAACCCCACTGTCGGCAGCCCTGAAGATGGTTTTCCGTGGTTTCCCATTTTCACACCAGGCAAATGCTGAGGCTGTACCTTAATTAAGGCCACGGCCGCTTCCTTCCCAGTCCTAGCCCTATCCTTTCCCATCGTCGCCGTAAGACCTATCTGTGTCGGTGCGACGTAAAGCCAATAGCAAGAAAAAAAAAAGATATTGCGACTCTATGAAGGACAGACTACGATGGTAGATATCGGAGGAAGTATCCAGACAGCAAAAATCAGGAAAGATGTAAGGCAGGACTGCTCTCTCTCACCATACCTTTTTAATGCATTCATTGAAGAAACCATAAATAAGCAAGACAAATACCAAAGGAGTAAACGTAAATGGGCACTATATCGAATGCATTCGATTTTCAGATGACATAGCAATTGTAGCAGACTCCGAGAAAGATTTGTCTAAGATGCTGAATGTATTGTCAACAGCATTGTCAGATTCATGTCAAAAAGACCAAGATATTAGTTGTGAGTAAACATCTTGAACGAATTCACACCAACATCAAGCTTACTGACAAGATAGTGGAACAAGTCATCAGTTTCCCTTATCTGGGAAACCTGGTCACCAATGACAACAGGTGCAGCAAAGAGATCAAAAGGCGAATATCACTTGCCAAATACGCGTTCAGTAATAAGATACATCTTTTAATCAGTGCATGTTTAGATTTTGGAATTAGAAAGACATTTTTGAGATGTGTGTCTGGGGACGAATGCTAAGAATTAAATGGATTGAAAAGAGAACAAACAAAAGCGTTCCGCAAGAAATTCAAGGGAAGGGAGGAATGATGTGAACGATACAAAGAAGAGCTAAATTCACTAGCCACATCTTGCGACACAATTCATTTCTTACCAATCTGGTGGAAGGAAAAATCACGGGGAAGAAAGGCCGAGGACGACCGAGGAAAAAGTTTCTTCAAGACTTGGCACAGAGTCTTCATTATGGTTCTTATTATGAAATGAAACGAGGAGCTGAGGACATAAAAGAATGGTTGCACAGACAAGGCACTGCCTTTAGATACTGATGATGGTCTTTTCGCCATCCAGAGAACTGCGGAAACCACATCGTTACGAGAATTATCTGGTGAAGCCAGCCTTCCTGTATACGGGGACAGTGTGTGTGTGTCCTGCCGTGGACATATTCAGTCTGTCATGAAGTTGAATAATAATAATAATAATAATAATAATAATAATAATAATAATAATAATAATAATAATAATAATAATAATTATAATAGGACCCGTGCGAGAAATCTCGCATGTTCATGTAGTATATGGTGGAGTAGCTCCCAGGTGAACTAAGGAATACACAAATCTGTACAATATTAGTCAGTCTACTTACTGCTTTATGTAATCTTAGATTTCTTAACATTTATGGTATCCGTTTGAACGGAAGCAAGTGTGGATCAGTGGTAGAGTGTCGAGCTCCGGATCCAAGATAGCGGGTTCAAACCCGGCAGAGGAAGTCGGATTTTGGAAGGGCGGAAAAAAGTCCATTCGACACTCCATGTAGTACGATTTCGGCAAGTAAAAGATATCAGGTGACACATTTGGTGTTTACCCGACAAAATTCATTAAATCTCAGCCACAGACGCCCAAGAGAGTTTCGGTTCACTCGGTCTGTCATCTAGTGGGCCTAGAGTAAAACGGAACGTCGAAATTCACGAGCAACAGCCAGATGGCGTCAAATTGAAATGTCTGCATACGGTAGCCGAGGCCGTACGATTATTATTATTATTATTATTATTATTATTATTATTATTATTATTATTATTATTATTATTATTATTATTATTATACTGACGAATGTTCCCGAAGTAATTTTTGGTTTTACTATCATTTTCTTAGCTGATAATTACAGCATATGACACAAAAAGGCGTCTCAGCGGCCAAACTTTGAAGTGGACAGCAAAAGTATTTGCAAATCGCACACTTCGTACAATTTTTTAAAATCAGTTTTTAAAGAAATGATCGATATTTATGAAATGAGAGTGCGATTAGTCACTGCTAATGTCTATTCTTCTTTTGAACGCTCATTTGTCACGATCGGTTACTTATGAACGCCGCAAAAGGGATCTGTACTACTGAAATAATATATATGATAATATTTGTTTTGCGTCCCACTAACTATTTTTACGGTTTTCGGAGACGCCGAGGTGCTGGAATTTTGTCCCGCAGGAGTTCTTTTACGTGCCAGTAAATCTACTAACACGAGCTGACGTATCTGAGTTCCTTCGAATACCACCGGACTGAGCCAGGATCGAACCTGCAAAAGTTCGGCTCTATCCCCCGAGCTTATTAAAAAATTGAATTTATTCGGCTTTTGGCCCCAGCAGCCATTAAACCATTTTAAAATTTACAAGCCACACAAAAATGTATATATACATCTGACTGATACAGGAAAGAAGTGATAGAAATGGCAGACAGAAAGTATCACCTGGGACAGTCTCTCTCACACCACACACTCCCTGGATGTTCTGACCTTCACAGTTCATGATTTTATTTTTTCCCCTTTGAACGTGACAAAATCAATATAAATTTTTTATTAAATAAGCAAACAAAAATTATATATTTAAACCACTATTTTTGAGAAATTCAGCTAAAATCGCTTATGATCTCTCGTTGACAGGAGAAAGAACTGGCACACTGGTTAGAAATGGAGTTCCAATTTTAATCAGTTTTGATACCGCCCGAGCTACTCAGCTGGACTCGTGAAGTTGAGGCCGTCGTTCTGTCCTGCAGTGTCGTGGAGGACGGACGTCTCGTGTCTTGCTTCAGTGAAATGGGCGACGTGTCTCTGGCGTGCAGAGTGAGGATCGGCAAGTGATCGAACGAGGACTGCTAAGAGTGCTGGTGGCCGTTAAGACACAGACAATCCACGACGTGCAGTACTGTAGTTATACAGCAGAGTGGAGTAATGTGTGTGTGTACTGCCGTGAAGTACCGAGTAGTAGATAGTGCGAGTAGAGAGAGCGCAACTTTCATCTTGAGTGTACAAGTATTTAGTAGCTAACAAACCGCAGTCAGAATTAAATGTTACCAGTTGTGTCTATTTATCCTTCCACCCCCCCCCCCCCCGTAACGTTACAATACGTTAGCGATTAGCAGTCGATTAACACGAACGTTTTTGAACTCGACGAGTGTGCAGAATAACGTTTTGCAAATATTTCTTTGATATCAGACGATTATATCAATATATTCTACCCGCTGGCCTGAATGCTGCTTGATAGTCTCCTATTTTTGTTTTTCTCTGTCGATAAGGCGTTCGGATACAGTTTTGTATCTATAACTGCTTGCATCTTTTCGGTCTCTCATTTTGTGTAACGGGTAAATGAATGCGTTTTTTCCAATCTTCAGGAATTTGCCATGTTCGCCAAATGTCTTGCATATTTGAAATGATTTTGAATGGTGTTTGGTCGTACTAATTTTAGTGAAGTTCTGCTACAGTTACATCTTCGCCAAATACTTGAGTTTTTAGTCTATTTATATATGTGTTCTGCCGTCTAAGGAGCACGTAGAACCTTTATTTAGCACGGGTCTTCTTGTTCTTATCTTCCCAAAACTTCCTCATCCTTTCACTATGGGCTTGTCTTCTCTCTCGTGTCCAAACATTTTTGAGTTTTAAGTTCCTGGCTGTTGGTTTCTTGGATGTGAACTTACGTGAATTGATTTTCTGTCTGAATGTGGTCCGTGTAGTTGCCAGTGGGTCAAGGTCGCTTTGAATGTCTACCAACCAGCGTAATTTGGTTTGTCGGGTTTCGTTAATGAAGATCATCTTGGTCATTCGAGATTATTATTATTACCGCTAAAAACAATTGTGTAATTTATCATTTACCGATGTTAACCAAATATATGTGTAGGTATAATTTTGCTAGGGGCTTTACGTCGCACCGACACAGATAGGTCTTATGGCGACGATGGGATAGGAAAGGCCTAGGAGTTTGAAGGAAGCGGCCGTGGCCTTAATTAAGGTACAGCCCCAGTATTTGCCTGGTGTGAAAATGGGAAACCACGGAAAACCAGGGCTGCCGATAGTGGGATTCGAACCTACTATCTCCCGGATGCAAGCTCACAGCCGCGCGCCTCTCCGCGCACGGCCAACTCTGTGTAGGTATAAAAGGACGCATGGATTTACATCGGACGAGAACCACCGCTCTTCACGTGAGTCTCAAATGTATTCTAAATCAAGGTACATGTCATAAGCCCATGAGACTCGATGTCTGCGGCTTAAAAATCTATACCACAATACACCATACTGCTCATTACTGCATACAGTTACGTAGGAAAGCCACAAATTATTCTTGTTCTCGTATTGTTGATGAAATTTGTTTTGTTTTTTAAACCATTCAATTTTAGTGTCGACTCTTAAAATCTATACTGGTGATAACAATGAGATGGAGTTTGTTCCGGATAGGCTCGAAAACTATTGGGCCGACTGAGCTGAAGTTTGGTAAGGATACATCATGAAAGACTACTGACAAAAATGAGTGCTATTGGACTAGATTTTTTTTTTTTTGCTAGGGGCTTTACGTCGCACCGACACAGATAGGTCTTACGGCGACGATGGGATGGGAAAGGCCTAGGAGTTGGAAGGAAGCGGCCGTGGCCTTAATTAAGGTACAGCCCCAGCATTTGCCTGGTGTGAAAATGGGAAACCACGGAAAACCATTTTCAGGGACTAGAAAAGAGTGACTGAATGGGTGCCTATACTTCTAGAAAACAGAACTCAGAGAATTAGAGTAGGCGAAGCTTTATCTGATCCTGTAATAATTAAGAGGGGAATTCCTCAGGGCAGTAATACTGGACCTTTATGTTTTCTTATATATCAATGATATGCGTAAAGAAGTGGAATCAGAGATAAGACTGTTTGCAGATGATGTTATTCTGTTCAGAGTAATACATAAGTTACAAGATTTTGAGCGGCTGCAGGGTGATCTCGATAGTGTTGTGAGATGGACGGTGGGCAATGGTATGATGATAAACGGGGTTAAAAGTCAGGTTGTGAGTTTCACAATTAGGAAATGTTCTCTCAGTTTTAATTACTGAGTTGATGGGGTGAAAGAACCTTTTGGGGATCATTGTAAGTATCTAGGTGTTAATATAAGAAAAGACCTTCATTGGGGTAATCACATAAATATGATTGTTAATAAAGGGTACAGATTTCTGCACATGGTTATGAGGGTATTTAGGGGCTGTAGTAAGGATATAAAGGACAGGGCATATAAGTCTCTGGCAAGACCCCAACTAGAGTATGGTTCCAGTGTTTGGAACCCTCACCAGGATTGCTTGATTCAAGAACTGGAAAAAATCCAAATAAAAGCAGCTCGATTTGTTCTGGGTGATTTCCGACAAAAGAGTAGCGTTACAAAAATGTTGCAAAGTTTGGGCTGGAAAGATTTGGGAGAAAGGAGACGAGCTGCTCGATTAAGTGGCATGTTCCGAGCTGTCAGAGGAGAGATGGCGTGGTAGGACATCAGTAGACGAATAAGTTTGAGTGGTGTCTTTAAAAGTAAAGATACAGTTGGAATTCAAGAGGACAAATTGGGGCAAATATTCGTTTGTAGGAAGGGAAGTTAGGGATTGGAATAACTTACCAAGGGAGATGTTCAATAATTTTCCAATTACTTTGCGATCATTTAAGAAAAGGCTAGGAAAACAACAGATAGGAAATCTTCCACCTGGGCGACTGCCCTAAATGCAGATCAGTAGTGAATGATTCCCGAGTCACGCAAGGGTTACTTTCGATTTTGATATGTATCGAGCTAGTGGGTGATTTTACAGGGGGTATGTTCCAAATTAGGGCAATGTTTTCTCTACGTCAGCTAAAATTACGGTTAAACGGTTGGCTCTATCGCAAAACGAAGTGCACCGTGTGACCACGAAATTACATTTTCTTCAAGAAACGTCATTTGCATTTCCTTCGTAACTTTGCTTTCGAGAAAATCCAGCCTTCTTGCAATTTTGGCTGTGGTTGCCTTCACCTACTCATTTCGCGCGTGAAGCCATGTTCGTCATTATTCGTGTAAAGTCGTTGTTCATTTGTTAACAGGCCAGCGCGTCATTATGCGGAAAAGCTTTTTTTTTAAAAATACAAGTATGCCATTTGGTTAGACACCATTTGGGCAGATGGCGGTGATAAGGATAAGGATGGTGCTATATCTTCTCGCCATGAGGCCGGTCATGGCATTACTACAGGGTGGGGAGGCCATGGTAGAAAAGTAGTAGTTAATGGGGTGTAACAGTTAGGCGATTATCTTTATTAATTATTTCAGTTGGTGCTTTCTGCATCAGGATTTATAGAGTAATACCTGTTGCTCACGGTAACATTTTCTGTCAAATTTATTGTACAATAATTTAATTTTTATAAAATTTCTGTTGCTCATGGTCAAATTCAAGTTTTATAAAACCTTTGATAAAACTTTTGAAAAAATAGGACATGTTCTATTCCGTAAAATTAATTTTACGAAACGAATCAATCAGCGAAGCTGACATCACGATGATGCGTGAGAAGATTGTGAAGCTCGATTGCAAACAAACAAAATGTCAGGATCCGGGTGGACTAAGGAAGCTGTTAGTGTTTCACTGGACGAATGCCAGAAATATCCTTGTTTGTACGAAGTTCAAACGCCACTTTACCACAGCAGAAATGCAAGAAGAGACGCAGAAAAAACAATCGTCTAATTCCTATATGAATGCTGGTCTTCTAACCTCAACTAATTTTCGACCAAGTACAGCAATTCTCTGCCTTCTCTTCTTTTGATCCTATCCCGAGTCCAGCATTTCCTGGCATTTTTTTTCTTCCTTTTTACCTCTGTAGGCCTACAACAT
Organism: Anabrus simplex; assembly: GCF_040414725.1. Lineage (NCBI taxonomy): Eukaryota > Metazoa > Arthropoda > Insecta > Orthoptera > Tettigoniidae > Anabrus > Anabrus simplex. The sequence goes on along the minus strand of NC_090274.1, from coordinate 69,980,332 downwards.
ATAATTGCAGGTAAAGCAGCAAGTTTTGCCGTTTGTTGGAGCCATAGTCTCAAACACTGTAAGTTGAACAGCTGATTCGTGGTTTAAAAGTTTATCGATAGATGGCAACACATACACATCTCAGTTTAGAAGTGAGTTCATAGATGGCCATCTTGAAGCTTCCACCACTTCCACGGATTCTATAAAATAACTTTACCGTGAGCAACATAATTTGCTTCCACCAAATTTTCATAAAATTAATTGTACAACAAATTTTACGAAACATTTTACCGTGAGCAATAGGCATTAGATTGGTGTCTTGTAGAAACTGGATCAGTGCTCAGTAGATCTTGTTATCGTGGTTTTGAAGAAGAATGTTAACATTTGTGAGCAATGGGATACGTAATGACCGAAGATGTGCGAATAACTTTGTTCGATGTTGCTCATACCTAGAACAAGAAAAGACTATGTGATTCAGATCCGCATAATCGTAATCGTCATGTGGGCAAACTGTTGTTGTAGTCACTTCGATGCGGTGGAGGTGGTGAGGGTAGCATCCGTGTCCAAGCCTCATCCGGATGATGGTTTTTAGATGTCTCCTTGCAATATTGTATCCCCAGAACCAGTTTTTTTTGCGGTATTGTTGTTTGCAGTGTTGCGTAATGTGTGCGGAAAAGCTTTTGGATTCTACACTTGTATCAGTGTGAGTGCTAAGCGTGCTCATCCATGTTTGAGAGGACTGCTATGGGCTGTAGTTTATGTATTAAGCCATTAGCATACTCATCTTCATTATACATCACCGCGTTTCTCTCAGTCTTGTATATACAGAATGACCCAAATGTCCGTTAACATTTGACGAGGTAGTACTTCACGGAATATTGGAGGTAGAGAGGTAATCATTGATACACATCATTGGCATGACATGGGGTTTTAATAACACCAACAACAAGTGCGCAAACAGGCCAACAGATGGCGATGGACAGCAACACGTCAGTGATGCCGCATGAGACCCGTGAACGGTATAAAAGGAGCTGTCGTGTGAGAGGGCGGGTCGGTGGGTGCAGAGTGGTACTTCGACCCACAAGTGGTCACGGCTGGTGCAACAGCTCTGTTCTCCGACCAGCCAACCGAGCAGAGGAGGTGTGGCCACGGTTCTACCGTGGCTCTACGCCTCTGTATTCGGGAGACGGTACAGGGCTGGACCTCACGGCTGGAATTCTGTGGTTTTCCATTCTCCTGCACTAAGGCGAATACCGGGACAGTTCCTAGTATATGATACGGCCGCCATCCCCCTCACCTTCTCCGTGCAATCCATTCACCGTAACGAATCTCTCGGCCTGAGAGACGGCGTCACCGTCTAAGAGGCCCGCCTCCCACTTCAGGGGAGAAATGAAAACATTTAGTTGTAGCAATAGTAGAGAGGGCGTCAGATGCGCCTGCAATCGTAGCACGTCATACATGGCCTCCTCGGTCCCCCGACTTGAATCCGTGTGATTATTAGTTGTTGGGTTACGTGAAGTCGCAAGTCTACCGCGATTGTCCCACCTCATTAGGGATGCTAAAAGACAACATCCGGCGGCAATTTCTCACCATACCTACGGATATGCTGTACAGTGCTGTTCACAACTTTGTCACTCGACTACAGGTATTGTTGATGAATGATGGACGACATGTTGGGCAGGTGTTATAAAGAACATCGTCTTTGCGATACCTCGATTGTTATGCTAATTATTGCTTGTGTATCGTATGAAGCGCCATCTGTTCCAGATTTTGTGTGCTTTATTTTGGTTTCAGTATAACCCCATGACATGCCAATCAAATGTACCTCCAATATTCCGTGAAGTATCACCTCGTCAAATGTTAACGGACTTATATTCCGTGTTTACCTTTTTAATATAGTGTACATAGGTTTAGGATTCATAATTTAGTGCGTTTATAATTCAAATGTAATTTTGCAACACTAACCACTTTAACCCTTGCTCAAAAATCCGTACGAAGAACGGTTACTTTAGCTAGTAGGCTATAATGTAAAATATACCTATTAAAACACTATATGACATACCTCTGAAGGAACAGATTAACATTATGTTATAGTGAGTGTTCTCAGTGCTTCCACGCACTGAAAACTTTGTAAGTTATATTACTGATGAAAATTGCTGTTTAAAGTGATCAGACAAGAGGCCATCGGCTCATCATCATCATCATCATCATCATCATCGTGTTAAAAGTGGAAAATCCTCACTGAATGCCATTACTAAAGTTGCTTTTATCCCTTGAAGCACTTGTTCTCAACTTTCTTGTAGGAGACACGAAAGAAAAGTATGCGAACTTTAGATAACCGCCCTCTGCTTCCTTTGTAATGTATAATGAAAAGATGAACGCCAGGTGGACGTCTTGGTAGGATCTGCTATCATTCCTAGCTGGTCAGGGTTTGAGAGTACATATGCTGATTATTTTGTGTTGCAACCGAAAAGGTACAGCTCTCAAGAAAAAAATACAAATCTTCATATTAAACTCATTAAGTTTGACTACTGAAATGGAGTACTAAAAAATCCAATTTCTATATCAGCTTAGGAACTGGAAATCCCGTATCTTATTCTTCCTGGCCGGCGGAATGCATTTCCGCAAAACAGACTAACTTTACGGCAAAACTTCTTACTTTCATTGCTGCAATATTGCACATATCTTTACGGCAAAATATTAGAAATCATATATGAAGTGTCCAACAGCTTACCTTTAAAACTGGCAGCGCAGCACACTACTTTCCGCGGTGAAATACTTGTCCTAGAATGGGAACAGATGTTCAATTCTTTTAACGTATCGTACTCCAGTAAAGGTTTCATAGTTAATAGTTTTTAAGTCCATTCTTTAAACGCTTGAAGTGACAAGAAAAATATAAATGCACTTCGATTATCACTGTCGATACTTCGTTCCCAATACCTACGTAAAGCGGTAACTTTCGACAGTGTACATGGAGATACCCAACACAGCATACAGCCTTCTACCTTGTGTATAAAGAGTAACTATGGCCATAGAGTCAACACAATCTTCGATCAAGCGCCATCTACAAGCAGCAATAGTTATGTATGCAGGATGGGATAGGATAAACGCGGAGTTGTAAAACTTACGTCGTACCTTTGTAAAGAATTTTTACGGTAATGAAAATTCGTTTTGGCGGAATTTCCTTTACGTTTTTGTGCATTTGCTATCCAGCCTTCCTGGCCATTTTCAGAGTTTATCTGGGGCGGTGCTCGATGTATATTTCACCCGGATGCTCTTCTTAATGCCAATCCTATGTAGAAGGATGTAATCACTATTGCGTGTTTCTGTGGTGGTTAGTATAGCATTGCGTGTATATGAACACAAGTTATTTCGTATGGAAAAGATGAGGGTACAAACCATACATCATATTGTCAGAGAGTGTGAAACGCGGGCATACACAGGCAGCAAAGTGGATTTCCTGATGGCAACTTCAGAAGCAATACAGTGGATCACTGATCTTGACATTCAGTTGTAGGGAGCCTTTTCTTGTTCATTGTTTTCTTGTTATGTAAATATGTATATAATTTATATCTGAACTCAACTTTATTGTATGGGCCATACGCTAAATAAATAAATACATGAATAATTACAGCCTTGCTTAAACATACAAAGTGTTACAACAAATAATCACCAGATCTTCAGAGCTGCACATCCAGTGACGATATCCAGTTGAGAGCTTCGTCGGTGGTTCTGTGATCTCTATGGTCCCTCTTGAACTTAAGTAACTGACATTCCATTACCACATGTGGCGTATTCCTACATTCACAATAGGGATGTTCGGCTTTATTTCACTTACTAGCATTTATTCGCGGCTTCGCCCGCGTTTATTAAATTCAACCGTTGGATTTTTAAACTATTTATTTAATACCAAAATAAAAAATTACTAACACACACCGTTTTCACGCGAATAGCATACGGTATTTCATTTTTAATAACACTGTTACTTTCAATTCTTAAGATACCGCATTGGTGGATGGTTCAAATAATATTAAAACTATACAAAAACAAACAAATTTTCTTTATAGAGCTTCCGGATAAACTGTATCAAGTGTCCTTCCTTTTGGAGCTAAGGCGTATAGTACGTTTGCCTTCCCAACTCGTGAACAACCCACGTACAGTTGACCAGGGGAAAACACAGTTTCCGAACATCGAGTCCTACAACTTCAGGCGATTGTCCTAGTGCCTTGTTGATGGAAAAAACGAAACTCGAACAAACGGGGAAGTGCAGAACTCTAAATTGGAACGGTATATCCAAAGGGATGATTTGAATCTGAGGAATGAATACTACTTCACCCATCCCCCTGTAGGTGGGGGCGGTAGAATAACACCCACGGTATCCCCTGCCTGAGGCGACTACATCGAGCTCGATAGCTGCAGTCGCTTAAGTGCGGCTAGTATCCAGTATTCGGGAGATAGTAGGTTCGAACCCCACTGTCGGCAGCCCTGAAAATAGTTTTCCGTGGTTTCCCATTTTCACACCAGGAAAATGCTGGGGCTGTACCTTAAGGCCACGGCCGCTTCCTCCCCACTCCTAGCCCTTCCCTTTCCCATCGTCGCCATAAGACCTATCTGTGTCGGTGCGACGTAAAGCAAAAAAGAGGCGACTACAAGGAGCCTCAGGGGCCGTGAGCTTTGGAGCGTGGGTTGGCGACCAGGGGGCCCTCAGCTGAGTCCTAGCATTGCTTCCGCTTACTTGTGCCAGGCTCCTCAATTTTACTTTTCCTATCCGAGCTCCCTTGGTCCACTCTTGTTCTTTTCCGACCACGACGCTATTAGGTTTGCGAGGGCTAGGGAGTCTCATTTTCACGCCCTTCGTGGCCCTTGTCTTCCTTTGGCCGATACCTTCATTTTTCGAAGTGTCAGATCCCTTCCATTTTTCCCTCTGATTAGTGTTATATAGAGGATGGTTGCCTAGTTGTACTTCCTCTTAAAACAATAATCACCACCACCACCACTACTTCACCCACGGTACGTCCAGTCATGATGATGGCTTCAATAATATTCGGCATCAGTTTTTAGACTGAGAGTTGTGTTCCATTGCAGACGGAAGATGGATTCTTATTCCTGAGAAGAATAATCGGTACCAAAATCGCCCACTCCAAGATTATCGAGGGTACTCCAGGTGACTCGCAAGTTGTTCAAAAGCTGTGTCTTGTATTTGACAACCCCTTCATCTGTATTACATGCCCTATCTATAGACTTTTAAATTTGTAGAACACCAGATAATTGTAAAAGTTGCTTGTCGATGATGTTGACAGCTTTATTTCGTGGATTAAGAATTGCTCTGACACAGCCATCAGTGATCAATGAAATGCCATGGCCACCTACGACAAAAATTGTCGATCTCTGCTTGCCGTAGATCTGGCAGGGCATAGCTCACACACACGCAAACACTTCCATAGTTAAGGTAAAGTGAAGCCAGAATTGGACCTACTATGATTTTTCCGTATTTGGAAGTCTAGGTTGGCCTAGATAGAATAGTTTCATTTACACTGGATGACATGGTGCCTGATAACCATCTTCAGGGCTGCCGACGGTGGAGTTCGAGCCCACGATCACCCGAATGCAAGCTGATTGCTACGCATCCCGAATCATACAGCCACTCGCTCGGTGAGTCGAATGGAGGTTACCTAGGAGAATAATGGACTCTGTTATAGAGGGTAAGAGAAGTAGAGGGAGACCAAGACGACGATGGTTACCCACTATTTAAAGATTAGAGATATAGAACTAAATGAGGCCACAGTACTAGTTACAAATAGAGGATTGTGACGGAGGTTAGTAAATTCACCGAGGCTTGCAGACTGAACGCTGAAAGGCATAAATGTTTACTATAATGAAGATATGAAAACCTACAACCTGTTTTCCAGTCTTTGACCGGGTCAGGGATGTAATGAATGAATCATATATAGGCTATTAGTACGATGGGGTCGCCACTCCCAAAGTGATATATTAATGAGTAATTGATGCTATGAAATGAGAATGGAGAGTGTTGCTGGAATGAAAGATGACAGGGAAAACCGTAGTACCCGGAGAAAAACCTGCCCCGCCTCCGCTTTGTCCAGCACAAATCTCACATGGAATGACCGGGATTTGAACCACGGTATCCAGCGGTGAGAGGCAGACGCGCTGCCGTTTGAGCCACGGAGGCTCTATATAATGAAGATATATGCAAGATAAATCCATACATAAAATGTTTATTTCTCCTTACAAGAATGTTTTCGTGTTCATAAGATCGTATCAAGAAATATCCATCGTAAGGATTTAAGTTGCGCGTCTTTCGTGGACTCGACGCCGCAGGTCGATCGTAAGGAGGTGGTAGTGAAGGTGTTGCGGCCGCAGTGCAGTGCTGGCGAGGGCTTGGTACACAGCTCCCCTTACCGCATGGGGGAGCGCACGGCTCGATACACTACAGGGGAAGTAGGCCAGCGTTCTACACCAGAACTCCCTAATTTTTAGTTGTCACATCCTCCTCATCATATAGCCGGACATATGTACCAGGCTCTTAGAAAACAGCTGCGGTTTTGCTGGTTACAGTCACAACAATAAATAATAACTAGTTTTGTATGCGTGGAAATTAAATTTGTGCACACTAATTGGTTACATCGCGCATACCTATCTACGAATGTCAATGTAAAATTTGTCATAAATGAAACATAACAATTGTTTTTAATTAAATGAAGTGAAAAATCTGCGGTAAATTAAGAAATACCGTCGTTATTAGAGAAATATGAATGCATACTTAAGGTCTGCAGACAGGACTCCTTTATGTCGTATTCCGCTGCTGGTGCCGTCTTTTGTTAATTTCTTGAGCTCCAGGGCTAGTACTGAGGAATGGGAGCGCTATGTCTCTGGATTCTCATTATCTTTGTCCATATGACTAGAGTGGCCAGTTCAAACAGCAAAATGGGGCTCAACAGCATTCACGATGTTAGTTCGTTCTTCAATGAGGCAAATGACTATGTTATAGTGATGTGGTTGGAACTCGACGGAAAAACAACTAAGGACGCATTCAACAACTTGGTGCTGCTCATTACAGAGAAATATCTTATCTACCACAAAAAAGGATTATTGTTGAAAGAAAAATAGCACGATCCCTGGACCAATAAATCACCAGTCCACAGAATTCTTCTTATGTACATTGGCCATAGCTTTTTGTCGCCCATTAAATCTTACATATCGCTATACACTTCAGGAAATTATGCCATTGACAACTGAAGCAATGAAACGAAAACAAAGAACTTCAGTGAACACAGACATCACACACGAAATTGTTGAAAGTGTAAGACAAACAAAAGACATACGTGTGTTACTGTGATCGTAGCACCAAAAGTATTTGTAAAGTACTAATGTAGGTGTACATAATATTCTCCAAAAATAAAATATTTCTTCATTTACCGCAGATTTTAGACTTCAACTGTGTAAAAGCAATTATGTTTCATTTGTGACAAATTTTACAGTGACATTTCGTAGATAGGAATGCGCGACGTAACCCACTAATTTAATTTACAAACAACGGACACTATTTTTAAACAATGGTGTTACATTCCCTTTTAAGAAAATCAATTCATCATAAATATGTCTTTCTTCAAATAAAACTCAAATTGATATTCATTTATTTGCATCTAAGGAACGTTTTCGAGAGATCTGTATGGAATTTGGAGTCGACAAGTGTAGGATTAGTGCAGCGAAAGGAGGAAATTGACTCAGGTCCTATGAAACTATCATGAATGAAATAATCAGCTCTCTAGAGTGTGATAAGATGAGGCCTCTTACACAAAGGGGCAATCTACCTTTCTCAGTCATTATCAGCTGCCTCTGTGGATCAGTGGTAGTGTTTCGGCCTCCGGATCCCAAGATAGCGGGTTCAAACCCGGCAGCGTGTCGTACGATGTCGGCATGTAAAAGATCTCTGGTGACACATTTGGTGTTTACGCGACAAAATTAATTAAATCTCAGCCACAGACGTCCAAGAGAGATCCGGTTTACTCTGTTTAACATCTAGTAGGCCTAGAGTAAAACGGAACGTCGAAATTGACGAGCAGACAGCCAGATGGCGTCAAATTGAAATTTCTGCACACGGTAGTTGAGGCCATACGATTATTATTATTATTATTATTATTATTATTATTATTATTATTATTATTATTATTATTATTATTATTATTATTATCCATCAATACCTCACATCACATCCGGTAAGATCACATCGGCCATCTGTACTGCCGGACTGAGAGGCTCAGACGGTTGAGGCGCTGGCCTTCTGACCCCAATTTGGCAGATTCGACCCTGGCTCAGTTCGGTGGTATTTGAAGGTGCTCAAATAAGTCAGCCTCGTGTCGGTAGATTTACAGGCACGTAAAAGAATTCCTGCGAGACAAAATTCTGGCACCTCGGCGTCTCCAAAAACCTTCAAAAGTAGTTAGTGGGACGTACAATAAGAACATTATTATGAGATCACATCGACCATCTGAACTCGAACTAGGGTTACCACCTGTCCCGTATTTGAAGTGAAAAGTTTGTGTCCCATATTATAAACTGTTGTCCCGTGAAAACGAGCTTTTGTGGGCTTTTTTGTCTCTAAATATTTTAAGATGCATATTTGATTTCAGCGCCATTGAAGTTTAAAGTAGCTCCATTATGTTTTCTCTCTGGAGCCTCAAAACGAGGAAATCTATTTCTAATGTCTTTTCTGGACGTTTTGTCATACCTAATGCATGGTATTGAACCCTTGAACTTACCATTCCATCGTTGGTCGGCCACGGCTGCTACAGTAGAACAATCTAGAACTCTTAAATCATGGGTCGTTGCGGGAATAAATTCGGTCACGATCTTAACCAAACGATGGGGTTCAGAAGAGAGCCTAACTACTTGAAATGAGGAGCAAAATGTGCTTACTAACTTTTATTAAATTGAAATAGCACGATAACATTATGAATTTAATATGCATTCTTGAACAGAAAAATTATAAATTATTGATTTTTGAATGTTTCAAACACAGTCACATTACATAGCGTTGATTGGTTTCTTACAATATCGAAGAGTTGCTTCGGAGAAGTTAATATATTAGTGGACAGCGAAACTGAAAAACTGAAAAAGGGAAGACCTGAAAACCGGGCACCTATTATTCCAAACGAGAACTGAGAGTTAATCCACACGATCCGTGGAAAATCTGACTTTCAACAAGTAGAACGCCGGATTTTCTCTCAATTAAGGTTATCCACCAGTCGAATACCCTTTACGGATACGAAACACCCGCCGAATGGACCCTTAATCGAACCAAACTGACTATCAGTTGCTTTGGATAGGTTGCGAAATATTATGGGAAAGCATGGTGTTCACTACGAGTTAACAGCATCATTCACAATTGAAATAAAATTCCACCATGTATTTGTCATTCATGACACCCTTAAGTGATAAGGTAATCCCGATGCTAAATGTGCATCACCCAAAACAGCTGTTCGGAAGGAACCAACAACAACATGATCCATGAGGATCTTACGTTATGTCGTTCTAAAGGAACAAAACTGCGAAATGCAGGAAACACTTATTCATCATGCATTTAGAAGAAATGCCAAACACTGAAGTTAATTAAAAAGTGGAAAGTCACTTGAAAAGTATTATTATCGAACCGATTTTCAGGTTAGAAATGTGTTTGTTATGCTTAATAAAATTACCAGTCCACGTTAAAAATTACTACAACTTTAAGGAATTCTTTCCCTTGAAAAACAATGCTACCAGTACAGATCTATCTATTTATTGTCTGTCCCAACACACTACTTATAAAGTGATTACTTACTTACTTCAACTATGAATAAAATGAAAGTACGACAAGATTGAAAATAAAATATTGTTACTGGCTGACGAATCGAAACCGCATTCGCAACTCAAGTCTCACACTAATACACTGAGTGTCAATATGCACACTATTAAACGAAACGGACGTCAAAACGATAAAACAAATAAGTCCGTAAAAATAAATTAACATATCGAAGTCATTAAAGCTCAACACGCGCGGAGAATTACAGTAAAATATAATTAATCTAGATCAGGTTGATATCCAACATTTGGGCAACCCTCAGCCACCGATAGCGGTCCCGTTATCTCAAGAAGAGCTACGCATTGACCCTCTTCATAAATCATATCATACTGTAGATGCTACCTTCGTCCAGGCCACTTCAACAAAAGAAAAAAAAACATTTAATCTGAGACTTGAGTGTGTACAGCTGCCATCCCAGACCTATCGTCGGGCTCACTTGAAATCTGTACATCCTAACACTAATCACTATGTACATGATACCTTCCAAATTCTATCGTCGGGCGTGAACTAGGACGTCTCATCATCAGTGACTCCAAGGATAACATGTGACGTCCTAAATCTATCGTCGGGCGTCAAAGTGGGTCGTACTACACCTCCCTTAACATATCAGGCGAACTAGCAATTTCAAACAACTCCGACATTCAATACTAAACCTGGTCCAACTAACAACACACGACGGAACACGTCTCTTACGATCAAACGAAATGCAAGTAGAAAAATACAGTAAGTCTCTACCTCGTTACGATACGTGAACTGAAAAATAAATATACGTGACGAACGATTCTCCACCCCAAACACAATCTCAGCCTGTGCACTGAAGTTTTAGGGAAGCAATGATAATTTCCAACGCACGTTTACCATAGTGGATGCCTTCAAAATAATAATCATCACTACCGCATTCGAAACTCTCCAATCGCCTATCATCAATTCCAACCATTTATATCAATGACATATCTAGTGGACGAAATTCAATACACCCCAACCATGGGTCTAAAATGCTCTTTCATCCTTGAGGTCGCATTATCTTAATATTCGGACGGGCTTTAAGTAACACATCGCTGGACGTTTACTACCAAGATTTTAACCTTTTACTAGAGTCGTTTTCACTTGGGATCTTACTAGAAATCTACGGTGCTTCACACAGTAGTCGTCTCAAATTCGGATTGGTAGCGGAAAACAATACAGCCTGCCTCAACACAGCCTGTTTCCTAAATACTTCCTCTGCAAAAATATAGCCTGTCTCAAACTCTCTCCTCGCTTTATTCCAGCGGTATCACTTAAAATCCAGGCTTCATTTCATCTATCTCTCTCTCATCTCCACATACATATAAATTCATCGCTCTCAATCCCCTTTTCTTATATTTCCAAGACCCTTTTTCATAATTCAATCCCCTGGTGAAAACAACAACCACTGTAAAACACATCTCTTACTTTACTGTTATTACGACTTTCAGACCTCGAGAATCCAAGAACACACCGCGACTTTTCATATCATTGATATACACGATGTCTCAAAATTTTCCTTCCCATGAATAACTGTAACTCTATCAAATTTCACTGAAATTACCTAAATATGCCTGCGATCCTTGTAAAAATATACTGGTTAAATGCACTTTTAACATAGAAAAATTTCTTTATCCCGCGGTAGACATTATTATTATTATTATTATTATTATTATTATTATTATTTTTATTATTATTATTATTATTATTATTATTATTATTATTATTATTGACAAACATTTCCGAATTCAACTGATATTTGAAATTTAGGTATTCGCCACGACTAATTTATAACTTATAACTTCCCAAAATTCCACGCTTTGGACAATATCTCATCGAACATTAACACCAAATTTTAAGCGTCGCATTTTACCGTTTCTTGACATGAAATTTACACACTGAAAGTTCCACACGCTGACCAAAAATTTCAACACCTTTCGCCTGATAATTACGAATATCAACCCGACAATCATCTTGAAAAATTTGTTGGGACAGAACAAATAAAACTAACTACAACATAATATAAATATAGACAGACCTGCACAATGGTGACATTCCCAGCATTCTGGTTACATCGTCACCAGCTGACCTCGCTCCTTAGCCGTACATTTTCACAAAGAACATTATCATTTCCAACATCTCACTCTTACAAACACTACCCTTCTCACACACGATATTAAAATTACCACATAAATCGCGCACTTTTCTCTGTAATTGGCACCACGAACTTCCCTCGTTCTGCAGTCCTCTGCGACTGTCTGGTTCGTTCCCAGAGTTGTCTCTCTCCGTTACTCCAATAAAACAGGTGTTCAACAGATAAAGGGAGCAGAACTACTCTGAATAGCTTCCCCAACCCTCTTCACTTTCAAACGTACATGAGATGATATAAATAAAATCTGCTGTGTATATTTTAACCAACGCCTACACTTTCCTAGTTCGTCGGCAAACGTTCAGAACTTTTCCAATCACCTTCTCTTCTTAATCGAGTATGTGGACTTTAGCCACGGACATGTATTTAGTTATTTGTCGATTAATCTGGCGCGAATTTCCAATGACGACGGGCACAAGCTCCCGCGGCTTCAAGTTCCAGATCGACACTGAAAAATATACGGTGGGGGTTTCTTTTATAATCTCAGGAGGGACGCTATCCCCACTATTAAGCTTGATTGTGTAATATGCTAATTTTGCGTCCAATAGACCGATTTTGATGAGACTTGTCCCAGACTTCCGGACAGGCTTGCACTTATTTTAGATGTTAATCTTATAATTTTACCACACTCACAACAGGGGAAATAAATTATTTCTGCCCTGCGTTTCGCGCGTTTTCTTCATCCCCTGACCTTTGCACGTGTAGCTGGTTCACTGATCTGACGCTAACATGTACTTAGGCTTAACTGCATTTATGTTTTTCCCTGGGGGCTCTGTCTTCACGTAGGGTGTACGAATAATTTAACTTATTTATTTCTTTATTTACTGTATTGCCAAAATCCCTCGTTGTATAGTATTCCATGAATTTAAAGAATTGTCGGGCACTCGAGTTCCGCCGAGGTGTCCCGGTATTTCACGAGCTTGCCGTGAGATCCTTCCCACGCGACATCGGGGCTCTTAGGAGCGCAACATGGCTGCCCTCAAACATAAAAGTAGCTTCTTGATATCAAATAAATATTGAGAAAAAAAAGTATTTTTCTCTCCGTAGAATTATGGGTTCAGTATTGCATGTACTGTTAAGACGGTGTAAATTAGTTTCTTTATACGAATTTCGATAATTATCTTATTCTGTTGAAAATGAAACTAATTATAACCTCATTGAAATGGGTACCTTGCATTCCGGAAATAGAGGGTTCGAACCCCGCTGCTGGCATCCCTGAAGATGGTTTCCCATTTCCACATCAGGCAAATGTTGGCGTTGTGCCTTAATTAAGGGCACGGACGCTTCCTACCCATTTCTAGCTCTTTCCTATCCCATCCATCGTCGCCATAAGACTTATCTGTGTCGGTACGACGAAAAGAAAATTGTTTAAAAAAAGTTCCTAACGTTTGATTTTCAAGTATTCATGAAACTGTCCCTTATTTTTGTGAAAAATCCCGTTTTTAAAAGATAAATATCATTTATTTCTTATATCAAAAAGTGGCAACCCTAACTCGAACACCCTCTTTGATAATGTGTGTCAGTCATGGCCATCCATCATCAATACTTCACAACTCGGCCTGCACGGTTGCTAGGCAACACCACGTCACACATTTCGAATCTCTCTTCTTTTCGGAAAGTAGGCCTATGCATTCATCTTGACGCTCCTTTCCTTGACTTCCAATGGTTAAACTAAGTTTAGGTTGAATGGAGAATCCCAACTTCCAATACTTGTTTGTTTTTTATTGCTAGTCTATGTAATTATGTAACATAATCCAGCTTAAAATATAATTAAATCATTTGAAAAAATACATGCTTCATTCGTAATGTGGAACATCTTCGGCTAAAAAAATATACAAAAATTGGCATAAAATAAAAAACTTATGATGATGGTAAGATAAAATGTTCCTTTATGTTGGGTTAAAACCTCAGTAGCAAGTCAATGCTCGAGTTTAAAATTTAAAATCTGGCGTAAGGGATCTTCTTTCTTGGAAAGCTGGAGAAGTATGCAATTTTAATATATCGAGGATAGACTTAAAATGTAAAATTTAAAAAAATATTTAATACGGTATTTTGATATTTAACTTATATTTTTACATTTTAAGCCTATCCTCAAGAGATTAAAATTACATACTTCTTAATCTCTTCAAGAAAGAGGATCCCTTACATCAGATTTTTATCTTGAACTCGAACATTGACTTATTGAAGTTTTAACTCAACATAAAGGAACATTTTATCTTATTATCATCGTCATAAGTGGGTTTTTTTGTATTTTGTTTACGCCTATTTTCGTGTCCTTTTTAGTTGAAGGTGTTCTACATTAGGAATGAAGCATGTACGTTTTTAAATAATGTAACTAGAATTTAAGCTGGATTATGTTACATAATTACGTAGACTAGCAGTAAAAAAAAAAAAAAGTATTGGAAGGTGGGATTCGCTATTCAACCTAACCTCAATTGAGTTGATGCCAATACGAGACAAAAAATGAGGTTTATAAGTTCCAATAGTTCATCATCCTTTCACTTTGCTGTTTCCTCCTTTCTTGTTTCCAGATGTTTCCTTCTCCTTAAAACACTTCAAAGTTGGTATCAATCTTTGGAATCGTTAATTTCGTGACGCATATTTTCATATAACCCCCAGCCATCAGACAAATTTATATCAAAATGCCTTCAATATTTTGACATGTCAACGGCTTACAATTCAGCCACTCATGTTCGGAAAATGATCGTTACGAAATATTGTTCTCAAGTCCGTGGCAATTACTTTTTTTGCTAGTTGCTTTACGTCGCACCGACTCGATAGGTCTTATGGCGACGGTGGGACAGGGAAGGGCTAGGACTGGGAAGGAAGCGGCCGTGGCCTTAATTAAGGTACAGCCTGGTGTGAAAATGGGAAACCACGGAAAACCATTTTCAGGGCTGCCGACAGTGGGGCTCGAACCTACTATCTCCCGAATACTGGATACTGGCCGCACTTAAGCGACTGCAGCTATCGAGCTCGGTGTGGCAATTACTCTTGAAGAACAAGTACAGTAGTAAGTTTCATGTACAGGGCCGCCCAAAAGTCCGTGAACATTTGACGAGGGAATACCTCACGGAATATTGGAGTTAGAAAGGTAATAATTAACACACATGATTGGCATGACATGGGGTTTTATTGACACCAACAACGACTGCACAAACAGGCAAACAGATGGCGCTGGACAGCAACACTTCAATGCCGCATGGGACTCTTGTACGGTATAAAGAAGCTGTCGTAAGAGGGCGTCAGATGCGTCTGCAGTCGCGTCATGCTGACGTTGCTAGAAAGGGCACTGCTAGTGAAGCTTTATTTACTTCGTTTTCTTTTGATGTCAATAAAAACCCATGGACCGATGAGTCGAACAACAAAAACAACAAGAACAATGGAAATAATGTCACCCCCGGGTGTGAAATTGTGTAGCAAAAGTACGAGTACAGCCTGCATGTCACGCAAAGCCTCCAGAAGGTACAAAACAGACTGGCGGAGTGACGTCATATCCACAGCCCCCTGTTAGGGTTACGTTCCCTCCACCTGCAGCTCGATTAAAAAAGCGAATGGCTACAAATGTTTCAGAGGGAGTTTGTCATGACAACAGCATTATTTCATTCACCCTATTCCTGGATATAATTTTGTGAATTATATAGGAGCACACGCTTGCTTCATGTATACCCCGCGCGTGTTCCCAAATCTATCATTTAGTTGCGTCTCCGTTTACTCTTCCCATTACCTATTTAGAAGACACGTCATAAGCGTCTCGTCTCGTAACCCACGGCTAATGCTATAATCAGCAATAATGGAATCGAGGTTACTTCACTGTACACACTCAAGAAGACATGAACAGAACAATACTCAACACTTTAATGGAGAATCAAAGATTATTTTCTTAAATTATAATTATAATTATCAACATGTGAGTGCTACTTGTACCGAACTTTGTCAGTTTATAACGTAGACTTGCGTTCCTCTACAACGGGTGCATGGAAAGAAATTGCACAGTTCCAGCCCTTCAGGCAAGCAACTCAATGTTGAAAACATCCTAGGCATATGAGCTACGAATTTTAGGTAAATAAAATAAAGTACGAGAATATATTCTTTAATTTATTCCTAAAAATGTCAATTTCCTTAATCATCGTTATCCGGTCGATTAGTTCAGCAGTTTGCCTTTTTCTACCACTACGAGCGCCAATGCGAGTCAATGCGGAGTTTCACGTAAGCACTTATAACTTCATTCGGTGTGGACCACTGATCTCTATACGTGGATCGCTGATTGCAGCACTCCGCTGCAGGAGAAACTACGCCAAGTTGAGCGCGCTCTCCGCCATGTTGGTGTACCCATCCTAGAGCTCTCCTTATGAGGAAGCAATGATAATATAATCAATTTTATATCGCAATTAATGGCGCATTGGAATAATTAAAAGTATAGGGGCATGTTCACTCAAAGCATAAGGACATTGGGAACACCGACAAGTCATTCCGGGATAGCAATAAAAATGTGTATAATAACGGCCGACAAACATGCAATTAGCGATCGGTAATACAATACGAGTGAAAAACAGTTTCTGGAAACATTGCTGTAAATTTTATACATGTATGCCACGAAGTTATGCATTCTTAAGGGGAGGTATGGCTGAATTTTTCGTATTTTGAGCCAAAAACTCGGTTTATCTTTTTATTCATACAAAAATAGCCCTATTCTTCCTCCTTCAGAAAACTTTCTAGTAATTCCGGCTTGTTTAAATCTTGTAGAAGCCATTTAATATGAGCCCACAGGACATTTAAAAGCCCAGAACCACACCCACTTCTCCTGTAATGGCATAATGATAGTTTACTCTGTGTTTTTCGCTGGGTATTCAAGTATTTCACGGCGTATTTGCCGTAGAAGTACACTTCGGCATGCTGACTCACTTGTTTACTACGTAATCAATACAATTACGTTATGTTAGGAAATATTTTGATTTGAACTGACGGAGAGAATGTTGTACTTCTTCCAAATATTACTCAATTTATCAATTTATATCTACCACATATGTATACTTTGATAGTTTAAATATATTATGTATTTGTGTTATTTACATTTAGGAATTCGAATTTGTGTTAATGGTAGTAGTTTGTTTATATCACTGCCTGCTCGATACGCACCCGATGGCTGAAGCAGCCACTGGATGCAGATCGAGCAGGCAGTGGTTTATATTTTACCAACATGCAGAAGTAACACGTGGTTTCAATTCAGCGAGTGAAATATCTAAACTAGTGATTTTTCACTGATGTATTCATCTTAAGTCCTTTGTAAATGTGTGGCGTATTGCAATAACACAGCACAGAACACCCGTGGATCTACAATCAGGAGGCCTGGCGTCACTGAATTAAGCATAAACAAAGCAAGCGCGCTCCTCGTGGTCTCGTGCGCTCGCAGCCATCTTACTACGCCAGTCATCTTTTATTCGGCTTACCTCTACCCAAGCTACCAGCCTTCCATGTATAGAGATCAGTGGTGTGGATATTAAAAAAATCGCCTGAGGGTATTGAACCACGGAACACATTACAGAAAGAATTATGTAAATCAGTTAATTTGGCTAGAATTTCAATCAAAAAGAAATAGGAATAAAGAAACAAGCAATTTTTAGGTCGGAAGTGATTTTCGATTTTTTTTTTTTACTTTGATAGAGTTATCCAAGGCTCACAATTTCAAACATTTCCGGGCCCTTTTAGCTCTTCAACTTTTCGCACAACTGAGGAAATTGCTTAATTTTACGTTTTTCGTAGTAATGTTTTCAACATTAAAAATGTTAAGACGCTTTTAGTGTTTGGGTAGAACGCGTAAATCACCGAGAGTATTATCAACTTACGATTATGTATAATGTCTCCATTCACAGATAAAAGAGGAGGCTACCTGTTGCAAAAAAAAAAAAAAAAATCAGAAACGTAGTGTTCATGAAATAGCGCTTCAAAGTAAGGCAAAATTTGTGCTAAATGTGTGACGTCACGCGCAACCTCTGTTACAAGATGGCGCTGTGTTGGCTCGCGCGCTCAGTTGGAGGTTAGCTATCGGGAATACGTGATGATGCTTGTTTAAATGGGCCTAACATCTAGGTAATCGGCCCCTAATGGTACGAAATGAGACGAAATGAAATGACAAATTAAAAGCTCAAAAACATCCACTGACCACAATTCAAAACGTGAGGACGATGGATGGATGGATGGATGGATGGATGGATGGATGGATGGATGGATGGATGGATGGATGGATGGATGGATGGATGGATGGATGGAATTTAAAACGATCAGTGGAACCGACCCACAGTGCCTCACATGCACAGAAACTGACGTAAAACAATAGTATTACAGACCAAGGTACTGCTTCTATAGCACGATACTAAATCGATGATGCTTGTAGTCAAAAGGGGTCCAAAATCCAAGACAGCGGCCCCTCACAATGGTACTTACCTCTAGGAAAGTAGAACCATGGTATTTGTCATGTTGCGGTACTAATCAAGAGTAGCGTAGACTCGCGGTATTCCACACATTATGGTACTACTCACAGGTAATGAAATTCGCACATGTATTACAGACCTACGCTCTTTTGCACATTGCGGCGCCATTTGCAGGCAACGAAAGCCTATGGTGCTCATCACCTAAGTGTACTAACAGCAGGGACTCGTACTATCCAGTGGTGTTCCTCATATAGTGGGTATTAATCGGAGGCAAGCCAGAACCATGCGTTCCCTCATCCCATGGTACCGCTCATATAGTGCTACTAATCACAAACCTATTTGGTACTCAACATAGTGGTATTACGCGCAAGTAAAAGCGACCGATGGTGTTCCCCGCGTGATGGTACTAATCATAAGTAGTTTCATGGTTCTAATTTGATCATCCCATGGTCACCCCTTTTAGTCGCCTCTTACGACAGGCAGGGGATACCGTGGGTGAATTCTTCGTTTGCGTCCCCCCCACACACACAGGGGGTTCGTTGCGAATACATCGTGGCCAGTTGTATAGAATAAAAAAATTAATAACTGAAAACAAAAGTTTTGATTAGGATTCGGCAAAAACGTGCAAAAGTTAAGAGTTGAGACGAAAAAAGTGAATGATGGAGGAATAAAATAAATTTAACAAAAAAGAGAGTAATAGGCGTTGATATAAGAAACGGAAACAACGAAAACAATTTTAATAAGCAAGTCTACGAAATCCTGAAAACACTGCGCCCGTTACCATAGTGACAGTTAAGGATACTTGACTCAGTTAAAGGTGCGTACACACCAAGATGTTTTCATTAATTTTGTTAATAAACGCTATTAACCAGCAATGTTCATGAATAATTTTGACTGTTAACATACAAAATAGCCTGTTCGTAAACTTTTCGTGCATGTTTATAAACAAAAACATCTTTAACGTTTGTGAATGAAACTGTTCATTAACGTTTCGTGTTTTCGTTCGCATTTCGGTATGCACATGTGCAAAGACACAATTAGAGCAATTAAATTCTTAGCGCGGAATAAGATGCTTTCTTATTTCTTCTAAAAATTGACTCTCAAATCTCAAGCGAAAGTTCTAATATACAGTATTTTACATTCTGTATGATAATTTTTTTAGCTGTGTTATAATGTAGTTTCATTTCCAGCTTCGCTCCTCGCTGAATAATCACTTGCATATCATCAAAATAATACTACGGTACCCTAACTAGGTTCAATGAAGATTTTCCTTATTTCGTGCCTTTACCAATTCCTTGAGATTGTTGTATAAAGCTTCAAACATCTCAGGCACAATAACTGGAATTGCTTGTTTTGATACTCTTCACAAATATATAAGTTAAATGCATGAGTCACTAGTTGCTAGGAATAAAAGTTATACCTAGCCTGTCACTAGAGGAGACTGCTTTCTGATAATCGGTATCATTTATTGCAATTTCAGGGCCAATTATTGTCAACAAGAACTGAAAGTCATGTAGGGGTGTTCTCAAGAAAATGTGAAAACCCCCTGCATCATGAATTAAAAGTTTATCTCCAAACTCATTCTGAACGCCTTTGGAATATTTTTCTTTGCCACACTTTGCGTCTATTCTTTCTAAACCTATTCATCGTAACCTCACAAACAGCTTTTTTCGGGTGGACATAATGTTGAAGAAGGTTGTCAACAAAAGTTTATTCACTTTTACAAGTTGCTTTACGACGCACCGACACAGATAGGTCTTATGACGACTGTTGTATGTCCGGCGCTCCCATCTCGCTCCGTCAGCCAGCTGCACACGCGCCTGTGTATCATTCTGCTAGCTTCGACGCGCAGCCCTCAGTGCGCGTGCCTGACCATCGAGTGTACTATAAATAGGAGCTCCC
Organism: Anabrus simplex; assembly: GCF_040414725.1. Classification (NCBI taxonomy): domain Eukaryota; kingdom Metazoa; phylum Arthropoda; class Insecta; order Orthoptera; family Tettigoniidae; genus Anabrus; species Anabrus simplex. The sequence goes on along the minus strand of NC_090274.1, from coordinate 69,960,009 downwards.
TGCCTGCTCACTTGCTCACTCGCCCCGGTGTCCAGCTCCAGAATACACCCTACGTCGAGCACGGAGGCTACTCCTCTTGAAAATGTGCTTCGACCAGGTGGACTGAATTTCTGGCAGTACGAGGTTTCACCTCTGGTCACCGCTCCCTGACCTGTTTCCGCTGCCTATGTTCCGTAATTCTTTTACAAGCCAATTTCATTCCCTAATTTATGCAAGCTCCCTTAGTTTCGCTAGGTGGAATTTCTTCAATCAATTGAACTTGCTTTTTAGGAATTCAGGCACTTCAACAAACAAGGACTCTCAAAGACATTCATGTTAGTGTGCCAGATAGTTCTCGACTATCAACGTGTCAATTCACAAAGACTATCTTTTCAAGATAGAAGTGTATATAAAGACTGTAAACCTGTACATATTGTATAAAGACAGACTTTTCTCAAGATTCAATATTCCTTTTTGCTTCAAAATAAATTTCAATTATTTGTGTAAATATCATAAAGTGAAGCAATAAAAGTTGTGTTTGTAAAATTCAACCTTGGTTACAACACAGCTCTATGGCGACGAGGTAAAAAAGCAACAACCTACAATTCTTCGACCCCAGTTGCCAACTCTATGGCAACGAGGTAAAAAAGGCTACAAACTACACGTCATCGACCCCAATCGCCAACTCTATAGCAACGAGGTAAACACGACACTTCAATTCAACAGGCCCAGTTGTCAACTCTACGGCGAAGTGCTAAACAACAACGACACTCCAACCAGTTCTGACACACAGCTTACCTTACTCTTTCTTGCACGCATATCGCAATGGCTACTGCGGAACAACTTGCTACGGTCTTCCAAGCCTTACAGCAGCAACAACAACAGTTTATGCAACAACAACAGGCAGCATTACTTCAGGCTATTCAAGCTATTTCTGTCTCTACACAGCCATCAGCTATTCCTTCGTTCTCTGCTTTTGATCCGGCTAAAGAAGAATGGTCAGTTTATTTAGCCCGTTTACAACAGCATTTCATCTGCCATTCTGTCACAGATGATCAACGCCGCCGCGCACTATTTCTTAGTTCGGTTGGCAATGCTACGTGTGAATTACTACGTAAATTAAGTCCGGAAGAACACTTATCTGAGGTACCCTTCACGCAGCTCTTGGCCCGTCTCACGGAACACTATGCCAAAGCTCCTCACATAGTGGCTGCTCGCTATAAATTTTTTCAGAGCAGAAAGCAACCCCATCAGACACATACCGAATGGATAACTGAATTGCGTGGTCTAGCTAAACCCTGCCAGTTCATCTGCTCCAAGGACGGTTGTGGTTCATCCTACACTGATTCGCTCATTCGGGACATGATAATATTACATACTCCTGAAGACAAAATACGTTTTGACGCTGTCAAGCAGAGTAACCCTTCTTTAGAAGACGTCCAGCGTATTGCTACGGTTTATGAGCTTACTACCAAGACAGCCGCAGCCATAGCTTCTCCACACGAAGTTGCACACGTCTCGCCTCAGGCCCGCAAGTCCTCTGCTACAGTGAACCGTACGGATAAGGCGCTCTCCACCAAGCATTCTCGCCAGGTTCCCTCTCGTAATGCTACACGGAAGCCCAATTCTAAAAGCACCTCGAAACTCCTGCCTTCCTGCCGAGGTTGTTTCAAGCATCATGAACGTCGTGACTGTCGTTTTTTCAAAGCTACTTGTGAACGATGTAATAAACTTGGACACATTAAGACTGTCTGTCAAAGTTCGCTCCGCCCTACTAAGACTACTGCAGCACGCCGGAAGCATATACAGCCCCGCCAAGACATGGAAGTTGATCACATCAATCTTATTCTTCCCACAAAGGATTCTCACAAAATCATCATTCCTCTCTCATTCTCTGATCGATCTGTCGATTTTCAATTAGACACTGGATCACCTGTCTCTATTATTAACCTGACTACCTACCACGACTTAGGTTCACCTTCATGCTCTCCAGCTGACATCCAGCTCGTGACATTTAACAAGAAGAAAATTGACATCAAAGGTCAAATCCAGCTTCAGGCTAGTTATAAAGGAATTCAGAAAGCCATTCCTCTTCTCGTAGTTAACAACTACACTGCATCAAACATTATGGGCATGGATCTATTTAACTTATTTGGTTTCCAGATACATGACAACATTAACGTCGTATCTACATTGCATCCTACTTCTGACGTTACCGCTCTCCTAGCGCAGTTTCCTGAAGTCTTCGACTCTCAGCTCGGAACAGCCAAAGACTATACAGCTCACATACAGCTGAAATCCGGAGCTAAGCCTCGCTTCTTCAAAGCACGCCCAGTACCCCTAGCACTTCAAGACCAAGTCACGAAAGAATTAGAAAGATGGATACAAACTGGAATTGTTGTACCAGTTACTTCTAGTCAATGGGCTACTCCACTCGTGGTAATCAAGAAACCTGATGGTAATGTTCGACTTTGTGGCGATTTTCGATCTACAGTCAACGCACAACTCGACACAGATATCTTTCCTATTCCACGTCCAGAAGACTTATTCCGTCGTCTCTCTGGTGGACAATTCTTCTCTCGAGTTGATCTTAAAGAAGCATATCTCCAGCTACTTTTAGACGAAGAATCTAAGAAATTTCTCACACTCAACACTCCTCTCGGACTGCTCCAGCTCCAGCGGCTCCCATTCGGTGTTTCATCCTCAGCGGCTATTTTTCAGCGCTATTTGGCTCAACTCACCGCCTCCATTCCCGGTTGTGCTAACTACCTGGATGATATTATTGTTACTGGAAAAGATCATCAGGAACATCTAACCAATCTACGCCTCCTTCTCCAGAAATTGAAAGACAATGGCCTACGAGCGAATCTCGCTAAATGTACCTTCTTTCAGCCTCAAGTTCACTACCTAGGACATATACTTGATAAGAATGGAATTCGTCCTAGTACACAGAATGTCTCAGCGATAGTAAACATGCCAGCACCTCAGAACCTCAAGCAGCTTCAGTCCTTCATAGGCAAAGCGAACTATTATAATAAGTTCATTCCACGCTTCGCTACAGTGGCAGCTCCATTAAACGCTCTACGTAAAAAAGGTGTTAAGTTTCAGTGGACTCCGCAATGCCAACAGGCATGGAAAACAATCAACAACGCCTTAATTCAAGCTATACAACTCACTCATTTTCAGCCCGACAAGATCATCACGCTAGCTACTGACGCTTCAGACTACGGTGTCGGTGCCGTTCTCTCCCAGAAGGATCGTCATGGACAAGAACGCCCCATCGCCTTCGCTTCGAAAACACTTAATGACCATCAACGTCGATACTCACAGATAGAGAAAGAAGCTTTAGCCATCATCTTTGGTATTCGCCGTTTCAATGAATATCTCTATGGCAACCATTTCCTGATCATTACCGATCATAAGCCTCTCGTACACTTATTCCATCCTGGTAATAAGATCCCAGAGAATTCCCTCAGAAAGCTTCAACGATGGTCCATGTTCCTTTCTGATTATTCCTATCAGATTGTATATCGAGCCACATCCCAGCATTGTAATGCTGATGCCCTCTCCCGCTTACCCGTTGGTCCTGATACTGCCTTCGATTCTCAAGAATCTGAATGTCTTCAGTTGGACATAGAACTTGAAGATACTGTATCCAGTTTTCCTATTGATGCTACCTGCATAGCTAAAGCTACGGATAAGGACAGTACACTTGCTACTGTACGTACTTACATCCGCAACGGTTGGCCTCTTCAGAGCACACTTCCTGCCCACCTGGCACCTTATCATCGTATGCAGCATCGTCTCACGACTCGTGCCGGAGTTGTATTACTAGAAGCAGGCACCATCTTCCGAGTGGTTATCCCACTTAGCCTACAGAAACAAGTTCTCGAATTATTACACCAAAGCCATTGGGGTATCTCCAGAACAAAGCAACTCGCCCGTCAACACTGCTACTGGCCCGGTATTGATGCCGCCATCGAAAAGCTAATACGTCATTGTGAGCAATGTCAAACGAATCAGAACGCCCCGTCTTCTGATCTTGCTTCATGGCCTCCTGCTACTACTCCATGGGAACGAGTTCACATCGATTTCGCAGGTCCTTTCCTCAATTCCATGTGGTTAATAGTCATCGATTCACTGTCAAACTTTCCATATGTCGTGGATATGCATTCGACTACTACAACCGAAGCTACCATTCGTGCTCTCCAGAAAATCTTTACTACAGAAGGTTTACCGCAAGTACTCATTTCGGACAACGGACCTCAATTTACAGCTACTGCTTTTCAGAACTTTTGTACATATAATGGCATTCGTCATATCCTAGCACCACCTTTTCACCCTCAATCTAATGGTGAAGCTGAACGCTTCGTACAAACATTTAAAAGAAGTATGAAGAAAGCTGTCTCTTCAGGCTTAAATAAAGACCAAGCCTTGCTCCAACTCTTAAACAACTACAGAACTCTACCCGGCGCTGATAATATCACTCCTGCACAGAAGCTCCATGGACGACCTCACAGAACTTTACTTTCTCTGTTACAGCCTCTTCCGGCCCAGCATAAGTCATCACCAACGAAGTTCTCCCTAAACGACAAGGTCTACACCAGGACATTCAAATCCAACCCACTATGGATACCTGGAGTCATCTGCAGGTCTTTGGGTCATCGTCTATACGAGATACAGACTACGGAGAAACGTATCTGCCGCCATCAAGATCAGATACGTCTGCGCTACCGCCCCTGTCCAGCTATTGATGCTATTGCTAAACCTGATAAATCTATTGCTGAACGCGCTTTAGATCATTTAATAACAATGGGTTCCTTTCAGGACGAGACAGCGCCACTCCGCCCAGTTCCAGCTCCGGACAATACAACAGAAGCATCAGCAGCTCCGCCCCAGCATCGCAGTCGCCGCCAGTGCCGCCGCCGTTTCACGCCGTACCGGCGTATTTAGGAGGGGAGGGTGTTGTATGTCCGGCGCTCCCATCTCGCTCCGTCAGCCAGCTGCACACGCGCCTGTGTATCATTCTGCTAGCTTCGACGCGCAGCCCTCAGTGCGCGTGCCTGACCATCGAGTGTACTATAAATAGGAGCTCCCTGCCTGCTCACTTGCTCACTCGCCCCGGTGTCCAGCTCCAGAATACACCCTACGTCGAGCACGGAGGCTACTCCTCTTGAAAATGTGCTTCGACCAGGTGGACTGAATTTCTGGCAGTACGAGGTTTCACCTCTGGTCACCGCTCCCTGACCTGTTTCCGCTGCCTATGTTCCGTAATTCTTTTACAAGCCAATTTCATTCCCTAATTTATGCAAGCTCCCTTAGTTTCGCTAGGTGGAATTTCTTCAATCAATTGAACTTGCTTTTTAGGAATTCAGGCACTTCAACAAACAAGGACTCTCAAAGACATTCATGTTAGTGTGCCAGATAGTTCTCGACTATCAACGTGTCAATTCACAAAGACTATCTTTTCAAGATAGAAGTGTATTTAAAGACTGTAAACCTGTACATATTGTATAAAGACAGACTTTTCTCAAGATTCAATATTCCTTTTTGCTTCAAAATAAATTTCAATTATTTGTGTAAATATCATAAAGTGAAGCAATAAAAGTTGTGTTTGTAAAATTCAACCTTGGTTACAACACAACTCTATGGCGACGAGGTAAAAAAGCAACAACCTACAATTCTTCGACCCCAGTTGCCAACTCTATGGCAACGAGGTAAAAAAGGCTACAAACTACACGTCATCGACCCCAATCGCCAACTCTATAGCAACGAGGTAAACACGACACTTCAATTCAACAGGCCCAGTTGTCAACTCTACGGCGAAGTGCTAAACAACAACGACACTCCAACCAGTTCTGACACACAGCTTACCTTACTCTTTCTTGCACGCATATCGCAATGGCTACTGCGGAACAACTTGCTACGGTCTTCCAAGCCTTACAGCAGCAACAACAACAGTTTATGCAACAACAACAGGCAGCATTACTTCAGGCTATTCAAGCTATTTCTGTCTCTACACAGCCATCAGCTATTCCTTCGTTCTCTGCTTTTGATCCGGCTAAAGAAGAATGGTCAGTTTATTTAGCCCGTTTACAACAGCATTTCATCTGCCATTCTGTCACAGATGATCAACGCCGCCGCGCACTATTTCTTAGTTCGGTTGGCAATGCTACGTGTGAATTACTACGTAAATTAAGTCCGGAAGAACACTTATCTGAGGTACCCTTCACGCAGCTCTTGGCCCGTCTCACGGAACACTATGCCAAAGCTCCTCACATAGTGGCTGCTCGCTATAAATTTTTTCAGAGCAGAAAGCAACCCCATCAGACACATACCGAATGGATAACTGAATTGCGTGGTCTAGCTAAACCCTGCCAGTTCATCTGCTCCAAGGACGGTTGTGGTTCATCCTACACTGATTCGCTCATTCGGGACATGATAATATTACATACTCCTGAAGACAAAATACGTTTTGACGCTGTCAAGCAGAGTAACCCTTCTTTAGAAGACGTCCAGCGTATTGCTACGGTTTATGAGCTTACTACCAAGACAGCCGCAGCCATAGCTTCTCCACACGAAGTTGCACACGTCTCGCCTCAGGCCCGCAAGTCCTCTGCTACAGTGAACCGTACGGATAAGGCGCTCTCCACCAAGCATTCTCGCCAGGTTCCCTCTCGTAATGCTACACGGAAGCCCAATTCTAAAAGCACCTCGAAACTCCTGCCTTCCTGCCGAGGTTGTTTCAAGCATCATGAACGTCGTGACTGTCGTTTTTTCAAAGCTACTTGTGAACGATGTAATAAACTTGGACACATTAAGACTGTCTGTCAAAGTTCGCTCCGCCCTACTAAGACTACTGCAGCACGCCGGAAGCATATACAGCCCCGCCAAGACATGGAAGTTGATCACATCAATCTTATTCTTCCCACAAAGGATTCTCACAAAATCATCATTCCTCTCTCATTCTCTGATCGATCTGTCGATTTTCAATTAGACACTGGATCACCTGTCTCTATTATTAACCTGACTACCTACCACGACTTAGGTTCACCTTCATGCTCTCCAGCTGACATCCAGCTCGTGACATTTAACAAGAAGAAAATTGACATCAAAGGTCAAATCCAGCTTCAGGCTAGTTATAAAGGAATTCAGAAAGCCATTCCTCTTCTCGTAGTTAACAACTACACTGCATCAAACATTATGGGCATGGATCTATTTAACTTATTTGGTTTCCAGATACATGACAACATTAACGTCGTATCTACATTGCATCCTACTTCTGACGTTACCGCTCTCCTAGCGCAGTTTCCTGAAGTCTTCGACTCTCAGCTCGGAACAGCCAAAGACTATACAGCTCACATACAGCTGAAATCCGGAGCTAAGCCTCGCTTCTTCAAAGCACGCCCAGTACCCCTAGCACTTCAAGACCAAGTCACGAAAGAATTAGAAAGATGGATACAAACTGGAATTGTTGTACCAGTTACTTCTAGTCAATGGGCTACTCCACTCGTGGTAATCAAGAAACCTGATGGTAATGTTCGACTTTGTGGCGATTTTCGATCTACAGTCAACGCACAACTCGACACAGATATCTTTCCTATTCCACGTCCAGAAGACTTATTCCGTCGTCTCTCTGGTGGACAATTCTTCTCTCGAGTTGATCTTAAAGAAGCATATCTCCAGCTACTTTTAGACGAAGAATCTAAGAAATTTCTCACACTCAACACTCCTCTCGGACTGCTCCAGCTCCAGCGGCTCCCATTCGGTGTTTCATCCTCAGCGGCTATTTTTCAGCGCTATTTGGCTCAACTCACCGCCTCCATTCCCGGTTGTGCTAACTACCTGGATGATATTATTGTTACTGGAAAAGATCATCAGGAACATCTAACCAATCTACGCCTCCTTCTCCAGAAATTGAAAGACAATGGCCTACGAGCGAATCTCGCTAAATGTACCTTCTTTCAGCCTCAAGTTCACTACCTAGGACATATACTTGATAAGAATGGAATTCGTCCTAGTACACAGAATGTCTCAGCGATAGTAAACATGCCAGCACCTCAGAACCTCAAGCAGCTTCAGTCCTTCATAGGCAAAGCGAACTATTATAATAAGTTCATTCCACGCTTCGCTACAGTGGCAGCTCCATTAAACGCTCTACGTAAAAAAGGTGTTAAGTTTCAGTGGACTCCGCAATGCCAACAGGCATGGAAAACAATCAACAACGCCTTAATTCAAGCTATACAACTCACTCATTTTCAGCCCGACAAGATCATCACGCTAGCTACTGACGCTTCAGACTACGGTGTCGGTGCCGTTCTCTCCCAGAAGGATCGTCATGGACAAGAACGCCCCATCGCCTTCGCTTCGAAAACACTTAATGACCATCAACGTCGATACTCACAGATAGAGAAAGAAGCTTTAGCCATCATCTTTGGTATTCGCCGTTTCAATGAATATCTCTATGGCAACCATTTCCTGATCATTACCGATCATAAGCCTCTCGTACACTTATTCCATCCTGGTAATAAGATCCCAGAGAATTCCCTCAGAAAGCTTCAACGATGGTCCATGTTCCTTTCTGATTATTCCTATCAGATTGTATATCGAGCCACATCCCAGCATTGTAATGCTGATGCCCTCTCCCGCTTACCCGTTGGTCCTGATACTGCCTTCGATTCTCAAGAATCTGAATGTCTTCAGTTGGACATAGAACTTGAAGATACTGTATCCAGTTTTCCTATTGATGCTACCTGCATAGCTAAAGCTACGGATAAGGACAGTACACTTGCTACTGTACGTACTTACATCCGCAACGGTTGGCCTCTTCAGAGCACACTTCCTGCCCACCTGGCACCTTATCATCGTATGCAGCATCGTCTCACGACTCGTGCCGGAGTTGTATTACTAGAAGCAGGCACCATCTTCCGAGTGGTTATCCCACTTAGCCTACAGAAACAAGTTCTCGAATTATTACACCAAAGCCATTGGGGTATCTCCAGAACAAAGCAACTCGCCCGTCAACACTGCTACTGGCCCGGTATTGATGCCGCCATCGAAAAGCTAATACGTCATTGTGAGCAATGTCAAACGAATCAGAACGCCCCGTCTTCTGATCTTGCTTCATGGCCTCCTGCTACTACTCCATGGGAACGAGTTCACATCGATTTCGCAGGTCCTTTCCTCAATTCCATGTGGTTAATAGTCATCGATTCACTGTCAAACTTTCCATATGTCGTGGATATGCATTCGACTACTACAACCGAAGCTACCATTCGTGCTCTCCAGAAAATCTTTACTACAGAAGGTTTACCGCAAGTACTCATTTCGGACAACGGACCTCAATTTACAGCTACTGCTTTTCAGAACTTTTGTACATATAATGGCATTCGTCATATCCTAGCACCACCTTTTCACCCTCAATCTAATGGTGAAGCTGAACGCTTCGTACAAACATTTAAAAGAAGTATGAAGAAAGCTGTCTCTTCAGGCTTAAATAAAGACCAAGCCTTGCTCCAACTCTTAAACAACTACAGAACTCTACCCGGCGCTGATAATATCACTCCTGCACAGAAGCTCCATGGACGACCTCACAGAACTTTACTTTCTCTGTTACAGCCTCTTCCGGCCCAGCATAAGTCATCACCAACGAAGTTCTCCCTAAACGACAAGGTCTACACCAGGACATTCAAATCCAACCCACTATGGATACCTGGAGTCATCTGCAGGTCTTTGGGTCATCGTCTATACGAGATACAGACTACGGAGAAACGTATCTGCCGCCATCAAGATCAGATACGTCTGCGCTACCGCCCCTGTCCAGCTATTGATGCTATTGCTAAACCTGATAAATCTATTGCTGAACGCGCTTTAGATCATTTAATAACAATGGGTTCCTTTCAGGACGAGACAGCGCCACTCCGCCCAGTTCCAGCTCCGGACAATACAACAGAAGCATCAGCAGCTCCGCCCCAGCATCGCAGTCGCCGCCAGTGCCGCCGCCGTTTCACGCCGTACCGGCGTATTTAGGAGGGGAGGGTGTTGTATGTCCGGCGCTCCCATCTCGCTCCGTCAGCCAGCTGCACACGCGCCTGTGTATCATTCTGCTAGCTTCGACGCGCAGCCCTCAGTGCGCGTGCCTGACCATCGAGTGTACTATAAATAGGAGCTCCCTGCCTGCTCACTTGCTCACTCGCCCCGGTGTCCAGCTCCAGAATACACCCTACGTCGAGCACGGAGGCTACTCCTCTTGAAAATGTGCTTCGACCAGGTGGACTGAATTTCTGGCAGTACGAGGTTTCACCTCTGGTCACCGCTCCCTGACCTGTTTCCGCTGCCTATGTTCCGTAATTCTTTTACAAGCCAATTTCATTCCCTAATTTATGCAAGCTCCCTTAGTTTCGCTAGGTGGAATTTCTTCAATCAATTGAACTTGCTTTTTAGGAATTCAGGCACTTCAACAAACAAGGACTCTCAAAGACATTCATGTTAGTGTGCCAGATAGTTCTCGACTATCAACGTGTCAATTCACAAAGACTATCTTTTCAAGATAGAAGTGTATTTAAAGACTGTAAACCTGTACATATTGTATAAAGACAGACTTTTCTCAAGATTCAATATTCCTTTTTGCTTCAAAATAAATTTCAATTATTTGTGTAAATATCATAAAGTGAAGCAATAAAAGTTGTGTTTGTAAAATTCAACCTTGGTTACAACACAACTCTATGGCGACGAGGTAAAAAAGCAACAACCTACAATTCTTCGACCCCAGTTGCCAACTCTATGGCAACGAGGTAAAAAAGGCTACAAACTACACGTCATCGACCCCAATCGCCAACTCTATAGCAACGAGGTAAACACGACACTTCAATTCAACAGGCCCAGTTGTCAACTCTACGGCGAAGTGCTAAACAACAACGACACTCCAACCAGTTCTGACACACAGCTTACCTTACTCTTTCTTGCACGCATATCGCAATGGCTACTGCGGAACAACTTGCTACGGTCTTCCAAGCCTTACAGCAGCAACAACAACAGTTTATGCAACAACAACAGGCAGCATTACTTCAGGCTATTCAAGCTATTTCTGTCTCTACACAGCCATCAGCTATTCCTTCGTTCTCTGCTTTTGATCCGGCTAAAGAAGAATGGTCAGTTTATTTAGCCCGTTTACAACAGCATTTCATCTGCCATTCTGTCACAGATGATCAACGCCGCCGCGCACTATTTCTTAGTTCGGTTGGCAATGCTACGTGTGAATTACTACGTAAATTAAGTCCGGAAGAACACTTATCTGAGGTACCCTTCACGCAGCTCTTGGCCCGTCTCACGGAACACTATGCCAAAGCTCCTCACATAGTGGCTGCTCGCTATAAATTTTTTCAGAGCAGAAAGCAACCCCATCAGACACATACCGAATGGATAACTGAATTGCGTGGTCTAGCTAAACCCTGCCAGTTCATCTGCTCCAAGGACGGTTGTGGTTCATCCTACACTGATTCGCTCATTCGGGACATGATAATATTACATACTCCTGAAGACAAAATACGTTTTGACGCTGTCAAGCAGAGTAACCCTTCTTTAGAAGACGTCCAGCGTATTGCTACGGTTTATGAGCTTACTACCAAGACAGCCGCAGCCATAGCTTCTCCACACGAAGTTGCACACGTCTCGCCTCAGGCCCGCAAGTCCTCTGCTACAGTGAACCGTACGGATAAGGCGCTCTCCACCAAGCATTCTCGCCAGGTTCCCTCTCGTAATGCTACACGGAAGCCCAATTCTAAAAGCACCTCGAAACTCCTGCCTTCCTGCCGAGGTTGTTTCAAGCATCATGAACGTCGTGACTGTCGTTTTTTCAAAGCTACTTGTGAACGATGTAATAAACTTGGACACATTAAGACTGTCTGTCAAAGTTCGCTCCGCCCTACTAAGACTACTGCAGCACGCCGGAAGCATATACAGCCCCGCCAAGACATGGAAGTTGATCACATCAATCTTATTCTTCCCACAAAGGATTCTCACAAAATCATCATTCCTCTCTCATTCTCTGATCGATCTGTCGATTTTCAATTAGACACTGGATCACCTGTCTCTATTATTAACCTGACTACCTACCACGACTTAGGTTCACCTTCATGCTCTCCAGCTGACATCCAGCTCGTGACATTTAACAAGAAGAAAATTGACATCAAAGGTCAAATCCAGCTTCAGGCTAGTTATAAAGGAATTCAGAAAGCCATTCCTCTTCTCGTAGTTAACAACTACACTGCATCAAACATTATGGGCATGGATCTATTTAACTTATTTGGTTTCCAGATACATGACAACATTAACGTCGTATCTACATTGCATCCTACTTCTGACGTTACCGCTCTCCTAGCGCAGTTTCCTGAAGTCTTCGACTCTCAGCTCGGAACAGCCAAAGACTATACAGCTCACATACAGCTGAAATCCGGAGCTAAGCCTCGCTTCTTCAAAGCACGCCCAGTACCCCTAGCACTTCAAGACCAAGTCACGAAAGAATTAGAAAGATGGATACAAACTGGAATTGTTGTACCAGTTACTTCTAGTCAATGGGCTACTCCACTCGTGGTAATCAAGAAACCTGATGGTAATGTTCGACTTTGTGGCGATTTTCGATCTACAGTCAACGCACAACTCGACACAGATATCTTTCCTATTCCACGTCCAGAAGACTTATTCCGTCGTCTCTCTGGTGGACAATTCTTCTCTCGAGTTGATCTTAAAGAAGCATATCTCCAGCTACTTTTAGACGAAGAATCTAAGAAATTTCTCACACTCAACACTCCTCTCGGACTGCTCCAGCTCCAGCGGCTCCCATTCGGTGTTTCATCCTCAGCGGCTATTTTTCAGCGCTATTTGGCTCAACTCACCGCCTCCATTCCCGGTTGTGCTAACTACCTGGATGATATTATTGTTACTGGAAAAGATCATCAGGAACATCTAACCAATCTACGCCTCCTTCTCCAGAAATTGAAAGACAATGGCCTACGAGCGAATCTCGCTAAATGTACCTTCTTTCAGCCTCAAGTTCACTACCTAGGACATATACTTGATAAGAATGGAATTCGTCCTAGTACACAGAATGTCTCAGCGATAGTAAACATGCCAGCACCTCAGAACCTCAAGCAGCTTCAGTCCTTCATAGGCAAAGCGAACTATTATAATAAGTTCATTCCACGCTTCGCTACAGTGGCAGCTCCATTAAACGCTCTACGTAAAAAAGGTGTTAAGTTTCAGTGGACTCCGCAATGCCAACAGGCATGGAAAACAATCAACAACGCCTTAATTCAAGCTATACAACTCACTCATTTTCAGCCCGACAAGATCATCACGCTAGCTACTGACGCTTCAGACTACGGTGTCGGTGCCGTTCTCTCCCAGAAGGATCGTCATGGACAAGAACGCCCCATCGCCTTCGCTTCGAAAACACTTAATGACCATCAACGTCGATACTCACAGATAGAGAAAGAAGCTTTAGCCATCATCTTTGGTATTCGCCGTTTCAATGAATATCTCTATGGCAACCATTTCCTGATCATTACCGATCATAAGCCTCTCGTACACTTATTCCATCCTGGTAATAAGATCCCAGAGAATTCCCTCAGAAAGCTTCAACGATGGTCCATGTTCCTTTCTGATTATTCCTATCAGATTGTATATCGAGCCACATCCCAGCATTGTAATGCTGATGCCCTCTCCCGCTTACCCGTTGGTCCTGATACTGCCTTCGATTCTCAAGAATCTGAATGTCTTCAGTTGGACATAGAACTTGAAGATACTGTATCCAGTTTTCCTATTGATGCTACCTGCATAGCTAAAGCTACGGATAAGGACAGTACACTTGCTACTGTACGTACTTACATCCGCAACGGTTGGCCTCTTCAGAGCACACTTCCTGCCCACCTGGCACCTTATCATCGTATGCAGCATCGTCTCACGACTCGTGCCGGAGTTGTATTACTAGAAGCAGGCACCATCTTCCGAGTGGTTATCCCACTTAGCCTACAGAAACAAGTTCTCGAATTATTACACCAAAGCCATTGGGGTATCTCCAGAACAAAGCAACTCGCCCGTCAACACTGCTACTGGCCCGGTATTGATGCCGCCATCGAAAAGCTAATACGTCATTGTGAGCAATGTCAAACGAATCAGAACGCCCCGTCTTCTGATCTTGCTTCATGGCCTCCTGCTACTACTCCATGGGAACGAGTTCACATCGATTTCGCAGGTCCTTTCCTCAATTCCATGTGGTTAATAGTCATCGATTCACTGTCAAACTTTCCATATGTCGTGGATATGCATTCGACTACTACAACCGAAGCTACCATTCGTGCTCTCCAGAAAATCTTTACTACAGAAGGTTTACCGCAAGTACTCATTTCGGACAACGGACCTCAATTTACAGCTACTGCTTTTCAGAACTTTTGTACATATAATGGCATTCGTCATATCCTAGCACCACCTTTTCACCCTCAATCTAATGGTGAAGCTGAACGCTTCGTACAAACATTTAAAAGAAGTATGAAGAAAGCTGTCTCTTCAGGCTTAAATAAAGACCAAGCCTTGCTCCAACTCTTAAACAACTACAGAACTCTACCCGGCGCTGATAATATCACTCCTGCACAGAAGCTCCATGGACGACCTCACAGAACTTTACTTTCTCTGTTACAGCCTCTTCCGGCCCAGCATAAGTCATCACCAACGAAGTTCTCCCTAAACGACAAGGTCTACACCAGGACATTCAAATCCAACCCACTATGGATACCTGGAGTCATCTGCAGGTCTTTGGGTCATCGTCTATACGAGATACAGACTACGGAGAAACGTATCTGCCGCCATCAAGATCAGATACGTCTGCGCTACCGCCCCTGTCCAGCTATTGATGCTATTGCTAAACCTGATAAATCTATTGCTGAACGCGCTTTAGATCATTTAATAACAATGGGTTCCTTTCAGGACGAGACAGCGCCACTCCGCCCAGTTCCAGCTCCGGACAATACAACAGAAGCATCAGCAGCTCCGCCCCAGCATCGCAGTCGCCGCCAGTGCCGCCGCCGTTTCACGCCGTACCGGCGTATTTAGGAGGGGAGGGTGTTGTATGTCCGGCGCTCCCATCTCGCTCCGTCAGCCAGCTGCACACGCGCCTGTGTATCATTCTGCTAGCTTCGACGCGCAGCCCTCAGTGCGCGTGCCTGACCATCGAGTGTACTATAAATAGGAGCTCCCTGCCTGCTCACTTGCTCACTCGCCCCGGTGTCCAGCTCCAGAATACACCCTACGTCGAGCACGGAGGCTACTCCTCTTGAAAATGTGCTTCGACCAGGTGGACTGAATTTCTGGCAGTACGAGGTTTCACCTCTGGTCACCGCTCCCTGACCTGTTTCCGCTGCCTATGTTCCGTAATTCTTTTACAAGCCAATTTCATTCCCTAATTTATGCAAGCTCCCTTAGTTTCGCTAGGTGGAATTTCTTCAATCAATTGAACTTGCTTTTTAGGAATTCAGGCACTTCAACAAACAAGGACTCTCAAAGACATTCATGTTAGTGTGCCAGATAGTTCTCGACTATCAACGTGTCAATTCACAAAGACTATCTTTTCAAGATAGAAGTGTATTTAAAGACTGTAAACCTGTACATATTGTATAAAGACAGACTTTTCTCAAGATTCAATATTCCTTTTTGCTTCAAAATAAATTTCAATTATTTGTGTAAATATCATAAAGTGAAGCAATAAAAGTTGTGTTTGTAAAATTCAACCTTGGTTACAACACAACTCTATGGCGACGAGGTAAAAAAGCAACAACCTACAATTCTTCGACCCCAGTTGCCAACTCTATGGCAACGAGGTAAAAAAGGCTACAAACTACACGTCATCGACCCCAATCGCCAACTCTATAGCAACGAGGTAAACACGACACTTCAATTCAACAGGCCCAGTTGTCAACTCTACGGCGAAGTGCTAAACAACAACGACACTCCAACCAGTTCTGACACACAGCTTACCTTACTCTTTCTTGCACGCATATCGCAATGGCTACTGCGGAACAACTTGCTACGGTCTTCCAAGCCTTACAGCAGCAACAACAACAGTTTATGCAACAACAACAGGCAGCATTACTTCAGGCTATTCAAGCTATTTCTGTCTCTACACAGCCATCAGCTATTCCTTCGTTCTCTGCTTTTGATCCGGCTAAAGAAGAATGGTCAGTTTATTTAGCCCGTTTACAACAGCATTTCATCTGCCATTCTGTCACAGATGATCAACGCCGCCGCGCACTATTTCTTAGTTCGGTTGGCAATGCTACGTGTGAATTACTACGTAAATTAAGTCCGGAAGAACACTTATCTGAGGTACCCTTCACGCAGCTCTTGGCCCGTCTCACGGAACACTATGCCAAAGCTCCTCACATAGTGGCTGCTCGCTATAAATTTTTTCAGAGCAGAAAGCAACCCCATCAGACACATACCGAATGGATAACTGAATTGCGTGGTCTAGCTAAACCCTGCCAGTTCATCTGCTCCAAGGACGGTTGTGGTTCATCCTACACTGATTCGCTCATTCGGGACATGATAATATTACATACTCCTGAAGACAAAATACGTTTTGACGCTGTCAAGCAGAGTAACCCTTCTTTAGAAGACGTCCAGCGTATTGCTACGGTTTATGAGCTTACTACCAAGACAGCCGCAGCCATAGCTTCTCCACACGAAGTTGCACACGTCTCGCCTCAGGCCCGCAAGTCCTCTGCTACAGTGAACCGTACGGATAAGGCGCTCTCCACCAAGCATTCTCGCCAGGTTCCCTCTCGTAATGCTACACGGAAGCCCAATTCTAAAAGCACCTCGAAACTCCTGCCTTCCTGCCGAGGTTGTTTCAAGCATCATGAACGTCGTGACTGTCGTTTTTTCAAAGCTACTTGTGAACGATGTAATAAACTTGGACACATTAAGACTGTCTGTCAAAGTTCGCTCCGCCCTACTAAGACTACTGCAGCACGCCGGAAGCATATACAGCCCCGCCAAGACATGGAAGTTGATCACATCAATCTTATTCTTCCCACAAAGGATTCTCACAAAATCATCATTCCTCTCTCATTCTCTGATCGATCTGTCGATTTTCAATTAGACACTGGATCACCTGTCTCTATTATTAACCTGACTACCTACCACGACTTAGGTTCACCTTCATGCTCTCCAGCTGACATCCAGCTCGTGACATTTAACAAGAAGAAAATTGACATCAAAGGTCAAATCCAGCTTCAGGCTAGTTATAAAGGAATTCAGAAAGCCATTCCTCTTCTCGTAGTTAACAACTACACTGCATCAAACATTATGGGCATGGATCTATTTAACTTATTTGGTTTCCAGATACATGACAACATTAACGTCGTATCTACATTGCATCCTACTTCTGACGTTACCGCTCTCCTAGCGCAGTTTCCTGAAGTCTTCGACTCTCAGCTCGGAACAGCCAAAGACTATACAGCTCACATACAGCTGAAATCCGGAGCTAAGCCTCGCTTCTTCAAAGCACGCCCAGTACCCCTAGCACTTCAAGACCAAGTCACGAAAGAATTAGAAAGATGGATACAAACTGGAATTGTTGTACCAGTTACTTCTAGTCAATGGGCTACTCCACTCGTGGTAATCAAGAAACCTGATGGTAATGTTCGACTTTGTGGCGATTTTCGATCTACAGTCAACGCACAACTCGACACAGATATCTTTCCTATTCCACGTCCAGAAGACTTATTCCGTCGTCTCTCTGGTGGACAATTCTTCTCTCGAGTTGATCTTAAAGAAGCATATCTCCAGCTACTTTTAGACGAAGAATCTAAGAAATTTCTCACACTCAACACTCCTCTCGGACTGCTCCAGCTCCAGCGGCTCCCATTCGGTGTTTCATCCTCAGCGGCTATTTTTCAGCGCTATTTGGCTCAACTCACCGCCTCCATTCCCGGTTGTGCTAACTACCTGGATGATATTATTGTTACTGGAAAAGATCATCAGGAACATCTAACCAATCTACGCCTCCTTCTCCAGAAATTGAAAGACAATGGCCTACGAGCGAATCTCGCTAAATGTACCTTCTTTCAGCCTCAAGTTCACTACCTAGGACATATACTTGATAAGAATGGAATTCGTCCTAGTACACAGAATGTCTCAGCGATAGTAAACATGCCAGCACCTCAGAACCTCAAGCAGCTTCAGTCCTTCATAGGCAAAGCGAACTATTATAATAAGTTCATTCCACGCTTCGCTACAGTGGCAGCTCCATTAAACGCTCTACGTAAAAAAGGTGTTAAGTTTCAGTGGACTCCGCAATGCCAACAGGCATGGAAAACAATCAACAACGCCTTAATTCAAGCTATACAACTCACTCATTTTCAGCCCGACAAGATCATCACGCTAGCTACTGACGCTTCAGACTACGGTGTCGGTGCCGTTCTCTCCCAGAAGGATCGTCATGGACAAGAACGCCCCATCGCCTTCGCTTCGAAAACACTTAATGACCATCAACGTCGATACTCACAGATAGAGAAAGAAGCTTTAGCCATCATCTTTGGTATTCGCCGTTTCAATGAATATCTCTATGGCAACCATTTCCTGATCATTACCGATCATAAGCCTCTCGTACACTTATTCCATCCTGGTAATAAGATCCCAGAGAATTCCCTCAGAAAGCTTCAACGATGGTCCATGTTCCTTTCTGATTATTCCTATCAGATTGTATATCGAGCCACATCCCAGCATTGTAATGCTGATGCCCTCTCCCGCTTACCCGTTGGTCCTGATACTGCCTTCGATTCTCAAGAATCTGAATGTCTTCAGTTGGACATAGAACTTGAAGATACTGTATCCAGTTTTCCTATTGATGCTACCTGCATAGCTAAAGCTACGGATAAGGACAGTACACTTGCTACTGTACGTACTTACATCCGCAACGGTTGGCCTCTTCAGAGCACACTTCCTGCCCACCTGGCACCTTATCATCGTATGCAGCATCGTCTCACGACTCGTGCCGGAGTTGTATTACTAGAAGCAGGCACCATCTTCCGAGTGGTTATCCCACTTAGCCTACAGAAACAAGTTCTCGAATTATTACACCAAAGCCATTGGGGTATCTCCAGAACAAAGCAACTCGCCCGTCAACACTGCTACTGGCCCGGTATTGATGCCGCCATCGAAAAGCTAATACGTCATTGTGAGCAATGTCAAACGAATCAGAACGCCCCGTCTTCTGATCTTGCTTCATGGCCTCCTGCTACTACTCCATGGGAACGAGTTCACATCGATTTCGCAGGTCCTTTCCTCAATTCCATGTGGTTAATAGTCATCGATTCACTGTCAAACTTTCCATATGTCGTGGATATGCATTCGACTACTACAACCGAAGCTACCATTCGTGCTCTCCAGAAAATCTTTACTACAGAAGGTTTACCGCAAGTACTCATTTCGGACAACGGACCTCAATTTACAGCTACTGCTTTTCAGAACTTTTGTACATATAATGGCATTCGTCATATCCTAGCACCACCTTTTCACCCTCAATCTAATGGTGAAGCTGAACGCTTCGTACAAACATTTAAAAGAAGTATGAAGAAAGCTGTCTCTTCAGGCTTAAATAAAGACCAAGCCTTGCTCCAACTCTTAAACAACTACAGAACTCTACCCGGCGCTGATAATATCACTCCTGCACAGAAGCTCCATGGACGACCTCACAGAACTTTACTTTCTCTGTTACAGCCTCTTCCGGCCCAGCATAAGTCATCACCAACGAAGTTCTCCCTAAACGACAAGGTCTACACCAGGACATTCAAATCCAACCCACTATGGATACCTGGAGTCATCTGCAGGTCTTTGGGTCATCGTCTATACGAGATACAGACTACGGAGAAACGTATCTGCCGCCATCAAGATCAGATACGTCTGCGCTACCGCCCCTGTCCAGCTATTGATGCTATTGCTAAACCTGATAAATCTATTGCTGAACGCGCTTTAGATCATTTAATAACAATGGGTTCCTTTCAGGACGAGACAGCGCCACTCCGCCCAGTTCCAGCTCCGGACAATACAACAGAAGCATCAGCAGCTCCGCCCCAGCATCGCAGTCGCCGCCAGTGCCGCCGCCGTTTCACGCCGTACCGGCGTATTTAGGAGGGGAGGGTGTTGTATGTCCGGCGCTCCCATCTCGCTCCGTCAGCCAGCTGCACACGCGCCTGTGTATCATTCTGCTAGCTTCGACGCGCAGCCCTCAGTGCGCGTGCCTGACCATCGAGTGTACTATAAATAGGAGCTCCCTGCCTGCTCACTTGCTCACTCGCCCCGGTGTCCAGCTCCAGAATACACCCTACGTCGAGCACGGAGGCTACTCCTCTTGAAAATGTGCTTCGACCAGGTGGACTGAATTTCTGGCAGTACGAGGTTTCACCTCTGGTCACCGCTCCCTGACCTGTTTCCGCTGCCTATGTTCCGTAATTCTTTTACAAGCCAATTTCATTCCCTAATTTATGCAAGCTCCCTTAGTTTCGCTAGGTGGAATTTCTTCAATCAATTGAACTGCTAAAAGGACGAGTTGACTGCCGTAGGGGAAGCACGTACGTGCCTCTCGCTGCGCTCTCTCTCTCCTTTCACCGAGAACTTCGAGAGAATACACTACCTGTCCCAGCCGGTTACCGCCTCTCGGTACCTAGGGTTAGATAGGGAATCTGTAGGCCAGGGACCCGCTTAACAACGGATCATCCCGCGTCTACTAGCTCGAATTCGTATGTCCCAACAGCTACACACACGGAACCAGGCTTGTACTTCAGAAAAGAGCAATGTCACGCTTCGGAAAGAGCAATTTGTCGGCAAGCCTGGAACCACACAGACAAAACTCCGAGAACTTCTAGAAATGACGGAGAGTAAGGAGCTGTCGTTATTACGGCACTCTGACCACTCTACGGCCGTCAGTACATCAGCGGAGGGCATAGCGCAGTTATCACAGCGCCGCCCCCCGCCAAATACTCCAACTGGCAATATATTGTTTAATAATAATATATTGCACTTGTCTGCAGGGTGGAATGCTACAAGCGCGCATAGCTTGTCGCTACCAGTCCTCGCTCGGGTCAATGACCCGGCCGAGCGGGAGCTGGAGGTGACTCAGCGCCTAGCGTGCTCCGAGAGCAGGAAACGAAATGTGCAGGAGCTGGGAGCAGACTTTACCCCTGACTCCCAGCAAATAAACCTGACGGGAAACGTTTACCTGACGGGGCAAGCTGTGCGTAACTATGCGTGCGCCACCACCACCACTACTACATACACCACGACATCTCCGATTACCACCCCGTCAGTACAAGCCAGCTCGCACATACCAGTGCAGCCGCTCCCCAATCGGCCGGCCAGCCACAGGGCTGACCCCCGAAATAAGAGCAGGCGAAGCCTGGAAGCGGAGCTGGAGTGCGTGACGCTGTGCTCGGGCGACCGGGAACCGGGGCTAGCCCCTGATGTGCCGGAACCCGAACACGGGAAGGAACAGTCGTATGGCTCCACTGAGCTAGCGGCTGAGGAGGAACACGAAAACAAAATGGAGGCTACTCCTCCCCCCAACACGAACCGAACCCTCGAACCCAACCCAGTGGTCAGCCAGTCGGACGCCGGGAAAGCGGGACCCAGTTCCGCAAACCCGAGCGCGAAGACTACAGCGCACAAGGGAAGGAATAAGAGGGGGAAACGGACTCGGCAGATGGCGCCAACTACAGTCCAACCCCCACCCGGGCGAGCGGGAAACTCGGACTCGGAGTCGGACGAGGCCCCACTGGTGATCGACCTTTCAGGCGCATCCCGGGAGGCCGAATCTGAGAGCTCCGAGGGAGAGGGACCCAGCCAGCACGGGGTGACCGAACCCGAGGTCCCAGCCACCCAGCCGGGAAACCAGGGTGACGGCTTCAGGGAGGCAAAAGGGAGGAAGAGGGGGAAGGGAAAGGGGAAAGGAAAAGTAACCCAGCCCCTGAGCCGCAAGGCCCAGGCAGGCGGGAGAAATAAGCCAAGTACCCGAGTCGATAGTAGCACCGAAACATCTATCGGCTCAACCCAACCCCAGCACTCCACACACAAGAGGCAGACTCGTCAGAGCCCACCTCCACCACCACAACAAAAGAAACAGATCACCCGTAAGGGGTCAACCCCCCCGCCCCTTACGGTATACACCACCAACACCAAGACACTCGAAACGGAGCTCCTCAAAAAGCTGCCGCATGAAGAGAGAAAATATTATTTCTCTAGGCCGAGAGTAGACGCACATATAGCGATTCGGCTGCACATGACGAGCTTTGAGAGCTACGAAACCGCTATCGAGGTGCTAAAAAGGCTGAATATTACATTTGTAAGAATATTGCCCAATAGCACTATGAAGCGGTTCGTAGTGAGGACCCCCGTTAACGGAAGTAATGCGGACGAAATCCAGCTTGCATTGAAAGCTCAGGATATCCCCGCATTCTCCGTTGTGCGGATGCGGGCAGGGAATAGGCCAGCCAAGGGCAACCTATTCCTAGTTGCAGTGGCGGACACCCCAGACGCGGACAATCTGCGGAAAATGCGGATGCTCGCGAACATGCTGGTGTCGGTCGAGCCATACCGCCCCCCAGCCACTGGCCCCCAATGTGGAGTGTGTCAGAGGCATGGCCATCCAGGGGCGGCGTGCCGACTGGAGCCCAGATGCCGCAGATGCGCCGCCTCCCACTTGTCCCGCGACTGCCCCCACGGCAACGACCCCGCGTACTCTAAGTGCGCTAACTGCGGGGGAAAACACGCGGCCAACTTTAAAGACTGTCCTAGCCGCAAGGACTACGAAGCCGCCCATCAAGGCAAAGGGCCAAAGGGTAATAAGCGTGGCAACCCTAAGGCCCAAGCAGGCCCCTCAGGCACAGGCGCTTCACGCAAGAAGAACCCAGGCCCATCAGGTACAAAGGACCCTTCAGGTCTCGCAGGCCCGTCAGGCACAAAGGGCCAAAAGCAAGGTCCTTCAGACAACCAGCGCCCATCAGGCGGAGGCATTTTAAATTTCAAGCCCGTACGGACGGTAGGCAAGCAAAACCACGGGCCCTCAGCCCAACCAGCCCCCACCACCGTCCGAGCTAAGACCTCAAGTAAGATCAACAAGAAGGCCCAGCCCCAGGAAACCAAACAAAGGCAGGTTAAGTCCACGCCAGCTCTTCCCGAGCTACTAGAAGGCCCACCCCAGGCCAGCTCCACCCCCCGCAGAGAACCTGCCGATAGTCAGCCGGCATCCGCACCACCACCCCCCTCGCCCTCACCTCTCACCACACCAATCTCACCAACACAGATACAGGCACAACAGCCAGCGGGGAACATGGCAGTAAAGGCGTTCAGGGAAAGGATAGAAGAAATCCTGAAAACCTTCTTTCCGAACCTGAACCTGTCGGTAGCCATAACCACTGGGGTTATGATGGCCAACATGCTCCCCTACCCCTGGCTAAGGGACCTGGCTAATGCAATCTCCGAACTCCTAACCCCGGATGGCTGAACAACCCCACGAAGATAATAATAATAATAATAATAATAATAACAATAACACGCAGGAGCTTCGAGTTCTAATATGGAACTGCCAGGGCGTCAGATCTAGGAAATATGAACTCGAAGCCTTCCTAGCCGCGAACTCAATACACGTAGCTCTCCTAACAGAGACCTTCCTCCCTCCGGGGAGGAAGTTCACTATAAGAGGCTACAAAATGCACAGAAGCGATAAGGCTAACAAAGTTGGAGGAGTGGCAGTCCTGGTAAGGAAGGACATCAAGCACATGGAGGTAGACATACCAGAGCTGGTCACGCTAGAGGCATGTGGAATAGCCCTACCAGTGCAAGGAACACTCATAAATGTAATAGCAGCATACTCCAGACCGACAAGCCTCAACACTCAAGACATAGAAACAGTACTAGGGCTAAATCGAAACACAGTGCTAGGAGGCGACTTAAACTCGAAACACGCCACCTGGGGATGCCTGAAACCAAACCCAGCAGGCACAAGGCTGTATGACCACATGCTATCCCAGGACTATGTGGTAACAGCCCCCAGTGAGCCCACGTTCCTAGCACCGAACGATCACGTATCCGACATACTCGACATAGCCCTATTGCGACATATTCCTCAAAGGCATAGCATTAAGGTAGTGAACGACCTGGGGTCGAGGCACCAACCAGTGATATTTACACTAGATGCGAACCCAGAGGAATATGAGAAAAACCCCAGACGCCGGCTCAACTATAAAGCAGCCAACTGGGGCAAATTCGAACGCAAGCTAGACACACTCCTACAGGGAAGCGAAGGCATGCTAATAGACAGCACAGCCCAAATTGACGAAGCAGTCAAAACCCTCGTAGAAGCAATTCAAACAGCCACAACTGCGAGCATACCGCTAAGCAAACACAGAGAAACACCTCTTTTCGAGATTCCAGCGCACATTAAAGAGTTAATACGCAGGCGCAACAGTCACAGGCGTAACTGGGCTCGACATCACAGAGACGAAGACCGCGAGATGAAAAACGAATTAAACACGGAAATACAAAAGCAACTACTCGAATACAGGTCGGAAAAGTGGAACAACCACCTCAACTTTTCGACACTAACACCAGGCCAGTGTGGAACTTAGCGAGACACTTCACGCGAGAACCACACAACATCCCTACCATCAAGGGACCTAACGGCCCGGTATACGAGAACCGTGACAAAGCCGAAATCATAGCGGACTCCATAGAGGCGGCTTTCACCCCAAACGAAATCCCATCTGACCCAGCCTTCATCAGGCAAACTGAGGCAAAGGTAGCAGAATTCCTTGAAAACGCACCTAAGCCGGAGGTTAAGAGGACAAATATACACGAAATTAAGTGGATTATAGGTCATCTTAACTCCAAGAAGGCGCCAGGCCCAGACGAGATCCAAAACATAATAATTAAGAAATTAACTCACAAAGCCCTAACACTACTTACCAGCATCTTCAATGCAATGTTCAGACTACAATACTACCCTGAACAATGGAAAAGGGCTAGGATCCTCGTATTTGGAAAACCAGGCAAAGACAAGTCAGACCCCAACAACTACAGACCCATCAGCCTTCTGGACGCCCTCAGTAAAGTATTCGAGAAAATACTACTGAAAAGGTTAATAGGGCATATCAAGGAAAAAGGCATAATTCGCAACGAGCAGTTTGGCTTTAGGAACGCACATTCTGCCCCACAACTGCTCACTCGATTCATAGAACAAGCCACCATAGGTCTCAACAAACGAAGAGACACAGGAACGGTTTTCCTTGATATCCAGAAAGCATTTGACAAAGTCTGGCACGAAGGCCTACTAGCGAAACTAATAGACCACGAATTCCACCCAGGCTATATAAGACTTATTAAATCTTATCTGGAGGGCCGAGAGTTCAAAGTAGACGTACATAACACGCTGTCAAGTACTCGCAGGATTAGAGCGGGCGTAGCCCAAGGGTCCCTTATCGGCCCAATCCTCTTCGTCCTGTATACAAACGACATGCCTACGACAGAACTCACTACCACACACCTCTACGCTGATGACACCGCTATCTCAGTTCAACATCCACAGCTAGCGTGCGCTCGAAAGAGGCTCCAAGTAGCACTAAGAACTCTCGAGCCTTGGCTAACGAAATGGCGCATCAAGGTCAATGTTGACAAGTGCCAAGCAGTGCTGTTCACTAAGAAGAACAGACTCACACGCAAACCAGTCAACATAAAAGCGCTAAAGCTTTTCAACGAAGATATAGTGTGGCATGACAAAGTCAAATACCTAGGAGTAATCCTAGACAGAAAGCTCACCATGCTACACCACATCAATGATATTCAAAGAAAAGCACACATACGACTTAACCAGCTATATCCTATACTGAACAAAAAGTCCAGTATTAAAACGGAAGTAGCCATAAACATGTATAAGGCCTTAATCAGACCAATAATCATGTACGCGGCCCCAGCGTGGGGGTACACTGCAATGACGAACCTGGATAAGCTGGAATTAATACAAAATAAATGCCTACGAGCAGCGACCAGACTCCCTTTCGACACGCCAATACGCCAACTACGCAGTATTGCGAAAGTCAGCTCAATAAGGCACCAAATACGTAAACAGACACTAAACATGTACAGAAAGTCATGGAGTAATAAGATCAACCCGTTAATAAGCGGGATCGGACGCTACGACGTTGATCTGTACAAAAAGTATCCTACACCGAAGCACATTCTGTTCAGCCACAGGGTTGGGTGGGCGAGGGGCCGATAGCCAACCCACTCCCGCCAAGCTGACACCTATATAACACATACACCCACACACTGCAGACTCCTATGTAAATATGTAAATATGTTTCAGCTGTCCTAGACCCAGGGACCAGGCGAGGAAGATTGACAAAAAGTACAACTTAAGAAGACGACGGCAACGCAGCCAGACGGCCAAGGACGTGTCAATCCACCCCCGCCCCCCTACAGAGACATGGGAGCGGAACACCAGCCCGCGCCCTATAAACAGCTCTAATATCTATCTGTTATCTCTTTCCTATCTAGGTTGTAAGCTGGACATGAGAGCAGGCAAACAGCCGGCACTCCAATGAGAAATTGTATATACATATGTTATTAATAATCTTAGTTTTAGATCTGCAGTGACAAGTGTGTTCAAACAACACCGCATAGAGGGACATCGACAGGAGGAAGAAGATAGCCCCTTGCATGCAAGGCTTGGCTCTAATTCCCCCCTCTCCAAAAGGAGACTTGGCACCAGGGACTGCTGGCTGCTGGACAATGGGACGAACCTGTGGCCCAAAGCCCAGACGCTAGCAGACCCGAGCCGACCCGGCAGTGACAAGAAGGACTGATCCCCATAATAACAAAAATTGCAAGGAATTGGTTTATGTTTTGTGCATGTTACCTGTTCCTAACTAACATAACCTCTGGTCTTTTCCAGCCCACATCCTTGCATGTGCTATCAAAAGATGTCAGGTTTTACATGTAGGCTCTTTCTTCTTTCTGCCTATGTGGTTTTTCCCTGACCCTTCAATACCATACCTTAACACTATCCAACCAATACAAACTTTGCCGTGGTAGCGAGTCTGACTCGGAAACCGGCAGATACTCCTTGTATCACTTCCCCACTCTACCCAGCTATCTCTTTTCTACTTAGAAATTAATAGCATGTCGGAGGCCATGTAGATTGAGTCGATGGTCACGGCGGGGGAGCGGGCTACGGGGGCCCCCCGTATAAAAAAAAAAAAAAAAAAAAAAAAAAAAAATGCTCACTTGCTCACTCGCCCCGGTGTCCAGCTCCAGAATACACCCTACGTCGAGCACGGAGGCTACTCCTCTTGAAAATGTGCTTCGACCAGGTGGACTGAATTTCTGGCAGTACGAGGTTTCACCTCTGGTCACCGCTCCCTGACCTGTTTCCGCTGCCTATGTTCCGTAATTCTTTTACAAGCCAATTTCATTCCCTAATTTATGCAAGCTCCCTTAGTTTCGCTAGGTGGAATTTCTTCAATCAATTGAACTTGCTTTTTAGGAATTCAGGCACTTCAACAAACAAGGACTCTCAAAGACATTCATGTTAGTGTGCCAGATAGTTCTCGACTATCAACGTGTCAATTCACAAAGACTATCTTTTCAAGATAGAAGTGTATTTAAAGACTGTAAACCTGTACATATTGTATAAAGACAGACTTTTCTCAAGATTCAATATTCCTTTTTGCTTCTAAATAAATTTCAATTATTTGTGTAAATATCATAAAGTGAAGCAATAAAAGTTGTGTTTGTAAAATTCAACCTTGGTTACAACAACGACGATGGGACAGGAAAGAGCTAGGACTGGGAAGGAAGTGTCCGTAGCCTTACGGTAAAGCCCCAGCATTTGCCTGATGTGAAAATGGGAAATCACGGAAAACCATCTTCAGGGCTGCCGACAGTGGGGTTCGAACCCACTATCTCCCGAATGCAAGCGCACAGCTGAGCGACCCTAACCGCAAGGCCACTTGCTCGATACCTCCCAAATACTGGATAATGACCGCACTTAAGCGACTGCAACTATCGAGCTCGGTAGTTTATTTACTATGTTGAGAAATGTTTTCATTAACATCGTTCATTAACTTCGGTGTGGATTAGCCATTAAATGTAACTTAAAAGCTTTTCAGTGCGTCAAACACACAAGTTCAATATAACTATTAAAAAAATAAAAAACCAAACCCCTTGGCACTACAGCCCTTGAAGGGCCTTGGCCTACCAAGCGACCGCTGCTCAGCCCGAAGGCCTGCGGATTACGAGGTGTCGTATGATCAGCACGACGAGTCCTCTCGGTCGTTATTCTTGGCTTTCTAGACCGGGGCCGCTATCTCACCGTCAGTTAGCTCCTCAATTCTAATCACGTAGGCTGAGTGGACCTCGAGCCAGTCCTCAGGTCCAGGTAAAAATCCCTGACCTGGCCGGGAATCGAACCCGGGGCCTCCGGGTAAGAGGCAGGCACCCTACCCCTACACCACGGGGCCGGCATATAACTATACCATGACGTGGAAACAGGGTAAGACTTCATTAATACGTACAAGTTGCAGAATTCAATTTCATAGATATTTGGACTAACAAACACATATTTCCTAATATTGAGTATGACTTAATAGAATCTGACGATGTTCTTTTATGAACGCCCGTTAAAGATATGCGCCTGATCATATATAGGGCGTTTCCGTGATGATCGACTTATAGGAAAACTGGAGAACGGCACATGTATCAATATGAGACAGAGTCCTGAAACGCCTCTATCTCCTCTTATACGCCAAAGCCGTTTTCCGTAGGTTGCAGATTTGTCAACGCGTGTGGGCTGACCATGATTCAACCCATCCCACTTTTCGTATGCTACCCGAGAACACAATCAGGCGTTCCCGGAAAAGTGATAGGCCTACGAAGAGGAGATATTGTTGCGTGACAGTGTCGTACGTCCGATCTGATCCCACTTGATTTCTTCTTGTGGAGTTGTGGGAAGAGTTTTGTCGGCGAGACACTTGTAGGAACTGAAAAAGAGCTCGTGGCATCAGCGAATATCATGAATAGAGCCCGGATTTTTATGTACTAATAGGTTAGAATGCAAACTTACTGAAGCGAGAAGCAAGTATAGTCTACCTTCACAACGATTATGCTATGGGGTTTACATAAATATTAGGGGTATGGCCCATCAGAACCCCTACAATTTATGTTACTCTTTCTACATTGTGGAAGAGCGGGTGGCCGGCATTTCCTATTAACCAATTTAGTTTGCAATCTAACCTATCACCGCATGAAAATCCGGGCTTTAATCATGAACCTGATTCTCTCGGTCAACACGTCCATGTCAAGTACAAATACTTACGAAATAGGGATTTTAAAAATTAACCCGAAGAACTGTGTGTAGAAATGTAATATAGTTGAACTGTGTTATAATGACATCGGTTTCAACGACAACTCGTCTATAACGTCATGTTTTCTGTGGCACGGACGTGTTCCTCATAAGAAATGTGTTTTTCAGCCTTGCTTAATACGACAGACGTATATGAGTCTACCTCGCTTATAACGTCTTTTCAACCTCAGTATGGAATAAGATTTTCTATGAATCAAAGGATTTTAAGAAACATTTTGTTGAAGTGCAGATTCCCCACTGCTCTGTTTTCGCCCGAATTCTTGCGGTATTAACGACACTTGCGTGCGGTCAGTTTCGACTGGAAGTTTCCTCTAAGTGCACGCACTTTAACGCGGTATGACTACTAAAGGAAGAGTTTTAACATTGGAAGAAAAAGTTAAAGTGGTTCTCCCTCCAAATTGAGAGTGAAATTTAAAAAGCTGACGTGTGTCGGGAGATTGGCCTTGTTAATTCCACAGTCCAAACGATTTGGAAGAGCAAGGATAACATTGTTGCTACATTTGAACAGAATGATTCAAAAGTTAAGCGGCTACGGAAATCTGAAAGAAGACGTGGATGAATCCTGATTATGTTACTGTGGTTTTCATTTTCCACCTCACCAGACTGATAATACGAATCTCGGTTATTACGACACTCGTTTGTAACGTCAATTTTTCAGGTCCCTTTGATATCGTTATAACCGAGTTCTACTGTATCCTTGTTTAGCTGCAGTGCATCCACACGTTGCAAAGACATGAACAGCGTTATCCAGGTTCGACAGTCAATTGTGACGTATCCCGTCAGACATCTCTGGCGTCGTTCTAGCAATGACAATGTCACTAGCTGACAGGATCTTACCATAGCAAGTACGCTACAATGACACCGGTGTGTGTATTTGATGCTAATTTCTCAACATCGGTTGTTGCGAGGCTAATTGGTGTCCTCAAGCCATGTGGAGATTTAGCAACACCGCGTCGCCAAGTCCATTTGAATTCGCGCGCGAAGCGATCTGATTGGTTAACTTTAGCACCCGATAAAATGGCAACGGCTAGAGATATCGAAGATTTTTTTTCAAATTACTTTTCAGTATGCCAACGGTCGTAGCCGTGTTGAAACACCGGATCCCGTGAGATCTCCCAAGTTAAGCAACATTGCGCGTGGTCAATATTTGGATGGGTTGCCAAGCGCTCTTGGTGGGGGATAAGGGAATGGAGGAGCAGAAAGGAACTGGTCACACTACCGTACGTAAACTCCGGCTCAGGACCACCTCTGTGGAGGTTCGGTTTTTTTTTTTTTTTGTTATTTGTTTTACGTCGCACCGACACAGATAGGTCTTATGGCGACGATGGGATAGGAAAGACCTAGGAATGGGAAGGAAGCGGCCGTGGCCTTAAGGTACAGCCCCAGCATTTGCCTGGTGTGAAAATGGGAAACCACTGTGGAGGTTCAAACCTGCCTTCGGGCAGAAGACACCCTTACCTACTTAACAGAATGGCGAACCCTCTAACGCTCAGACACGCCGTTAACGTGGTTCCCGACCACCCTGTATACTTAGGAATCGCAAGACTCTGTGGTGTAGTGGTTAGTGTGATTAGCTGCCACCCCCCGTGAGGCTCTGCTTCGATTCACTTCTCTGCCACCGAACTTGAAAAGTGGTACGTTGGCTGGAACTGGGTCAACTCAGCTTCCGTAGGTCGACTGAGTAGAGGGGAGGAGCGGGGAGGAGGGCTCCATTCCCACCTCAGCCATCCTCGAGGTGGTTTCCACTCTTTTCCTCCAGGAAAATGCCGGGATGGTACCTAGCTTAAGGCCATGACCGCTTCCTTCCAATCTTTCCAACCTTCCCACAAGGCCCCTGTTCAGCATAGCATATGAGGCCGCCTGGGCGAGGCACTGGTCCTCCTTCCAGTTGTATCCCCCTAGCGCAACTCTCCCGCTCCAGGACACTGCTTTTGAGGTGGTAGAGGTGGGATCCCTCGCCAAGTCCGAGGGAAAAACCAATCCTGGTCGGATAAACGGATTAACAAAGAAAAAGACTAGATCAATCAATCAATCAATCAATCAATCAATCAATCAATCAATCAATCAATCAATAAATAAATAAATAAATAAATAAATAAATCAACACTGATCTGCATTTAGGGCAGTCGCCTAGGTGGAAGATTCGGTATCTGTTTACCTAATCTTAAAAAATTGCGAACAATTTGAAAATGTATACATCATCTCCCTTGCTAAATTATTCCAATCCCTAACTCCTCTTCCTGTAAAAGATATTTCGCCCAGTTTGTACAATGTAGCAAATACAAGATGGTTTGGCATTCCAGCAGGCTTCATAGCCTGAGCCACGCCTTATAAAATAAGTCAGTAACGAAATGAAATGAAATGACGTATGGCTTTTAGTGCCGGGAGTGTCCGAGGACATGTTCGGCTCGCCAAGTGCAGGTCTTTCGATTTGACGCCCGTAGATGACCTGCGCGTCGTGATGAGGATGAAGTGATGAAGACGACACATACACCCAGCCCCCGTGCCAGAGAAATTAACTAATGATAGCCGGGAATCGAACCCGGGACCCATATGACCAAAGGCCAGCACGCTAACCATTTAGCCTTGGAGCTGGATACTAAATGATTTAAACCGACTGAGATCCCATAATCCCTCAATATGGCCAACATGTTTTCTGTTGGTACTCTGCCATAAAACCGAAAGGTACTCTTTCTTTTACAATATTAATGCTTAAGGGTCAGTCCGACTCCTTGGCTGAATGGTCAGCGTTCAGCCTTTCGGCTCAGAGGGTCCCGGGTTCGATACCTGCCGAGTCGGGTATTTTAATGGCGTCTGATTACTTCCTCTCGCTCGGGGACTGGATGTTTGTGTTCGTCACAACACTTTGCTCTTCATATTCAGGCAGCACACTACGGTACCAACCATCAGAGAAACACGCATTAGTGGTTAGTACATCCCTCCATATAGGGCTGGCGTCAGGAAGGACACACGGCCGTAAAACAGTCAAATCCACATATGTGAAGAAGAATGCTTAACGGTCACTAGTCCTATTTCCTCAAAAAAGAAAACATATCTCATTAAGAAAGTGATGAAAAATATTAATAAATTATGCCGTATGTCAAATGATTATTGAAATCCTAAAAGAAGAAACAATTTCAACAATGTAACCGTAACTCAGATATAGTTCAGGAAGTGCAATCAAAACAAAAACGAAGATTTTATTTAAAAAGAGATCAGATTTGTAATTTAGGAAATTGGTCATTCCCCTAACATTTGAAGTTCTTGAGATACGCCTTTAAGGCTTAGGATGGCAGCATATGCCGTCTCTAAATCTACGAAACCGAAGTATAAGCGTTCATTATTCTCGAACCACTAACTAAATATTTATACCTACTGTATTTTACGCACTTTGCACTATTTTTCTAAAGTACAATTCAATTTGTTTTACGTCGCACCCACACAGATACAGTGGCTCAAAAAAGTATTGGTCTGTCCATAGCCGTGGTATGAACGGAAGTGTATGGTACAAATAATGGTGCATATAATGGAATTATACATATGCAGATATGTAAGATAGAGGTTGAATATAGAGCCAAGGAGATTCACGCTGTTTGCAAAAGGACCAGTAATACAACGGCGTGTCTCATTACACGCCAAACAAGTATTGGTCTAGTACACAATATCATCGTGATATCGTGCTGTCTGCTGCATCTGGCTCATTGTGTCTGTGTGACACGACGGAAGGTAATATTCAGCACTGTTCCCGTGTTCAGCTAGCAATGGGAAGGAAAATGAAAGAAACAACCGTGGAAGAAAGGAGGATTGTAGTGCGACTATTTCAGGAAGGTAAATCTTCACGGCCATAAGTGAAATTATTGGAAGATCTGTTACAACTGTTAAAAATATTGTGTACAGGTACAAACAAACAAAGACAATAGAAAATAGGCAAAGAAGCGGCCGTCCCTCAAAGGTAACAGTACAAGACAAACTGCACATTGTGCGTAAAGTGGCCCAAAATCCTCAGGAAAGTGCGCTGAAGATAGCAGCTGCGTTACAACAAGATGTAGGTGTTCAAGTGTCATCTGAAACCATCCGAAATGTGCTACGCGAAAGAGGATATGCAGGCAGAAGAGCCCTTAGAAAGCCGTACATCAGTAAGGCTAACAGAAAGAAGAGACTTGCGTACGCTAAAGATCACAGAAATTACAGCTATGAGGATTGGAAGACAGTCGTTTTTACTGATGAGAGTAAATTTACCCTCTTCGGGTCAGACAGACGAGTGACTGTGTGGAGGAAGACGAATTCTGAACTTCAAGAGAAGAACCTGACAGCTACTGTGAAACATGGAGGTGGTTCCCTGATGGTGTGGGGTTGCATGAGTGCGAATGGTGTAGGTGAATTAGACTTTATTGAAGGGACTATGGATCACAAAGCATACATTAACATCCTCAAGACACATCTTCCATCAAGTGTACAAAAAATCGGACTCTCAGCAAAGTATACGTTTACGCAAGATAACGAGCCCAAACACACAGCCCTTAATACGAAGCTATGGCTGTTATATAATACACCGCGTTGGATGGAAACTTCACCACAATCTCCCGTTATCAACCCCATCGAGAATTTGTGGCACTATTTGGAGAAAAACGTGAGAAAGCATGCAATATCAAACAAAGCTGACCTGAAAGAAGCCTTACTCACCGAATGGAATAACATACCACAGAAAACTACGGAAACCTTGGTACGTTCGATGCCAAATAGGTTAGATGAGATTATAAAGAGGAAAGGAGGACCTACCAAGTACTGATACGTTCAAGAAGGATCAAGAAATTACGTTAACTCAGACCAATACATTTTTGGTGGCAAGTGAAAATGATTGTTTTAAGTTATGGCTGTTTAGTTATATGAACATGGAAGAATTATGTTTTTCTTACAATGTACATGTTACACAAGATGATAAATAATCAGGGATTCTAGTATGTGTCAATTTTTATCATCATTCCTTTAGATTCCTCGTCCTCATAAGTGACATATCTCGACAGACCAATACTTTTTTGAGCCACTGTAGGTCTTGCGGCGACGACATTATAGGAACGGCTAGGAGAGGGAACGTGGCCTTAAGTTACGGGTGCCTGGTGTGAAAATGGGAAACCACAGAAAATCATTCTCAGAGTTGCCGACAGTGGGGTTCGAACGGTACTATCTTCTGAATGCAAGCTGATAGCTATGTGATTAAACCGCGCAGCCACTCTCCTATTCTACGCATTAAGATATGGCATAGCACAAGTTTTAGTGTCCACGTATTGTGGAATACAGTCACTTGTCACGAAAACTGAGGTTCACAGTTTCTTCAGATAATCGATTTCGAAGAATTGTCAGCCACCAAAAAATCACGCTCTTGCATCAAAACTTGAAAAGCATTTCACTGTAAGTAAACTATATTAGGAGTATGGTAAATTTGTTTGTTAATTAATAAATATATGTGCTGAACACCATCAAGGAGGAGGAAGAAGGCTCACTCTCGATCAACACTGAGAGGCGATTACTAGCAGAGGACTTCAAAGTTCATTTTGGGAACATCGTTAAGAATGGAGAATAGAATTGCAAGGTAACTACTGCAGAGTACAGATGCCTTTTAAAAGTAGAAAATAATGTAATGTATTAGTCTGTTCCTAGTCGCATGTCTTCATGAAGTCTTAAAATGCGTCAAGAGTATGCGGTCACCCACCTCACCGATTTGATGATTGATATCTATTCCTTCAAAAAATTTGTATTCAATGCAGGCCGCATTTCGAAGCCGGTAGATTGCTCGATTGTTTTGAATATGTTCAATTCAAATGGATCTACCGCACGATCTGATTGTCTCCAAATGGTGTCTGTGGCCAGTCAATGGTAATCGAAAATCAGCACGTATGCATGCGATCGTGACAGAAGCGCTTCTCCCAAGCGGAAGTTATTTCCAAATATACCGTAACGTAGAGGGCTTACTTTTTTCTGCCACAGGGTTTCTTCACAAGCCAGCGCTACTGGTGGAGTGCCGGTACAATGCATGAACCATTGCATTATGACCAACCCGACCCGGGAACATTTAGCCCGGCTGGAGCGGCGAGATATGCTGGTATCATGGTATAGAGGATGAATCGCCTAAAACTTGCATCCCAAATATTCCTGAAGTGAAAGGTGCTATTCATGTACTGTTTTCACAAAAATAAAGTAACGAAGGACCATAATTGTAACCCATACAAAGATTGTAATAATTATTAGAATGCGTATTCACCGTAAAAAGTTACATTTTACAAATGGAACAATTCTATTGACATTAACAAAATACAACTAGAATACATTAAAATGTTAACAGTGTTGCTTTTTAGGATTCTAGTGCATGTATTTTACAAACAATTGTCTGCTCCATGTGTCAGCACTAACTTATGAAAAATAGTGAATAAACAAATTATTTGTATTCTGAAGAAGAAAGAGTTGGTCATCCAAGATCGTGTTCAAAATAACGACCACTAGTTTCAATAGAGGCTTCTACTCTGGCATGTAAAGATTGATGCAGACGTTCTAGAATTTCATCAGAAATGTTAGCGCAGGCAACAGTAATATGATGTTCCTTATCACCTGGTGTAGAGGGTATCGGTATGTCCTCGTAAACAGTGGCCTTTGGCTTTCTCCAGCGAAAATATCCAAAGAGATCAAATCTGTTGAACGAGCCAGCCTACGTACAGGTCTTCCTCATTCAATACAACTATTTGGAAACAATCTGAAAACAAGCTACAGTACGTCGTGCACTGTGTGCTGGACAGCCATCATGCTGACAACTTATGTTCATCCTAGTCTGCAGTGGAACGTCTTCTAATATCTGTGGAAGTTTATCCCTTGAGATAATTTTGAGAATCTGGTGTTCCATGTATGAAAAAGCCACACATTTAAACTCCATGGACGCTGACGTTCCATTTAAAGCCAATGGGAACTGTTTACGGACCAATAGTGCATGTCTCAGAGGTTTAATTGACCACGATTTGTGAATGTTGCTTCATCACTAAACAAAATACGTGACAAATTGATACGGATGGAACTTACGACGGTGGAGAACGTATTTCACTTGACTCGTGCGATTTCACGGAACCTAACGTGCGGATCTGGGCAATTTTTTCATGGGACACACTGGGGCCCATTATTCCGGTACACCAATCCCTAACATCTATCTGGAAGTTACTGGGAACCAAGTCCATCCGTTCATGTCAACAGTGTTCTCTGATGGCGACTGCTACTTCATGCCACACTGCCAGGATTGTGAATGACTGGTTCGAAGAAAATGATACTGAATTTGCTTTCATGCCGTAGCTGCCAAACAGCCCCGATATGAACCCCACCGACCATCTGTGGCTTAACTTAAGAGAGGCGGGTTCGTGATACATACTATCGCCCAGCAGTGTACGTCAACTGGAGGACCTGCGGTTGCGCTTGCGTTACCAGATACCCCAGGATTTCTGACGCCACCTCGCTGAATCTATGCCTCGCCAAGTGGCCGCGGCTCTGTGTTACTACATGTATTAAGTGGTTGTAAAGTACTGTGTCATCGGTGTACTGAGTTCATTATACGAGCCACTGCAAATAAAGTAACAGCTCTTTAGGTTGGATCAGACCCATTGCTATGAAATTTGGGAGGATGATCGATTAAACACTAGAACATCGATTTACGCCTGCCATTGTCAGGTTGTCCACAGTTTGGCAAAACGAGTGATTCTGAGCAAGAATCCGGCCTATACCACGTTTGTCTTCTTTTATGACCTCATAGGATCATTTTAGTCAGTCCATCGTTCAGGTCTCTTTGCAGGGACTGTTCGGGCTTTGCGCTCCTCCCATTACTTCTTCAGACGCTCCGATCTTCGTGCCTTTTTCTCAGTTGAAAATATGCGTGTTGGTTTGTTTTGTTTAAGGGTAAAGCGGAGGTTTGTATTCTTGAGTTTTGTATTCAATTTTATCTTATTTGTGGTGTTTTCCGTTGCAAGGCCTATTTTCTTCAGATCCTCTCTTAGTTCTCTCATCTACTTACATCCTGTTGTGGTATTTTTTTGAGACGAGTTGTTTCAGAAGTCTCTGCACCCTCATGATATGTCCAAAGAATCCCAGTCTCTTCTTACGCATAGTATATATAATGGGTTCTAGCTCTTTGTACACGACTTTATTAGGTATTATCCACCACTGTCTATTTTTTCTGCTACTTTTTGTTGATGCAGGTTCTTCCAATCCTCCTTTCAATTTTGTGAAGTCTGTCAGTCCTTGACTGTTTATTCAGGTGAAAAAGTGTTTCTGCTACATATGTGGCTTCTGGTTTTATAACTGGGTTGTAGTGTTTTATTTTTGCATTTATTGATAGATATCCCATGTTAAACTTTGTGCTTTAGCTAATCTATTTGTTCTTGTTTGGATTTGAGATTTTTCATTTAGTGTTATTACTTCTCCAAGATATTTAAATTGCGTTACTATTTTGATTTTATTAGCATTTATGGTAACTTCTTTTAGTTGTGTTGGCTTTTGGGGCATAATTTATGTTTCTTCAAATGATATTTTGAGGCCAATTTCATTTGCAATGTTTTGAAGTTCTGATATCTGTATTTTGCTTCTTTTATGTCCACTGCTAGTAATGCTAAATCGTCGGCGAAACGCAGGCAGTCTGTTTTGATTTTTCAGCCAATCATTATTTTTGGGGGACATGTCCTAAACCTTTCCCTCATTACCATTTCCAGAACACAACTAATTAATAGTAGTAAAGGCCCATCTCTCTGCCGTAGTCCAGTTTTAATTTCAAATGTCTCTGGTGTTTCACACCTAAACTTCACTTTTGATTTGGTGTTAGTGAGAGTTTGTCATAGTAAAATATTATGTTAACAGTTTCCACTCTCATTTAAATTCCCAGTTATTGGTAGAGCCCTGCACGTATGCGGATGTCCGCGGATTTTAGTGTTTTGGCTGATACAAGCTGTATGGCAGTGCGGACAATTTTGCTAATAATTTCTAAATAATGACGTTTATTGCTTTTCACTCAGATATACTCTTGTTTTTGCTTGTGGTTAGGCGACCCTTGACATTGGTATGGGAGAACTGTGATATATAAAGAGCGTTGAGATCATAAAGCCGCAAATCTGACCTAAGCCCAACTGGCTCCTGTCCGCATTTCATGGAAGGAAGGAACAAAGGTCAAAATCCCTCAAACTGTGACTGTAGGAGTGATGATGATGCTTGTTGTTTAAAGGGGCCGAACATCGAAGTCATCGGCCCCTAATGGTACGAAATGAAATAACAAAAAATTCCAAATTCATCCACTGATCAAAATAAAAATTAAAAATGTCATGAAGAATGAATGGATGGACATGAACCCAACAAAAAAAAAGAAAACAGTGGATCAGACTCAAAAGATCGTAAATAATAGTAATACTGACCAAGGGACCATTTATAAAGCACAATGATGCTTGATGTCTAAAGGGGTGCAAAATCCACGTCTAAGGCCCCACAGAATGGTACATGTCGCGAGTAAAGTAGAACTATGGTATTTGTCATGTTGGGGTACTAATCAAAAGTAGCGAAGACTCACGGTGTTCCACACAAGATGGTACTACTCACAAGTATCGACTTCCTACAGGTAACGCAGACCTATGGTGTTTCTCACACAATGGTGCCACTCATAGCCAACGCAAACCGATAAGGTTCTTCAGCTAGGTGTACTAACCACACATCCCGTGGTGTTCCTCACATAGTGGGTACCAATCACGGGCAACGCAGACCCACGGTGTCGCTCATATAGCGGTACAACTCTCAGGCTACGCCCAGACCCGCGGTGTTGCCCATATGGGTACGACGCACGGGTACTGGAATCCACCAGGCCAGGCTTTTTACTGTTACTAATCACAAACCTATTTCGTACCTAATTTAGTGGTACTACTCGCAAGTACAGGCAACCCATGGTGTTCCCCGCATGATGGTACAAATCAAAAGTAGTTTCATGGTTCTAATTCAATCATCCCTTGGTCGCCCCTTTTAGTCGCCTCTCACGACAGGCAGGGGATACCGTGGGTGTATTATTCGCCTGCGTCCCCCACCCACAGGGGGTAAAAAGAGAAAAATGAAGTAACAGACGAAGAAAGGCAAGGGCCACGAAGGGCGTGAAAATTAAAGACCCCTAGGCCTCGAATGCTCTAATACCGTCAGGGTCGAAAAAGAACAATAGTTGACAAAGGGAGGTCGGACAGGATAGACGAAAGATGAGCCTGGCACAAGTAAGTGGAAGCAATGCCAAGACTCAGCTAAGGGCCCTGTGGTCGCCAATCCACACTCCCCAAGTTGAGAACCCCTTGGGCCCCTTTTAGTCGCCTCTTACGACAGGCAGGGGATACCATGGGTGTATTCTTCATCTGCGTCCCCCACCTACAGGGGGTGAATGTAGGAGTTCTGGTGCCACGTGTCAGTCCTATTGTATTATGTTAACAGATCTATCAGTTTCAATACCTTGAGGGCAATATACTGTAGTTAAATATTTACAATATCCTCTGATAACCATTTTGTGGATATTTTTTTGTATATCCGCTCAAGGCTCTAGTTATTGGGCGTTCCAGTCCGATTTGTTTGGGCAAAAGTTATTTCCTACATCCATTCCGCAGGAAAAAGAGTCATTTTACTTACAAAGCTGAAACAATTTACTTTGTTAGTAAGCTTACACACTTCAGATTACTTTTTACAGACAGTTTGCGGACGCACTCCACTTCACGCTCATTTTGATTTTTTTAAACAGTGTTTGTTAGACACCAAGTCAGGGCGCTATGTGCATGAATATACAGTATGTAGAAGTGTTAAATATCTCCCTCCTGATATTCGAGGGAATATAATTTGCTAGGTTATATCTTAAAAAGATCGGTTCTGACGTCAAACATCTGTAATTCTCTTTCTGAAACTGTCTGACCCAGATATAGTCTGTGTATTCTACAGTTATAATTGGAAGCATTTTTTACGAACTCTCCTCCAAGCTTTTGGTTATGAAATTATATTTTTTCGTTTATTAATCATGAGTCTAACTTTGTCGATTAGATCTAAACTTGTACAGAGAGAAAGTACGATGTATTTCCATTTGAGCTGTAAATTAGTAATAATGTTAACCATTTCATGTCAGAGCATTGATGACTGTCACAATACAGTTGACTGAGTGAGGTCTGAAGGGCAGAGCAGACACTTAACGTACGAACGTGGGAGAGTTTTTAGTTCCCCGCAGAACTTTACTTCCAAACATAAAATTCTTCGGCAGTGCTTTTTAATACCCCCACCTAAAAAACAAATTGACGTGATTTTCCTCAATAAGAACCATAAAATCAAAATAAGAATCGCTAGATGTATTAAAAGATGGAATATCGGAATTGAATGCACGGTATATTACATGCATATAAAAATAATAGATTGCAAACTAAATTTATTACTTTATAACCCATCAGTCACTACTGATCTGCATTCAGGGCAGTCGCTCAGGTGGCTGATTCCCTATCTGTTGTTTTCCTAGCCTTTTCGTAAATGATTGCAAAGAAACAGGAAATTTATTGAACATCTCCCTTGATAAATTATTCCAATCCTTAACTCCCCTTCCTAAAAATTACTATTCGGCCCAATCTGTCCTCTTGAATTCTAACTTTATCTTCATATTGTGATCTTTCTCACTTTTAAAGACACCACTCAAACTTTTTCGTCTATTAATGTCATTCCACGCCATCTCTCCACTGACAGCTGGGACAATCTTCAAACTTTGCAACATTTTTGTAACGGTACTCTTGTCGGAAATCACCCAGAACAAATCTAGTTGCTATTCTTTGAATGTTTATCCAGTTCTTGAATCAAGTAATCCTCGTGAGGGTCCTATACACTGGAACCATACTCTAGTTGTGGTCTTACCAGAAACTTATACGCCTTCTTTACATCCTTACAACAACCCCTAAATACCCTCATAACCATGTGCAGAGATCTCTACCCTTTATTTACAACCCCATCTATGTGATAACCGCGATTATACCAATTCTGTTTAAAACATATTCAACAATTTTATACACACATTATCATTATAGACCGTTATGCCTTTCAGCGTTAAGTCTGCAAGCCTCTGTGAATTTACTAAACGACGCCACAATCCTCTATTTGCAACTAGTGCTGTGGCCTCATTTAGTTCTACACATCTTATCTTTAAATTGTTAGAAACCGAGTCTAACTACCGTCGTCTTGGTCTCCCTCTACTTCTCTTAGCCTCCATAACAGAGTCCATTATTCTCCTAGGTAACCTATCATGCTCAATTCACCTCACATGACCCAACCACCGAAGCCGGTTTATGCGTACAGCTTCATTCACCGAGTTTTTATAAATGAAATAAAACATAAATACTTTCATAATTAACGATTCATCATCCTTACCTCTTTACTAAACTTTATAATATTACCCTTCTTACAATATACTTGCTACTTATCTTTTCTTCCTAACATTAAGGGAAAAACTAAATATAGTGAAGTATAATAATTATTACAGAATTCCATCACATTCTGTCATAACACACAAGTCGACAACGCATTCTAGTTACGTGCCCGCTGGTGCCGCATTCAAACAACTGTCGATGACCGCTCGATAGCACAGAATGTGCTGAGCTCACCCTCTGCCCGCTAAGTCTACGTGGTGTAGAAGAGAGCCCATTGAGGCTAGCCCAGTGCGGCCGGGCTCACTCGCCACAGTCAAGCGAGAGGGCGAACGCACTCGGCACGGGACAGGAGCAGAGACGTTCTATTGTGACTACGAAGCTTTCCTCGCACCATTCAACGCAATGTTCAAGTAGAGTTTTAAAATTTAAAAAAAAACTGCTATCGTAACGGCCGCAGGGTTTTATTAAATTGTTTTTGCTGTTTCAGCTTGCCATCTTATAACAGAGTATGCCTGTGACGTCACATATTTAGCACAAATTTTGCCTTACTAAGTTTCAGATTTCAACAGGTAGCCTCGTTTTTTATCTGTCAATTGAGACATTAAACATCGTAAGTTAAATACTGTCAGTGATATACGCGTTCTACCCAAACATTAAAGTATTAGAATTGGAAATGGGAGGATAAAGACAACAATCGTGATATACAGGGTGAAGCGAAATTCGCGCAGTCGGGCGTCGCAGCGCGACTTCTCACATGCCAGCAATAAAAAATGGTCTCTCACAAAACTTCGTCCTGCGAGCATATCCGGCAGGAAAAGGACGTTGAAGAGTGGCAAGCTGGCAACAGTGTAACCACATGTAGAGTAACTACCTCTGTCAGCACGTATCAGCCGTTCTGTACAGGTGGTGCAGTGGATCGAGTTTTGGGTTAGCAAGCAGGAGACGAGGGGTCGATCCTGGGTTGAGGCGTTTGTTTTTTATTTCGTAAATGTAGTCGAGGTGGTATAGTATCTGGCATCTTAATCGTCAAGAGCAATTGCATCACGGGAAAACCGTAGTTTGTAAATTTGTGAAACTCAGTTTTAAAGTTAAAAGGAAGAAGGAACTATGCTGAAAATTATATTCATGAACTCTAAGGGATTGGTGGGAGAGTGGGGGGGGGGGGGGGGTAGAGGGGCTCATTTTGATGTTTTTCTTACAAGTCACTTTACGCCGCGCCGAGACAGATAGGTCTTAACGCGACGATGGGACAGGAGTGGGAAGGAAGCGGCCATGGCTTTTAATTTAGGAACAGCCCCCAACATTTACCTGCAGTGAAAATGGAAAACTATCTTCAGGGCTGCTGACAGTGGGGTTTGAACCCACTATCTCCAGAATACTGAATACAGCCCGCACTTAAGCGACTACAGCTGCCGAGCTCGGTATTTTGATGTTCACAAGATAAA
Organism: Anabrus simplex; assembly: GCF_040414725.1. Classification (NCBI taxonomy): domain Eukaryota; kingdom Metazoa; phylum Arthropoda; class Insecta; order Orthoptera; family Tettigoniidae; genus Anabrus; species Anabrus simplex. The sequence continues at coordinate 69,916,699 of NC_090274.1, read as the reverse complement.
AACTGTTTAAGTTCGTTATAAAAGAGGGAAGAAAATAAGTTGCAAATTAAGCAGTTTATTTTCTTGTTTTCCTCAGCATCATCCATAAAGTAAACAAATCACTGTATTAATGTTAAGGAAAGAAATCGCACGCGTAATCCAATTAATCACATAATTCACTGGCCGCAGCTTTAATCCGACAAGATGTCCTATAAATTGTAGCATGTAGACCGGCTTTTATAGCTTACATCCCGAGATCCGTACTCATACCTAGAAATTGTGCCTATCTCTCCGACACAGGCTTCCCCATATTTTATCCATCCCTCAAAAATGTTACTAACCTCTGCTAATTTTAAGATCCGGACACTCCCACTGATCCACAGAAGATAGAACTTAGTTGTCATGATCTATGAATATATTGACAACCACGATACAATAAACAGGAGTTTCTGGGAACTCCCAGCCAGTTAATATTTGATCGCTATTGACATTGTCGCACAACCTGCTAGCAATAGCACGCTATTCAGAGCGCCTTCACTATTTTAAGCCACGGCTCAACGTGTCACATTCGCTGCGTGCTGTACGTCCGATCTAATTAAATTAGGCACAGTTCTTCATCATCATCATTCTTAGCCTTTAGCCCCCGCATTGGTGCAGGGTTCGCTTTTATACATGCCACCCTCCACCCCCTGCGGTCAAGGGCGTCGGTTTCAGTAATGCCCACAAGACGCATGTCTTCCTTGATGCAGTCTAACAATCGCTTCTTGGTACGACCTCGGGATCGAGAACCTCCAGGATCAAATTGGAGGGCTGTATGATTCACTGAGTCTGTAGGGCTTCGGACGACAGGACCATATCATCTAAGTCGTGCTACTCGCATCTTCTGTGGGATAGGTGTCACTCCCTCACTCCCAATCGCCTTCGGACATCTTCATTTCTGACATGGCCCAGTCTTGTAAGATCCAGTGACCAACGTAACATTTCCATCTCCATCTCCTCGTGGTTTTTACTTGTGGGCATATGACAAAGTGCGGAGGGAAAAGATGTTAGCCGTACTGGGGGTTATGCGATTAACGGTAGATTATTAAATTTTTTTACGGGGGGCCACCGTAGCCCGCTCCCCCGGCGTGGCAATTGACACAATCTACATTGCCTCCGACATGCTATTAGTTTCTAAGTAGAAAAGAGATAGCAGGGAGAGTGGGAAGTGATAGAAGGAGTATCTGCCGGTTTCCGAGTTAGACTCGCTACCACGGCAAGAGTTTGTATTGGTTAGGTGGTGTTGAAAGGTCAGGAAAAAACCACATAGGCAGAAAGAAGAAAGAGCCTACATGTAAAACCTGACATCTTTTGATAGCACATGCAAGGATGTGGGCTGGAAAAAGGCCAGAGGTAGATTATTAAAAGCAATCAAAGACATTTTATGTTGACAATTGGGCAGCGGTGAGAACCGTTGGTAGAATGAGTTCCTGTTCTTGGTTCAAGGTACTTACAGGGGTTAGACAAGGCTGTAATATTTCACCTTTATCTACTGAAAGGTATCGAGTGGCAAGGAGGGATTCAGTTACGTGAAAATGTAATAAGCAGTTTGGCCTATGCTGACGACTTGGTCTTAATGGCAGATTGTGCTGAATGCCTGAAGTCTCTAATATCTTGTAAATTGAAACTAGGTGTAGTGAGTATGATAATTATATTTCCAAGACTAACGTGATGCTAATAGGTAAGAAATCCAAGAGATCTGAATGCGAGGTTGGGAATGCAAAGCTGGAACAAGTAGATCATTTCAAGAATTTAGGATGTATGATCTCCCAGGATGGTAATATAGTAAGAGATCGAATCAAGGTGCAGTAAAGCTAATGCAGTGAGCTAGCAGTTGCGATCAACTGTATTCTGTAAGAAGGAAGTCAGCTCCCGGACGAAACTATATTTAACTAAGCGAGTTGGCCGTGCGGTTAGGAGCGCGCAGCTCTGAGCTTGCATTCAGCAAATAGTGGGTTTAAACCCCACTATCGACAGCCCTGAAGATGGTTTTCCGTGGTTTGCCCATTTTCACACCGAACAAATGCTGGGGTTGTACCTTTATTAAGGCCTCGGCCGCTTCCTTCCAACTCCTACCCCTTTCCTAACCCACCGTCGCCATAAGACCTATCTGTGTCGTTGCGACGTAAAGAAGATTGCCAAAAAAATCTTTAAAAATGTGTTTTCAAATCAACATTACTGCACGGGAGTGATATCTGAGTGGATTCAATGTATCTTATTCCTAAGGAACCGGGCGAGTTGGCCGTGCGATTAGGAGCGCGCAGCGGTGAGCTTGCATGTAGGAGATAGTGGGTTCAAACCCCACTGTCGGTAGCCCTGAAGATGGTTTTCCGTGGTTTCCCATTTTCACACCAGGCAAATGCCGGGGCTGTACCTTAAGGCCACGGCCGCTTCCTTCCACTTCCTAGGCCTTTCCTATCCCATCGTCGCCACAAGACTTATCTGTGTCGGTGCGACGTAAAGCAAAAAAAAAAGTTAATGTGCCAAAGGGAATCCGACTCACGGGGACTGGTTGTTTCTGTTTGTCCCAACACTTTCCTCTTCATATTCAGACAACACACTACCAACCATCATAGAACACGCAATAGTGATTACATCCTTCCATATATGGTTGGCGTCAGGAAGGGCATCCATTCGTAAAACAGAGCCAAAGCTACATGTGCAACACAGTTCGCATCCACGACCTCACAGATGGGGAAAAAGCTGTAGAAGAAGAAAAATGTACAGGGCTGTTAAAATTTCTTGTAGATGAGGTTACCCGCAGGGTCCTGAAAGGTAAGTATACAAAATTTGGTTCAGATTGGAACAGTATGAATTTGTAAAAGGAACGGACGGACGAAGAGACAATCTGCTTTATCTATAGAGATTATTATTATTATTATTATTATTATTATTATTATTATTATTATTATCATCATCTGTCTGTTAGGTCATCAGCCCAGAGGCTGGTTGGATCCTCAAATAGCACCACCAAAGGTTATGCGGTTATAAGGAAACCCCAAAAACCAATGGCAGTACCAAAATGAGGTGTACTAGGCAATATGAGGAGTGAGGTAGTTTGCCATTGCTTTCCTCACTGGGTCAGAAAATACTATTGCAGCACGACTGACCCTATAAGCAGCACCTTTCATAACACTCAGATGCACTAGTCATGCTCCGAATGTCATTACTCAGCACTGCCCATACCCCAGCAACTTCCATATTGTCACAGCCTTAGATGTTGACTGGAACTTCGGCGGAAGCTACACTTTACTCTGGCCTGTGCCAAGAGATGGATGCAAAAGTACTGTATCCACAAAGAAATGGCAGCAGGAAGTTATTATTATTATTATTATTATTATTATTATTATTATTATTAGGATGGAAGAAAGACAGTGTAGGCTGGGTTGGCCGGAACAATTCACTATGATTAATCACTCTCACGCTACTTGTCGATAGAATGTGGGCTTCAGTGAGGCAGAAAGGCGATATCACCATTGTTCTGACTCCTACACGTGTTCACAAGATATGGCGCTCTGTTGAGCCGTGTGGCAAAAAGTCAAACGTCGACCATCACCCTACAATGAGCACAAAAAGATAAGATGGACTTCCTTTATATCTAATAATAATAATAATAATAATAATAATAATAATAATAATAATAATAATAATAATTGGAAAGAAACAATATAAGAGAACAAGCAGCAACAGAGAGAGATTTTATGAAATAAAGTGTTAAAAATAGAAGGAAAACAGGCTAAAAAAAGGGTCCGAGGAGATGAAAAGGAGACATACTGAGCAGATGAAGGAGTATTGGAGGAAAAAGAAGGAACAACGAAGGAAGAAGCACTGAAATTGTCACGTGGTGTCTCGAAGACCCTAAAGGACAAAGAAAGAACGAAAGAAAGCCTTATCCCCCTCTAAAACCAAATCCATTGGAGGTCACTCTAAAAATACCGAAATTGAAAAGCAAGAAAGGAACATTCTTCAGAAAATTTATGGCCCTACCAGAGAAAATGGAATACGGATTAAGAGGAGAACAGCGGATCACTATTCATTAACTGACAGGTTCACTGATGCCGTACGCAAGAGACGCCTGAAATTCTATGGCTATATCTATAGAATGGACAGCGACAGACTAACCAAGAAATTATTTAAAGTGATCAACTCAAAGAAGGTCAAAATAATAAGACGGACCTCCAGGAAATTAATATCACGGACGGCATCAGAGGAGATCGTGGAGCCTTTAGTGTAACAGCAGCCAAACAAATTCGTGGAGAAATCTAAGAAGAAAACTGCTAGGAAGTGGTCCGCAATGCAGGAGGCAACACAGTGCATTCATGAAGAGATTTTGGAAGGATAAGAAGGCGAAAACCATCAGGCCAGCGAACAAGTTCAAACGCGATCTTCGAATTGCCATAACAAAGAAAGAAAGAAAGAACGAAAGAAAGAAAGAAAGAAAGAAAGAAAGAAAAAATATTTTTACAACAGAGAGCTTTTGCATTAAATAGCTATATCTTCTTAAAACCGATTATGGCCTGCGTGACATATTAGAATATAAATTCATTATTTTCAAATGAAAAACGTACATAACTCGCAGAAAGGATGAGGGCGTGGTACTGTATAAGATCCTCGCGAATCCGCAACAACCTGCAATATTTGTCCACAGAGTTGGTACCTACATGGAAGGTGAATTATATTTCGAAAAAAATTAGAATTCTGATAAAATATCATATGGAAGGAACTTATCACTACTAATACATTCTTTCTTTCTTTCTTTCTTTTCTTTCTTTCTTTGAACCACATTAACTTCCAAGTGTACATTTACAGAAGAACTGAAATATTTCGAACCAATGAAGAAAATATACTTTATCATGTATTTTAACGCGTGATTAATTCATTCATTCATTCGTTCATGTTTAATGTTGTCCTTTGTCTATGCAAGCCTTTGAGCATAACATTCTGAAATAATTTCAATTTTAATTCTAACACGGAAATACCCCACAGTTTTCATAGTAAATATCGGAGACGCCAAGAAATATGTGATAAATAGTGAAGTCAGCATCACCGTATTAACTTAGGAACGAGCTTCAATTCTAAACATTTCTTATTAAATAGAATTGATAGATTTATTTGTAATTTCATTGATTGATCAAGCTTTGAAGTTGCATTTGATTGATGACTGGCATCGTCGGCAGCCCTGAAGGTGGTTTTTGTATGGTCTCTCGTTTTCACACCAGACTGTACCTTAAGGTCACGGCCGCCACCTTCCGAATCCTGGACTTTTCTCCTTCCACGCGTTAGTACAGTACGACGTTAAACTACTAGGGAGAAAAAACAACCACTAGTTTTCGCCAGAATTGAATATGATTAATTCAAATTGTTGAGTAGATACCCTTTTAAAAACAATGTCTCCTGTTTTTCTAATCTTAGCCTACAAGGAATACAAAGCCTGCTCACTCGCAGTGCTCTCTTCAGAAAGTGTCCGCCTGGCAGTGCGCGTCTTGACCACTACAGCGCTAGTATACCACCTCTCATCAGCACTCACTAGCATTGCTAACGGGAGTTAAAACCAGCGCAAATTTACCTCTACACTATACTTCCTGTATATTATATACGTTACTCAGCGGAATGAAGTAGAAAATAATATATGTTCACCTTTTACTCCTCGGAGTTCAATTCAGTTGTGGATTTTCATTTCAGATAACACACATAACTGTCAAAATTTATGTCTGGCATTTAAAAGGACATAAGGTCTGCACTAGGTACTTTTACTACCACACCGTATATTTTCAGTGAAAAGGAACGACTTTATTTATTTATTTATTTATTTATTTATTTATTTATTTATTTATTTATTTATTTATTTATTTATTTATTTATTTATGCCTTTGTATGTGGTCAAGTTAGGGCTCACGGCCTTAACAATTTTCCTTGACATTTTGTTCTCATAAATTGTTTTTCTTCTCAAGAAGTATTCTCGGCGATACTCATCTGCCATGCCATTAGCGTAGTTGGTGACAGATGGGCGGAGAAACTTCCGTAGTATTATTCTGCTTTGTTCCTCGGGATGATCACTTTTCCCACACTGTAGAATAGGACTTTTAACAACATGTGGCAACAGTATTTCGGTTAATGTTTGTGCTATTTTGGACTGCCCAGCGTTACCGATATCATTTCGTCCGTTACTTGCCCCAGTTTCACCAGCAGTGAAACAAAACTTGGCTTTGGATACATGTAACCACCTCTGTCTTTGATTTTTATTAATGACGTTAGTAGAGATGGACTCTGGATACTACTAATTTTATCAACACACTCTTCACATGACATCTGGTCTTCCAGAACTCTTACCAAATCCCCTCCTATATTTGCCATTGCAGCACTCGACACAGAAACGCATGATGCTCCTTCGGCTTCGTTTTCGATGCTTTCCAGTTGTGTTTGAAAATTTCTTGCTAACTCAGGATTCGTTGCTCCCGGTTCATCCGCGTGAATTGTTGAGGTAGTACGTTTCCCTGTCGAGTTAGATGTTGCCATCCAGTCACTGCAGGCGGATTCATGTGCAACATTTCCCGTGAGACATGCACAACGAATCCAGTTGTTAAAATTTTATGTAGGGCCTGTGTAACACTTGCAGCGTTTGTTTGATCGTTGCTACCTCCATGTTGTTTGATGCAACTAAATAAGCTTTCTACTTCATCAGAAGAAAATGTTCTGGTTAGCACAAAATGTAATCCATTCTCAAGCAGGTACTTGACACACAGGATGGCAGATTTTGTTGTCAGACAAGCTGCTTGATAAGTTTCTTTACTTATGAATTCCACCAGACTTGCTGATGCTTTCTCCCAGAGTTCCAGATAGGAAATGAAGTCGTTCTCCAGCCATTCCAGGCTTTCATCATCAACTGAGAAGAAATGTATTGCTTCTTCATTCCGAGAGCGAATATGCTGCAAAGTGTTCTTCACGTTGAGGATGGTGAACCATTTATTAACTATCTTCAAGAACTCAATAGTACCTTCAGCATCCTGAAATTCTTTTATTCCAAACTGAGACCCGTATTGCCTCAAGAAATCGAGCGCCGAAATGACATCTGAAGAGAAAATATCCACGGCACTACCCACGTGCATCTTCTCAAATGTTGTCGGGAAGACATGTTTCTGTGTCAGTCTTCTTACTAATTTTACGTTCATACCTTTGTGTAAGTGGTGCAACTTCCTGATGAACCTACCAGATATGGGTTTCCCATCCTTGACGGCGTATTTTAAAAATACGACGTCACCAGTAAGCATACAATGTGCAGAAATACCGCTAACCGAAGTGTTTCTGTGAGGTTGAATTGCAGCGCCTCTAGCGGCAAATATAGCATCCACAGGGCGGACAGCTGTGAGTACCTATTGGGCAGGCCTTGTATTCCTTGTAGGCTAAGTTCTAATACACTAATCACTGCGCTATTCTAAAATTGTTTGATTTTATTTTCCTTGTTTATTTACCCGTCCAGTGAAATTACGTGTCATTGACCCAAAAGAACCGTATGCAGACAATGTTGAAAACATCCTAAGAATACGAGCTACGAATTTTTGGTAAATAAGATATATTCTTTATTTATTTCTAAAAATTTTCATCATTGTTATCCGGTCGATTAGATCAGGGCCGACTGGATCCCTCGCTGCGCTCCAGAGCGACGCATCAAGTCGGCCGTGATTAGATTAGCAGTTTACCTTTTTCTACCACTACGGGCGCTAATGTGAGTCAAGGCAGAGTTTCACTTAGGCACTTATAACTACATTCGTTGTGGACATTCTCCAAAAAATAAAAAAAATAAAAATAAACGATTGAGGGCATTGAAATAAGGAACACATTATAGAAATAAGTGTGTAAACAATTTGGCTAGGATTTGAATGAGAAACGAGTAAAGAAACATGCGATTTTAGGCTGTTTTTCCCGAACTGAATTTAGGCCGAAAGTGATTTTCGAAATTTGATTTTTTAGTTTGATAGAGGTATCCAAGACTCGCAATTTGAAACCTTTCCGGGCCCTTTAGGCCTTCAAATTTCGGCACAATTCAGGAAATTATTTTTACATGATAGTGTATAGGCTTTTGGGCTTATGCCGTGTCAAGAAAATAAGCTGAAATTCTTAACGTTTCGCACATGGCCCCCAGGACGTGGCATAACGCTAGCGTTCGAAGCGGAAGCTGACTGAACCATAACAGTCAAACCACGGCCGACTTGATGCGTCGCTCTAGCTGTATAAGGAGCGCAGCGAGGGATCCAGTCGGCCGTGGTCAAACTAAGCCGTTCACATATGGCAGGTGTAAGACAGAGATAAGCCTGGAATGAACCGTCTGGCGACAAGGAACGTACGAATTTGGAAAACACCGAGATAAAATAACAATAGTGTGCCACGTCCTGAGGGCCATCTGGTGGCGAATGAACGTACCATTTCCACTTCTATTATAACGTTCCGAAATTCAAAGTGTCATTGTTTAAGAAGACTTTCTCGTGCACAGTCGAGATTTCTTCTGAGGACGCAGAGCACAGTTCTCTGCGAAACGTTAAGAATTTCACCTTATTTCCTTGACACGGCATAAGCCCAAAAGTCTATACACCATCATGTCTGTAAGTACGGGCCGTACCGAGCTCGATAGCTGCAGTCGCTTAAGTGCGTCCAGTATCCAGTAATCGGGAGATCGTGGGTTCGAGCCCCACTGTCGGCAGCCCTGAAGATGGTTTTCCGTGGTTTCCCATTTTCACACCAGGCAAATGCCGGGGCTGTACCTTAATTAAGGCCACGGCCGCTTCCTTCCACTTCCTAGGCCTTTCCCATCCCATCGTCGCCATAAGATATCTGTGTCGGTGCGACGTAAAACAAATAGCAAAAAAAAAAGTACGGGCCGTGAAAGCATTAATGGCAATACTTAATATTTTTACGTTTTCATAGTATGAGACTCCTAATTAGTCTTCTAAAAAATGTTTTCAGTATTAAAATATAAGTTCTGAAAAAATAAACATTTAACATCTTTTCAATTACAGTACTATAGATTTCAAGAGATGGCAGAGTATACAACAGTTGTTCATTTACATACCAAAATACGATACGGATTTATCGTATTTAAATACTGTGCCTTCAAATACCTTGTGATCTCAGCCGGATTCGCACACATTAACGACTATCAGACTACGCCTGAGAGCTGATCAGTTCTGAATATATCACTCTCTCCGGCTCAACCATAAGCAATGAATGAATGGTATGACGCAGTAAGTACCCTTTGTCGAGTGAGGCAGTTGAATCAGAACGCCTTCGTGTGAGAAATATCAAGGCTTCGGTTTCAAATTACACAAGCAAGACTTGCCAACACAATAAGATGCCATTAACTTACATTCTCTCCTAAAAATCCCATCATCGGGATACAGTTTCCTCAATTAACTGTGAATACCATCCATTACACACCAGTATCATCTCTTATTTCACGAACATTATCGACGGTAACTTTTTTTTTCCTTTTTTGCTATTTGTTTTACGTCGTACCGACACAGATAGGTGTTATGGCGACGATGGGACAGGAAAGTGTCTATGAATGGGAAGGAAGCGGCCGTGGCCTTAATTTTTTTTTTGCTAGTTTTACGTCGCGCCGACACAGATAGGTCTTACGACGACGATGGGACAGGAAAGGGCTAGGAGTGGGAAGGAAGCGGCCGTGGCCTTAATTAAGGTACAGCCCCAGCATTTGCCTGGTGTGAAAATGGGAAACCACGGAAAACCATTTTAGAGCTGCCGACAGTGGGGTTCGAACCTACTATCTCCCGAATACTGGATACTGGCCGCACTTAAGCGACTGCAGCTATCGAGCTCGGTGTGGCCTTAATTAAGGTACAGTCTCAGCATTTGCCTGGTGTGAAAATGGGAAACCACGGAAAACCATCTTCAGGGCTGCCGAGAGTGGGGTTCAAAGCCACTACCTCCCGGATGCGAGCTCACAGCAGCGCGCCCCTAACCGCACAGCCAACTCGCCCGACACGGTAACTATTAAGGTCATACTAGGGAGAGAGAACTGCATAGCGAACCTTGGACCGTAAGTAGGAAATGTCTCGATAAAAACCGATCAGTCTCAAATCAAAATACTCTGAATGAAAGTTAAGTAGAAACGTATTATCAGTGCAACAACAATAATAATTTTCTTTTTTACTTTATTTAGCATACGGTTACCTTCTTCATCCGATTACCCTCCAGGGTCAGTTTTTCCCTCTGACTCAGCGAGGGATCCCACCTCTACCGCCTCAAGAGCAGTGTCCTGGAGCGTGAGACTGGGTCGGGGATACAGGAGGACCAGTAACTCGTCCAGGCAGCCTCACCTGCTATGCTGAAGAGGGGCCTTGTGGAGGGATGGGAAGATTGGATTAGACAGGCAATGAAGGGGGAAGAAAGCGGCTGTGGCCTTAAGTTAGGTACCATCCCGGCATTTGCCTGGAGGAGAAGTGGGAAACCACGGAAAAACACTTCGAGGCTGGCTGAGGTGGGAATAGAACCCACCTCTACTCAGCTGACCTCCCGAGGCTGAGTGCACCCCGTTCCAGCCGTCGTACCACTTTTCAAATTTCGTTGCAGAGCCGGGAATCGAACCCGGACCTCTGGGGGTGGCAGCTAATCACACTACACTACGGAGGCGGACCTACGGTTATATCACTAAAACAATAATATTTACAATTATCTTCAATTACAAACTAATATCCAGACCAGAAATCTAGTCTGATTCCTCTGTCTTAAACAGGAACAGAAAGAGCCGGACCGCTACGGAAAGCTCTCAGGACATTCTTGAACTATATGGTGAACAGTCACAACTTGGAGAAATTATTTTCTTCCAGGAAGTCCACACACCTGCCTGTTTCCAGCAGTCAGTATTAAACCAGTTGTCCACGAACATCCTTGCAGTTTCCAGGGATGGTTGACTAGAATGAAGCCTTCCTTTACTGGCTGTTGGAATGTCTGCGTGAAAAGGGAGGTGTGGATTTTTCTGTAGCTTTTTGTACTCCCGTACAAGTGCTTTTTCCTGCCGCATAGGAGGAGGTGGTATGTGGCTAAGTATGGGTAGCCAGAAAGTAGCTGCAGGTCTCATTGTTCCAGTTATAAGACACATGGTATGGTAAAGCTGTATGTCAACAAGTCTTGGGTGAGTACTATTCACCCAAGCAACTCTAAACACTATACCCAGGTCACCTGATCAACATCAGAAAGACCGAGATCATTGCCAATATCAAAGACACCCCTAGAGCGACGAGAGCTCAAACTATGGAGTACCCTGGAGAGTGGATTTCAGAAGATCTTAGTGAAGCTGTTGCTCTCAAACAGATGAGAATCAAACTTGACAAGGCATACCATTCATTCAGAAAACTGCACGCCTCAAAACATGTATCGATGGATTTCGAACTAAGACACTACAATAGTCAGACAGTCAGTCCACTACGCAGCAGAATGCCTATCTCTAACTAAGAAGACCCCACTAAGAGCCGTCGAAGTACAAGGAAACAAGTTTATGAAAAAGATAGTAGGACCGAGGATCCTCTAAGATGGAAGGGGAGGGTACAAACCAAATCGTGAACTCTACCAACACCAAGAAACCCTCACAGATTCCATCAGAGGAAGACTGCTGGCTTTCAGTGGACACCTGTCTAGAATGGAGTCCCACAGGCTGTCCTCTAAGATCTTCAAAGTAACCAGCTAGGGTAAAGCCTCTGTATCGCTGTAGATCCAGCAGGTAGAGAAGGATCTGGCAGAACTTAATATTAATCACGCCATAGCAATTAATAGAAGTAAATACCGTTCAACTATCCTTCCTAACATCCTTTACAGAAGCAAACCACAATGAGACTAGGAAATGGTTCGAGGAACACAAGAGAGCAGCAAGAAAACGAAGGATTACGGGGCTAAGAGAAAAGGTAAAGATACCAAGAAGAAAGTAGCAGCCAAACAAGGACAATAATAATAATAATAATAATAATAATAATAATAATAATAATAATAATAAAATGAAATATTAAGTAAACAAATATATTATGTAACGACCTCGGAGAAATAATTTAGGCCAATAGTCTTGATAAAGAAGAAAACAAAACAAGATCAGAAAAATGGAACTATCTTATTAATTAACTAAACATATTTACAACAAAAGAAAAATCAATGTAAATCAAATTGAAACTACGTCGATAAAACACTCACAAAAACCGAGTGACCATACAGTCTCAAGGTTTGGTATTAAATGACACTGATGAATTAGGAAAGGAAAGGAAAGGAAAGGAAAGGAAAGGAAAGGAAAGGAAAGGAAAGGGCTAAGAAAAATTATTTGCCGAAAGAAAAATGAAAATGAACGGAGGAAAAGGAACAACAAAGAACTTTTTTTTTGAAAAATGAAATGTTTTTTGACAGTATTAGAAAAAAGAGGATATCCTTGTATGGCAACGCAAATCGTTCATATTTGATCCAATGCATTGACGTTTTATTGTTTTGTGTTTATCTCTTGGTGTTTACATGGGGGTTATTTATTTATTTATTTATCTGAAAGTACACAGGTTTTACACCCAATTAAGTACCTTCTTGACATTCAGTAACATTCTGTACATTGAGTTAAAGTTTAACAAAAACAAAATTTAAAATGAACAAAAACAAAATTAACATTATATATGATACCATTTACAGTTGATAATAAATGAAAACTTCACTAAGAAATCACACGGTAATACAAAGGAAAAGACAATGCAAAAACAAGGAAACTTGAAACATGGATGATTACACTGGGAAATATGAAGAATACCAGAAAGAAGGAATTATCAAAAATTTACAAATTGTAAAGGCAGGCTTCTAGTTTCTTACTGAATTCTTTATCCGATTTGGTGAATATATCGACTTCTTTTGTTACAGTGTTATAAAGCGTTGTCATTTTTACGAAAGGTGAATTTGACTGATGCAATGTTTTTGACGTTTGAACGTGAAATAATTGGTGCTGACGTGATCTTGTCTGCGGAACATGGAATGAAATGCGTCTTAACATGTCCAAGGAATCAAATCGTCCTATTACAAATTTTCTTAGTATTTGTATAGAGATTAGGGACTGTCTAGTTTTCAATGAAGTAAATTTAAATATATTCCTTAATAAACGGGTTGATGTGTCAAAAGGGCGAAAAGTATTAAAAGTTTTGAAATAAAGGTAACGTAGAAATTTGTTTTGTACAATTTCAATAGCCTTCACTTGTTGCTTTGTGTACGGGCTCCAGATTATTACAGAATATTCCAGTATGCTCCGTACCAAGGTAATATATAATTTATTCAGTACAGAGGGCTGAGTAAATGGTCTCGATGTTCTTATCAAATATCCTAGCATTCGGTTAGCATTTTAAAAAAATGTTGAGGCAGCGAACATACCACTAAGCTACCAGAGTTGTAAACAAGGTCTTCCGTTCCTGGATCAATGAAGGCAATACGAACTTAATGATATACTGTCCGCCTCCGCCTCCGTAGCGTAACGGTTAGCGCTATTAGATGCCGTCCTCGGGGGCCCGGGTTTGATTCCCGATACTGCCAGAAAACTAAGAATGGCAGGAGGGCTGGTATGTGGTTGAAATGGTACATGCAGCTCATCTCCATTGGGGTGTGTCTGAAAAAAGCTGCACCACCTCGGGACGAGGACACGAGTTTACAGTACTTTACTGTGATATAATGCGGTTTTAACCTATACATTAGTCCGTATTGTGATGGCGGAAGATAACTTGAGCTGGGAATGAAAAGACGCCATTTTTTGCTGTGGATAGGTGGGGAACCACAGTGCTGCAGTCAGGTGGAGAAACTATTCAACAAGGTTAAGTTTGATGTTCCTTGATTCATGATCTCTCTGACTACCCGTGTTTACATTGCTATGATGCGGAGTTCGACCAATCAGAGATGATTTCTAATAAAAAGGGTGCGGGAAGAAATTAAAGAGCCTGCGTGGCTCAGGCGGCAGCGCGCCGGCCTCTCACTACTGGGTTCCGTGGTTCAAATCCCGGTCACTCCATGTGAGATTTGTGCTGGGCAAAGCGGAGGCGGGACAGGTTTTTCTCTGGGTACTCCGGTTTTCCCTGTCATATTACATTCCAACAACACTCTCCAATATCATTTCATTTCATCTGTCAGTCATTTATCATTGCCCCAGAGGAGTGCGACAGGCTTCGGCAGCCGGCACAATTCCTATCCTCGCCGCTAGATGGGGCTTCATTCCATTCCTGACCCGGTCGAATGACTGGAAACAGGTTGTGGATTTTCAAGAAATTAGAGTACAGTAAAGTGTCATTTTCCGTACAGTACGGGAAGAAGGCGATTAGGTCATAGTATGAACTAAATTACCCTTTACGTACATATTATACCGCCTCTGTAGTGTAGTGGTTAGTGTGATTAGCTGCTCCCCCCTCCCAGAGGCCCGGGTTCGATTCCCGGCTCTGCCACGAAATTTGAAAAGTGATGCGAGCGCTGGAACGGGCTCCACTCAGCCTCTAGAGGTCAACTGAGTAGAGAGGGGTTCGATTCCTACCTCAGCAATCCTGGAAGTGGTTTTCCGTGGTTTTTCACTTCTCCAGGCAAATGCCGGGATGGTACCTAACTTAAGGTCACGGCCGCTCCCTTCCCTCTTCCTTGTATATCCCACTCTCCCACAAGGCCCCTGTTCAGCATAGCAAGTGAGGCAGCCTGGGCGATGTACTGGTCCTCTTTTCCAGTTGTATCCCCTCGACCCAAAGTCTGCTCCAGGACACTGCCCTTGAGGCGGTGAGGTGGAATCCCTTGCCGAGTCTGAGGGAAAACCAATCCTGGAGGGCAAACGGATTGAGAAAGAAAGAAAGAAAAGAAAGAAAGAAAGACGTGCATACTGTATAAGATTATAAATTTTACCGTGTCCAGAAAAGAATCTTAGATGCGAAATTTCTCAGATTCTATGGAATAAGCTATTGTTGGTATTTTGAAAGTGTTGGTAAGAGAATGGTATTTTAACCATGCTTATGACTTCACAATCACATGGTTAATATACCTACATGAAAGAAAAGGAGACATGTTCTATGATATCACATAGATAGCAAAACTAAAGTAGGCACTGAATATAAAACGGGGTAAAAACGTTTTATAGGAATTAAATTTCGCATATAAAATAATATCGTGATATCAAAATATCGTGTAGAGATACTGACAATCAAGACACATTCAGAACACAGTTCTTTGCAATTTTTCTGCTTTACGTCGCCTCGACACAGACAGGTCTTATGGCGACGGTAGGATACGAAAGGTCTAGGAGTGGGAAGGAAGCGGTCGTCGCCGTAATTAACGTACAGCCGCAGCATTTTTCTGGTGTAAAAGGGCTGCGAACAGTAGAGGTTCGAACCTACTATCTTCCGAATGCAAGCTCACAGCTGCGCGTCCTGACCGCACCACCAACTTGCTTGGTTTTAATGTTTTATATCTTCAGTAACAGTACTAGAAAGGAGTATTTTCACACCACATCTCGTTCCTCGCACTTCAAAGAATACATCAACTGTAATAGCATTTAAGAGCCCCTATAAGTGAACTGGCGCCGGTCCGCTTCCTTAGCGAAACCGACTGTGGCGATGTCGATAACGAGGAAAGCTCAAATGTAAAGTAGTTGTTGAAGATGTTTGTTGTTTAAAGGGGCCTAACGTCGAGGTCATCGGCCCCTAATGGTACGAAATGAGACTAAATGAAGTGACAACTTAAAAGTCCAAAATCCTCCACTGACCAGAATTCAAAGCGTGAGGACGAAGAACGATTGGATGGACGGATATGAATTTAAAACGATCAGTGGATCCGAACCACAGTGCCTCACATGCACAGAAGCTAGCACAAAACAATAGTATTACTGACCAAGGGACTGCTTCTATAGCACAATACTGAATCGATTATGCTTGTAGTCGAATCGGGTCCAAAATCCAAGTCATCGGCCCATGCTATGTGTAATGTTGGCGGTACTAATCAAAAGTAGCTGAGACTCGCGGTATTCCATACATTATGGTCCTATTCACAGGTACCGTAGTGTAATAATGCGCACATGTAAACACAGACCTATGGTGTTTCGCACATTGCGGTGCTATTTACAGGAAACGCAAACTTATGGCGTTCCTCACGTAAGTGGACTAACCACAGGGACTCGTACTATCCCGTGGAATTCCTCACATAGCGGGAGCTGAGCATAGATAAGGCAGAACCATGGTGTCGCTCATATAGGTGTACGAATCACAGGTACTGTAGGACCCACCTCCTGAGCCACACACTCACTACTAATCACAAACCTATTTTGTACGTAACATAGTGGTAGTAAACGCAAGTAAGTGCGACCCATGGTGTTCCCTGCGTGATGGTACTAATTATAAGTAGTCTCATGGTACTAATTGAATCATCCCTTGGTAGCCCCTTTTAGTCGCCTCTTACGACGGGCAGGGGATACCGTGGGAGAATTCTTCGTCTGCGTCCCCCACCCACAGGCGGGGGTGTGTTTGGTCCGCGAGAGGTATTTCATTTCCCTCAAGTCCGCCGGCAAGCCGGTTAGGACCCCCCTATCCGCCACCTGGGACGCGCCACGTGGGAGTATCACCTCTCCCCCTGCTACGCCAGCGTAGTAGGTTCGTGGCAAACGTAAAGTATACCGCCGCCATTAGCTGTTAACTAGTAAAATCTCCTATCATCATTTCTCTACGATATTGCATTGTTCAGCTTTATTTGTAATGACAAACGTTACTCAATCTCAAGTGTCTCATGCCTTCTTAAGTGGGTCAGTGCAACGATCTGTCATGGGCGGAGCGCACTGAGAGTTGCTGCGTTAAGCGGAAACAAGTTTAGACAATGCGACGGAAACGTGAAATCAAGAGTTGATACGTAAGACACAGCTGCACCGGAACAACACACATTTACAAAGATAAACTCATTTCTTGACCACGTTCAGTGGAGTTCCTATTGGACACATTTCTTATTGACTAATCGCCACCCACTTTAAACATCTGGGTTTATATGATCTGCAATTAGGGCTATCGGCCAAGTAGCAAGAGTCCCTAACGGTTGTTCATCTAGTATTTTCTTTACCGGGCAAGTTGGCCGTGCGGTTAGAGGCGCGCGGCTGTGAGCTTGCATCCGGGAGATAGCGGGTTCGAATCCCACTGTCGGCAGCCCTGAAGATGGTTTTCCGTGGTTTCCCATTTTCACACCAGGCAAATGCTGTGGCTGTACCTTAATCAAGGCCACGGCCGCTTCCTTCCAACTCCTAGGCCTTTCCTATCCCATCGTCGCCATAAGACCTACCTGTGTCGGTGCGACGTAAAGCCACTAGCAAACATTTTCTTAAGTGTTTCCAAACACCTTAGGAATTATCTAGCATTTCCCTTAATATTTGTGGAATCTATATAAAACAGGATGTCTATCCGTCTATTCCT
Source organism: Anabrus simplex (assembly GCF_040414725.1). Lineage (NCBI taxonomy): Eukaryota > Metazoa > Arthropoda > Insecta > Orthoptera > Tettigoniidae > Anabrus > Anabrus simplex. The sequence continues at coordinate 69,899,252 of NC_090274.1, read as the reverse complement.
TATACAAATCAATACCGTTCCACCAATCTCAACCAAATTTTGTGTGCTTACCTTTAGGAGCTTGCGGGTAACCCCCATCTACAAAATTTTTTAACATTCTTCTCCATTCACTAGATTTAGGCCCTTTGGCACATTAACATAGGCTAATGCAGGTGAAATATCGAATTTGTCGTAGGACGAGATGAAGCTCATTTTAAGCCTGACGCGAAGAACAGAATTCGGTGAGGCCCTACGGGCCCCAAAAACCATGTTTCAAGGGCCTAAAACTAACCATTATGGAAATATTGTCATCACATTACCACGCTTTAGAAATCGACCAGCAGTAACCATGGAATCACTCAAGAATTCTACAGTAGAATATATGCCTTCGTGTTCAAAGTACGCCAAGGAGAGTGTCTGCTACACTTAGGATTGTCTGGAAAAAAGCACTGTGGGTGTAAATAATCTAAAACAGTGTCGAATCCATAGGTTTCAGGATCTCTGACATGAACAGTGACACTCCACATGACGTTTAAGCCCAAGTTTAGCCCCCATTAGCATGGGGGTGAGAAGGTGTGAAAAGGTTCAAAATGGCCGCGACTATTGATGTAAAATTAATAGAGAATGACTAGTATTAAGGTATAATGACAGCCCCGTGGTGTAGGGGTAGCGTGCCTGCATCTTACCCGGAGGCCCCGGGTTCGATTCCCGGCCAGGTCGGATTTTTACCTGGACCTGAGGGCTAGTTCGAGGTCCACTCAGTCTACGTCATTAGAACTGAGGAGCTATCTGACGGCGAGATAGCGGCCCCGTTCTAGAAAGCCAAGAATAACGGCCGAGAGGATACGTCGTGCTGACTACACGACACCTCGCAATCTGCAATCTGCTGAACAGCGATCGCTTGGTAGGCCAAGGCCCTTCAAGGGCTGTAGTGCAATGGGGTTTGGGGTTTGTTATTAAGGTAGAATCCATAGTTCTAGGGGTAGCTGAGATGAATAGTGACACTCCAGATATAGTTTAAGTCCAAGTTCAGCCGCATCCGCACGGGGGAGGGGTGACAGGGGTGAAAAAGTGAAATCCGCAGCCCGTTTCTAGTTATTCGACCGGGTCACAAATGGTATGAATGAAGCCTCCATCTAGCAGCGAGGATAAGAATTGTGCCGGCTGCCGAAGCCTCTGTGGTATAGTGGTTAGCGTGATTAACTGCCACCCCCGGAGGCCCGGATTCGATTCCCGGCTCTGCCACGAAATTTGAAAAGTGGTACGAGGGCTGGAACGGAGTCCACTCAGCTTCGGGGGATGAACTGAGTAGAAGTGGGTTCGATTCCCATCTCAGCCATCCTCTAAGTGGTTTACTGTGGTTTCCCACTTCTCCAGGCAAATGCCGGAATGGTACCTAACTTAAGGCCACGGCCGCTTCCTTCCCTCTTCCTTGCCCTCCACAAGACACCTGTTCAGTATAGCAGGTGAGGCCACCCGGGCGAGGTACTGGTACTCCTCCCCAATTTCATCCCGAACCCAAAGTCTCGCGCTCCAGGACACTGCCCTTGAGGCGGTAGAGGTGGGATCCCTCGCTGAGTTCGAGAGAAAAACCGACCCTGGAGGGTAAACAGATTAATAAATAAATTAATATATAAGTAAATAAATAAATAAATAAATAAATAAATAAATAAATAAATAAATAAATGAAATAACCCAGGACGTCAGGGCATTCGGATACATTGGCTCTATGGACGATTCTCCAAGTACAAAATGCGAATAAAATTTAAAGGCTCAAGTGGGATTCGAACCCACCTACCAAACGCAGCTGTATTAACAGCGCCGCACTTAACCTATGACACCACGGGGACTCCAGCGCGTAGGTTTCCAGAAAGCCTACTAGATGGATTACTACTTCCGCTTCACAAATGCACACGTTTTCTATCAGTATGCCATCGCTTTTAGCGTTCATTTGATACCCTACTGAAAGCTCATAATTGGTACGTGCTTTTTACATAACCGTATGACAGTCTGATGCATTGTGTAAATGCCTGTCGTATGCGGTACATGTTTTTTGCAAAGGTAATGGTGCAGTGAGCGATTAAAGGCGATTGTTGCTGGGTATATGGCGAAGGAGAATAGACCATGAAGACACCAGTGACATCTGGTGGGATGCCTAACAGCATAAAACGTCAGGCGCGGCTGACTCGCCCGGTATTTGACTGTGGCAAACTTGCCTCCATGCAATGCTCGTGCTGTGTGAAATTAACATGTTTCGAATGTTTCTACGATCAGTTTCATCCAAGGGACTATATCTCTGAAGCGTTAATATAAGAATAAACTTAATCTCTGAAAAATATCTCACATATACATATTGGTCCGCCTCTGTGATGTAGGGGTTAGTGTGATTAGCTTCCACCCTCGGTGGCCCGGGTTCGGTTCCCATCTCTGCCACGAAATTTTAAAAGTGGTACGAGAGCTGGAACGGGCTCCACTCAGTCTCGGGAGGTCAACTGAGTAGAGGGGGGCTCGATTCCATCCTCAGCCATCCTGGAATTGGTTTTCCGCGGTTTCGCACTTCTTCTCAAGGCAAATGCCGGGATGGTACCTACTTAAGGCCACGGTCACTTCCTGCCCTCTTCCTTATCTATCCATTCCAATCGTCCCATCACCCCCCCCCCCCCCCCCCTTTCAGCACAGGAAGGGAGGCCGCCTCGACGACGTACTGGTCCTCCTAGTTTTATCCCCCGAGCCAAAGTCTCACGCTCCAAAACACTGCTCTTGAGGCGGTAGAGGTGGGATCCCTTGCTGAGTCTGGGGGAAAAATCAACCTTGGAGGGTGAACGGATTAAGAAAGACATACATACTGGCTATATGTAGTAAATGCATAACACTTTTTTGTGAAACCCAGTTGTTTTACTACCATCATACCGCCCTTGGGTCCATTAACTTGATAAAAGGCATTCGTGTAGTAATCGTCAATGGACATAAGCAGATAAATGAAATAGTTAATTGGGATTTGAACACGGGGCGCAAAAGTGCGAAGCCGCTGCGCCACCGGGTCTGTTGAATATATTACCTGTTAAGAGGCACCTAAAGCACGCCGGGAACTTGGGCAGTAATTTTCTTGCAAACGGTCGAGTATCTACGGATAATCTGAAACTTGTGTTCACTTATTTCAATTCCTCTTTCATTGTGCAAAGTTTCTGGGAAATCGGGTTGTTACACTTGGCGGGGTCCCCTTGTGAGCGGAAGCAATGCCAGGTTCAGTTACGAATCCAGTTGTCTCTCTTTCAATCAACGCTCACGATGGGCAGGAGATACCGTGGATGTATTTACTTCACACAAGGGGAACAAGTAGAATAAATGCAAGAAGCAGCTAGCAGTCTGTGGTCGTACGCATATTCCTTTTAACAGACCGTAAAAGTTTGAGAACTGGAAGGTTCAAGGTCTGGCAGACTGTGGAGTTTGGTCGTAAACAGCTCCGTAATAAGGCGGGAGAAACTGTTGTGCAGTGAGAGGAGCATTAATTCGAGTGCATTCGATGTGGGATGCGCCAACAGCATCCAGATGAGTGGCGATGATAATGAAAGTAGTGAACTAAGTCGGGGCGAGACTTCCTGCAGAAGAAGGGAATGAACTGTCGCCTACCAGTTAGCCATAATTACTGTACAACACTAAGTACTGTGTACCAGCGGCCAGTCAACTCCAATACTGAAGTTTAAAGAGTCCACCACCTGAAACAGCCGTGAACTCCAGTCACGCTACCCGATTCCACAGCTCCTTTAAGTAAATACGGGCAGGATGAACCGAAATTCGCACACTCCTTACATGCCAGCAAGGAAAAAATGTCTCTCACAAAAGATCGTCTTGCGAGTATAACCGGCAGAGAAAGGATACTGAAGAGTGGCAATCTGGCAACACTGTAACCACATGTAGGGTAACTACCTCTGTCAGCACATATTAGTCATGCCGTACAGTTGGTGCAGTGGATAGAGTTTTGGGTTAGCATGCAGGAGGTCGAGGGGGTCGATCCTGGGTTGAGGCGTATGTTTTTTATTTCGTAAATGTAGTCCAGGTGGTATGGTATCTGGCACCTTAATCGTCAACAGCGGGTCCTCTGTAAACCATTTGCACTTACATACTACGATCCTAGCAATGGACGAACAATCGTTTTCATTGGTCAGCTTTCAAAGACGCCCTTTCCACGTCGTGGGCGTGAATTTATTCACCTTGCGGCTTAGATCAATGTTTACTTAAGCAACAGATAAGAAAGTGTTCGGCTAATTGGATTATGTATTAATATTAGAGTCGCTTAGAGTCCATTCTCTCCGTCCCTCAGTAATAGACATACTGTACAACATGGAAAAAGAGCCCCGAATTCTGCAAACCAACTTTCATAAAAGGCACTATCATGCAAGTTAACATTATATATGCGTCAATCACAAGAAAAGTCATATTATGCAATATTTAACGTCCAAATATTCGCTAATAAATCCAAAATCTTCAAAATATGCATTATGCATGAATTTTGTCCGAAAAAAGGCTAAAACATGCAAACATGCAGGGAAAAAGAACGGTTAATTGTTAAGCCATAAAACGAATATTTACAAAGTTTGAGAAGTGTAACCAGGTTATTAAGAAACGTGCATTTGCATGGAAATCCGGGCTTTAGTCATTACCATGAGTCAGTACGAATGCAGCGATTAAAAGCAATGTTATCATATAAATAAACTCGATCAAATGAAAAACCACAATTTTTTTCACTTTTAACGAACAGTGCTACGTTGCCGATCTAACAGTCCAAAGTTCCAGTCCTGGAATGACCAGGCCGCAGACAGCCATTATTCCGTTAAAATGCACACTGCTCATTCCAATCAGTGCCTCAGTAGGGATTGAATAGCTGGAATGCTGTGATGAACCAGTGTGACGTACCAGTAGTATCAGAAAATTTACGAACGAGAGGAATGGAATGGCATGCTAAAGAAGAAAGTTATCTAACTCCCCCAGCTACTTCCCGCCAATATTCAGTCAGGCTGTTGTACTCGTTACGCAGTAGTAATCCCATCTATCGGAGAAGAGTGGCAGCAGAAGACACAAAGTCTATCTCAACAAACAATGGTCAATGTCATGTTACTGTTGATCAATTTCATGAGCTTTCTGTATTGTAGGCCTTCACAAATAGTTTTCTTCCGCCTCTTTGATATTAGGGCATCTTATAAAATTACTTATAGCGTAGACTGTAGTTCCTTATTCCCCGACTTTATATACCGATTTTCATTAAATTCTGTTTACCCATTTTCTCGTGACTCGGCGCTGATACGGACTTAACAACAAAAATACAAATTCATGAATATCTCTTATCATAGCCAGTACGGTAAAAATGTATAAGACATAAACGATCGGAAATGGAATAACATTTAACTTTAGTTACGCAGTATTTATCTATAGGAACAGTAATAAATATTTTTGAATTAAATTTCAGGCCTTCCCCTTAATTCCATTTCACTCAGCGTGAATAAAATTTACAGCCCAGATTGTAGCGACTTATTCCCCGACTATACATACCGATTTTCATTCAATTCTCTTCAGCCATTTTAACGTGATGAGTATACAGACAGACAGAGACAGACAGAAACACAGACAGACACAGAGACAGACAGAAATTACGGAAAATTAAAAAGTGAATTTCCCTGTCACTGTGGACATGACAGATAAAGAAATCTCATTTTTCAATTCTGAGCAATGTACAGACAAACTCTTATTTTATATATTGATTCCGTTTAGTTACAGTTTCGGCGAAGTATTCGGTATTATTCTGCTTCATAATTGTTCATAGCGTGCACAGGTATTTCTAACATGGCGGGCAAAGTTTGACACCCGTGCTCTATGTCATCATGCGTTCGATTGTACCTTGTTTCTGATTTATCCTTTGGTGCTCCCACTTGTGCCAGACTCCTCACTCATCTATCCTGTCCGATCTCCCTTCGTCAACTCTTGTTCTTTTCCGACTCCGACGACATTACATTTGCGAGACCTAGGGAGTCTTATTTTCACACCCTTCGTGGCCTTTGTCTTTCTTTAGCCGATACCTTCATTCTTCTAACTGTCGGACCTTTAATTTGCGTCTCATGTGGGTGAGGGCGGTAGAATAACACCCACGTTATCCCCTGCCTGTCGTAACAGGCGACTTAAAGGGGCCCCGGGGGCTCTGAACTTTGGAGATTGGGTTTGCAGCCACGGGGCTCTTAGCTGAGACCTGATATTGGTTCCATTTGTGCCAGGCTCCTCATCTATCCTATCCGACCTCCCTTGGTCAACTCTTGTTCTTTTCCGACCCCGACGGAATTAGAGCATTCGAAGTCTAGGGAGTATTATTTTCACGCCCTTCGTGTCTCTTGTCTTTCTTTGACCGTTTTTTTTTTTTTTTTTTCATTTTTCGAAGTGTCTGATCCCTTCCATTTCTTCCTCTCCGATTAGGGTTAAGAGGATAGTTGCGCAGTTATACTTTCTCTTCCTTTCAGTTTGTGTCGACAAGTCTACCATTCCTACATAATCCGACCGAGTTAGCCATGCGCTAGGGGTCAGGTGTAGTGGGTTCGAACTCCCACTGTCGGCAGCCCTGAAAATCGTTTTCCGTGGTTTCCCATTTTCAAACCAGGCAAATGTACCTTAATTAAGGCCACGGCTGCTCTCTTCCCACTCCTAATCCTATCCTATCCCATCGTCTCTTTAAACGTATCTGCATGGGTGAGACAAAGCAAACATTCCTGCAGACTCCTGTGCTGGACTTGGGGCGTCACCGTTCAAGTGAAAGCATCTTAGAACATCGATGAAACAGTTCAGTAGAGCAAAAATACAGACCTTGACTTCATTGACCTTCTTCTGTGAGAAGTGACCCTTTGACATTTCTCGTAAATCGAAATGTCTCTTCACCTGGAACATGTTTTGTAATAGCAAAGCATTCTAACTTCCCGCCCACGAGGTACGCAGTAAGGATATAACCATTAATCTATTTCATAACGGCCGCATGAGTCGTTCGCTCTATATCCGGGATTGCAGGAGGTAGCTTATTGCAGCAATTACGACCAGCGGACACTTCACTTTATCATCAGTTATTTCTAAAGATAAGGGCAGCTATAATAATTAACATTGCATCAAGATCTAGACATAAACAGAACAACTTCAAGCGAGTCTCAGGAGGTCAAGAGGCATAACGAAATAAATGGTCAAGAATAGTAATTATATAAAGGATAGGATAGCCGCGCCGTATTTAATATTTTTAACATTTTAAGCACAAATCTACAACCGCATTCAATTAAAATGAAAAACCTACAACCTGTTTTCCAGTCATTGACCGGGCCAGGGATGTAATGAATGAATCATATATAGGCTATTAGTACGATGGGGTCGCCACTCCTAAAGTTATTTATTAATGACTCATAGATGCTATGAAATGAGAATGGAGAGAGTTGCTGGAATGAAAGATGACAGGGAAAACCGGAGAACTGTCCAACCTCCGCTTTGTCCAGCACAAGTCTCACATGGACTGACCGGGATTTGAACCACGGTATCTAGCGGTGAGAGGCCGACGCGCTGCCGTCTGAGCCACGGGGGCTCCCCGCATTAAATATGTTATGGTATTTTCAACATTGTGAATTGCAGCTAATGGAATTAATAAATAATTTAATAGAAAAGGCGTACGGCTTTTAAGTGCCGGGAGTGTCCGAGGACAAGTTCGGCTCGCCAGATGCAGGTCTTCGATTTGACACCCGTAGGCGACCTGCGCGTCGTGAGGAGGATGAAATGATGAAAACACACCCCCCCCCCCAGCCTCCGTGCCAGCGAAATTAACCAATTATGGTTAAAATTCCCGACCCTGCCGGGAATCGAACCCGGGATCCCTGTGACCAAAGGCGAGCACGATAAACATTTAGCCATGGAACTGGACAGAAAGTCAATGTTAACTCAATTTCGAAAACATGTGACTGATGCCCTTTATGAACCAATTCATTTATTATCTTAATGGTGTTACATTTACGTCACAGCGCCGTACAGGAGCACTGAATATACATAGCTTCTGACGAAGTTGTGGCGTGTCTCCAAGCTGAGGCTTCCTCATTCTCAGAAAGCTAGTACGAGTCATTTCTATTCGTACACGGATCTTTAAATCCGGGTCTAAGTCCTCTGTAATCCATCTGCCAAGGTACTTCCGCACTTGTTCAACTGGTTCCGTATAAATGGTCATAAGTAGGGTTCGGATGTTTAGAAAAAGTAATTTTTTCTTTGTTTCTATTTTCTTGCATGATTGGATTTTGGTGCAAATCAGGTGATTACCGTCACAATTAAGTCATATTGTCATATAAATGCATATTTTGGCTATTTTTGTCATAAGGTCATATTTTGAGCTATTTTCGCAGAAACGTCATATTTCGGCGGTTTGACGACAGCTGTAGCTGTACAAAATTATCTTCAACTTACCAAATACGAACTAGTATTCATAAAACTGTTTCTCGGTATTACGTCTGCAGTTAATACAAGTAGAATACTCTGCCTCTTCTATCAAGATTGCGCAGGAATTGTTTTCCAACAGTTTGTCAGCAAGTCTGTCATATATTAAGTCTAACTTTGGAATTATATCAAGCGCAATTCCTCGTTTAGAAGCTGCTAGCTTAGAAATTCATGCACGTATTGCAATTTTGAGAAGTGTTGAACTTTCAGTGCCTCAATCACATGGAATAGCTGGCGACAGTGTAAAACGGAAACTTTAAAACGTGCTTAATGGAAATGACACTTTTTTCGCTGTGTGTGTGCAAGATAAATAAAGTTCTTTACCAGTACATTTCAAGACGAGTGCATACTCGACAGCAGTGACTTAACATTATTTAAATATGCACCAATAACGTCTTGTGTCGTAGAAAGGAGCTTCTCTTCTTACAATAAAGTGTTAAGTGATGAAATGTCGTATGGCTTTTAGTGCCGGGATATCCCAGAACGGGTTCGGCTCGCCAGGTGCAGGTCTTTCTATTTGACGCCTGTAGGCGACCTGCGCATCGTGATGAGGATGAAGTGATGATGAAGACAACACATACACCCAGCCCCCGGGCCATTGGAATTAACCAATTAAGGTTAAAATCCCCGACCCGGCCGGGAATCGAACCCGGGACCCTCTGAACCGAAGGCCAGTACGCTGACCGTTCAGCCAACGAGTCGGACTGTTAAGTGATAATCGGAGGTCTTTCGCGCCTTATGCTTTGAAGATAAATCCTGTCATACACTCAATTCCACCCGCGGAGAAGAATGAAAAAGGTACGCGAGTTTGCACTATGTGCCCTGCCGCCCTACCATAATGTATTGACAGACATCTACTTAATTCAGTTCGCGGTGCTCAATTTAAACGTTAACGCATTTGAGTAATATTAATGAAATCTGGACTTAAACGTACCAAAATATTTAAAAATAGATTGATTTCTAGTTTCCACGTATTTCAAACCACCAATGTAGGGTGCAAACATGTTTTGACTTTTAAAATATTGTGTGATCTGATAATATTAGCGAACTTAGTACTTTATAGGTATGTATTCACAAATGTTTGATAAGTGAATCAAGGACAATAGACTGTGAATAACTGCTAAACATGTATACTAAGATTTTTTTTTTTTCGCTAGTGGCTTTACGTCGCACCGACACAGATAGGTCTTAAGACTACTCAGAAAATTAATATGAAAGTAAAAATAAAGAATTGAGTTAACAAATATGCCATTTCAAGTGATAACTTACTTTACAATGGCCATATTTAGATAAATCATTTTTGGGTCATGCTGTGTCATTTTATGTCATATTTCGCCACTTTTGAGGTCATATTTGCTTGCTTATTTGGGCTAATTTTAGGTCAAACATCCGAGCCCTAGTGATAAGAATGTGTGTGTTACGTGTTCTGGAAATGGCCATCACCTTGGTCTTGCCGGTGTTAATTTTGAGACCAATTCTATCACCTTCTGCTGCGATTCTGTCTACCAGACGCTGAAAACCTTCTGTACTGTCAGCCAAGATGACAGTGTCATCTGTGTACCTCAGATTGTTAATTAGGATATTACAAGAGTTAATTCTGCGATGGCCGGGCTGAGTGGCTCAGACGGTTGAGGCGTTGGCCTTCTGACCCCAACTTGGCAGGTTCGATCCTGGCTCAGTCCGGTGGTATTTGAAGGTGCTCAAATACGTCAGCCTCGTGTCGGTAGATTTACTGGCACGTAAAAGAACTCCTGCGGGACTAAATTCCGGCACCTCGACGTCTCCGAAAACCGTAAAAGAGTAGTTAGTGGGACGTAAAGCAATTATTATTATGATTATGATTATTATTATTATTATTATTATTATTATTATTATTATTATTAATTCTGCGATGCACATCATGGGGATGATCTCAGATGGAACATCAGTACGTATTTGAAGTTAACACGTTGTTTAACTTCTAAGACCTTGTGTCATGAGCGCGAATACTAAATTTATAAATTTATTACTTACGGAATCATACATTCTTCATAATTAAAAATCTTTATTTGAAAAAAGAAATTGCTGCCCACGTTGGCCGATGACTACATACAGTCTTGGGATAGCTCTAACTGAAACTGGAATTCAGCAGGAAATGAGAAAAACTTACATTGTCATTAGTTGTCAAGTGTGTCCAGTTCTGTTTATATGGTCGTCGTCACAACAAACGCAATCACACTCTGTGGATCGCTGATATAAACAGTCTGTCTCTGGATGCCAACAAGATCAATAATTCAAACTCAGGACAGGATTTTGAAGTCCAGAAAATGAAGTCCTTTCAACGTATGATGTCATGTAAAAGGATCTCTAGTGATACATGTGTATGTATATTTAATCATTATTTTACACGATCAGGCCAAAGGCACCAAACGTTGCTACAAGTCGCCTCCTCCATCGTGATCGCTGCCGATCGCCATCCGTCTGCACCAGTCCTCCACACACTTTTTATGTTGCGCCACACTTTCTAGGACAACCCCCTGTGGGTGGGGAACGCAGACGAAGAATGCACCCACGGTATCGAGTCTCAACTTGGGAGAGTGGGCTGTCGACTACGGGGCCCTTAGCTTCCAATTACTGTACTTGTGCCAAGCTCCTCACATTCCTCTATCCTGCTCGACCTCCCTTGGCTAACCCCGACTAGAACATTCGAAGCCTAGGGCGTCTCATTTTCACTCCCTTCGTGGCCCTTGTCCCTCTCTGGTCGGTACTTCATTTTTCGAAGTGTCGGATTCCTCCCATTTTTTCTCTGACCCCCTGTGGGTGACGGACGCAGATAACGAATACACTCACGGCATCCCCTACATGTCGTAAGAGGCGAATGAAAGGGGTGACCAAGGGATGATGGAATTAGAACCACAATACTACCTGTGAGTAGTACCGTAACATGAGGAACACCATGGGTCGACGTTACTTGCCCAATCCCGTGGTGTCCCTCACACAGTAGTACTAATCACAGGCAACGTAGACCCAGAGTGGTCCAACTCACAGGTAACGCAGGCCCATTCTGAACACAGGGGAACCAACACATTCAAGCACAGTGCACGGGTGGTTCTGAACAAGGAACAAGCGTCCGCTCCCTCGCCTCGGTGGGATGCGTACCATGGTACTAATCATAGACCCGTGGTGTTTCTCACATGATACTACTCTTCGGTAACGTAGACCCATGGTGTTCCTCACGTAATGCTACTAATCAGCAGTAGTTTCATGGTTTTAATTCCACCATCCCTTGGTCACCCCTTTTAGACGCCTTCTTATGAGAGACAGGTGATACCGTGGGTGTATTCTTCGTCTGCGTCCCCCCCACACACAGGGGGGACACCAACTGCAGTGGACTGGTTGTCGAAGCTGGACATTCTAGTCTAATTATCTCCCTATTTTAATTTATATGTTCACTGCATTTTTTTGCACATTATACTTGTAAATGCCATACGATAATAATAATAATAATAATAATAATAATAATAATAATAATAATAATAATAATATTAACCACAAACAAATTTTTATGGTAGCATTATCACCATGTACCACAGCTGCATGCATGAAGCTTGTCTCGATAATCAGCCGTTATGAGCGGAGGAAGTAGTGCCCCTGCTCCCTTGACCAACGAACTGATTACCTATGATTTAGTCAACGAAATGTTTCGGGTCATAGTAGATCCAATATACAGTTAGTTTCAAATAATCCATGATAGTTACTAAGGGGTAAGGGACTGTCAATAAAATAAATATTTGAAATATGTTTGCACATTACTTGTTATTATGGGCTGGTGTAAAGCGACTTCTCTTCGCCCAGCCCAGACAAAAAGCTTCGTCTCATTATGAGTAATATTGTACTTATTGCTCGTAAGATTAGGAATATGTACGGATGGACTGAAATCCAGAAACCCATCATTAGAGCAGACATTCATGTCATATCAGAACAGTACCACTTCTCAGTCCTCACAAGTACGGTTTAATGAACTATATGGAGTCCTAATTAAGATAAGGGATCACATATTAACATTATTTTTAATCGCATTCTGGGTATAAGAAGAGTAAACACGTGTCTCAAACACTAGTTACTTGTAAAGTACAGGATACATTAATCGGGTCCATTTACTGTTACACATGCACAGTATAACACAGCTCTCTTTCATTATAGGTTACGGCCTGAAAGAACCCGGAGATCGCAACGGGATTAGATTAGCCGGCTCCATCACTATCACCACTCATGTTCGAAAAAATTCGATGTAATTTCCTGGCCGCCAAAGACTTAATTCAAGACCTCGTTCAATACCATAGCATGCCTTCTTCTGTATCAGTTTTTAGAGAGCTAAGAGTACTGAACGATAGACATTTATTCCGAGGTTAATTATTTATGTATGTATTTATTTAAACAGTACGGGAGAAGGAGCTTCTAGCGCTCTCTTACACTTAACCACGTAGATTACAACATAAGTTACAGAGCAACAAACTATGCAAGGCAGTCTGTAAAAACATCCAAGAGAGATCTTCCCTCTTTCTTAATCTGTTTACCCTCCATTGTTGGTTTCCCCCTAGGACTCAGCGAAGGATCCCACCTCTAACGCCTCAAGGGCAGTGTCCTGGAGACTGGGTCCGCGGATACAACTGGCAGGAGGACCAGTGCCTCGCCCAGGCGGTCTCACCTATGCTAAACAGGGGCCTTGTCTGGGGGGGGGGGGTAGGGTGGAATTAGAAAGGATGGACAAGGAAGAGGGAAGGAAGTGGCCGTGGCCTTCCGGGCCTCTGGGCGTGGCAGCTAATCAGAGTAACTACTACACCATAGAGGCGAACATCAAAGAAAAAAGGAAGCATAATAGTTAAAAATTATGAAAAAATACATTATAATAACCCGCCTGGTGTTCAGGGTCGTTAAGGCGTCAAGTCTGACACCGTGGTTCGAGTACAGTTGGTCGAAAAAAAGTCACTATCAGAATGTTGGCCGGCAGGGTAGGGGAGGTGATGATATACAATTTCTAATCACTAGATTGTGTGCCAAAAGCCTGGATTGAATTCCAAACCTCTCTGCAGTGCTCATATGGAGTAAGGGCACATTACTCTGCTGATGGTGATTCCTCCGTCGGATGGGGACGTAAAGCCTCGAGCAGACCTCTTGGTGCTATTCGACAGGAGGTTATGTGCCGGCACTGGGTTTCACCCTCTCATCATCATAATGCAATCTAGTGCCTGATTATAATCCCCCCCTTTTGAAACCTCATAGCACTTTGACTACCAAGCTACCGTTGCTCAGTCAGAAGGCATGCACATTGCGAGGTGATGCGTGGTCAGCTCGACGAATCCCATTTGCAGTTCTTCTTTCCTTTCTACACTGGGGCTGCCATATCACCGTCAGATAGCTCCTCGACTGAAATCACGTAGGCTGAGTGGACCTCGATTCGAAGATAAAAATCCGTGGCCTGGTTCTGGAATCGAACTCAGGGCCTCCAGGTAAGAGGCAGACTCCTTACCCCTAGAACTGTTCGGCCAAATGGCGAAATGGTTGGCGTGCAGATCCGGATTCGATTCCCGGCCGTGGCGGGGATTATAACCTTCATTGGTTAATTCCGATGGCTCGGGGGCTGTGTATGTGTCATCATCATGTCATCCTCATCACGATGCGCGGGTCGCCTACGGGCATCAAAACAAAAGACCTGCACCAGACCACCTCGGAGGTCACACGAAATCATCATCACCCCTAGATCACGTGTCCGGTGATAACAGACCCCTCTTTACTCCTATCACTTCGACCACGGAGTTAATATCATCGTTCCGTTACTCATTGACAACGAGGTCCTGAGTGAAGAAGAGTGGATGAAGGAACAGCGAACGACTGACGAATTAAATATTCCTGTCATAAGGAGGAACGTGGTGAGATGCCAGGCCCTCTGAGGGTGGAGGAGACAATAGCATCCACGGTATCCCCTGTCTACCGCAAGAGGAGACTTAGCTGAGTGCTTGTATTGCTTCCACTTTTTTAAGGTTCCTGACTTCCATCTATCCTATCTGACCTCCCTTGGCCGACTCTTGTTCTTTTCCGACCGCGACGGTATTACAGCATTCGAGGCCTAAGGAGTCTTTCATTTTCACGCCCTTTATAGCCCTTGTCTTTCTTTGGCAGATACCTTCATCTTTAGAAAGGTCTGATCCCTTCCATTTTCTCCTCTATTTATTTGTAAGTATATTTTCTTTTTATTTGTTTTTTTGAAAGTAGTTTAATTCCTAACTATAGGGTTGCGACTAGGACAAAGAATACTTAATTTTTCAATACACAACTAACCATCACTGCTTAGCAGATTAAAAACATATAACCCAAACCCCATGGTTCTACAGCCCTTGAAGGGCCTTTGCCTACCAAGCGACCTCTGCTCAGCCGAAGGCCTGCAGATTACGGAGTGTCATGTGGTCAGCACGACGAATCCTCTCGGGCGTTATTCTTGCCTTCCTAGACCGGGGTCGCTATCTCACCGTCAAATAGCTCCTCAATTCTAATCACGTAGCCTGAGTGGGCCTCGAACCAGCCCTCAGGTCCAGGTAAAAATCCCTGGCTAGGCCGGGAATCGAACCCGGGGCCTCCGGGTAAGAGGCAGGCAGGCTCCCCCTACACCACGGGGCCGGCTTATAAAACATATACTATCTAAAAAACATTAGCATATGAAAAATCTACCACATACAATACAAAAAAGGAAGCAAAATTCAAAGAGTACGCAACATACGATACTACTGACCTTTCGAATTAGTAAGTGCTCGAGGGTCACACTTTAATAATAGGCCAATTTTCATTACATTCCGAAAATAGAAAAGAGGTATCAGTATGAAATACAGTGGAACATTGAATCACCTCGGGAGCTAAATTTATTTCGAGTTATCGACATTTCAAGATGTTTTGAGCATGTATAGTACGTAAATGAATCATACAGTATGTATCTACGGGCTTATACTGAATACATTACTTTAATAGTATTTAAAAATATACTAAAACTCGTATTTTACGGCATCACCTTAATTAAAACCCTTATTAGAGTAACTTATTAGAAGACATACATACAGCAGTGAAACAAGAAACATACCTCCGTTAACACCTTTGGAAAAAATCCATTAGTCTCTTTTGTTTTACTGTTAACCTTTTCTTCCACATACTTTTCAACAACATTTATTGCTGTGAGAACGCTTGTCATTTATGTTCGACTGACTCTGTATGTAGGTTCGATGAATAGCCACTGCAATCAACGCCTGGTCTGCTGACGGTTCAACTCTTCTTGTTGGGAAACATCATCCAGAAGGAGCAGGGCAGTTGTCTACGAAAATGATTTTCCTCCCTTCACGTTGAAATTTCTCGTCAATACCACGCAGCCAAGACTCATAAATGGAGCTTGCCATTCACGACCTCCGGGGCGGTTTTCGTACGTGACCGGTAATGAATTCACACCCGAAAAACAGCGAGGCTTCGCCGATTTTCCGGATCATTAGAAGTTTCAGTTTTTCGGTTCCCATCATGTTAGCTCCCAGCATCACTGTAACCCTTTCTTTACTTACCTGTTCCTCACAAACCACAAATGCCGTATTACACAGTTAATGTTGCACAAAATTCGAGTTAGAGTATTTTTTGCTTCAAGGGAGGAAAACGTTTGCTTCGAAGAATCAAATAATTGGTGTAACCGAATTTCAACGGCCGAGAAATTGAAGTTACTTCGAGATACTGAAAATTCGAGATATCGAGGTTCGACTATAATATGCGTAGTTCGATCGAAAGGAAGGTTTAATAATTTTAATTTTAATGCACTATTTTACAATTATATAAAAGAGTGGGAAAAAAACCACACTTATACCTAGGACAGAGAATCTGGAAGAAGAGCACCCAGCAATGTCAGTTCATTTGAATTAATATTTGACAGATGACATACAGTAAATGAAAAAAATACCTAAAGAAAAACGGAATTTAGCTCTGTTGCACTCAGCGCGCCGATCGTTCGGCGCGAGAGGTTATGACGAGAACGTTCACGGCACTAGGGTTGGGCAGACCGGAACATTCACTTGTTCCGCAACATTAGGAACTTGAGGCGGAGTGTTTCGGTACAGAGTGCCGAGACACGGGACACAGGGCACAGGACTGTAACTGCGTCCTAGAGAGAACTTCGAGAGGCAACAGGACATGCTCCGCTTCAGCTGGAATGTGCCTGAACCGAACGTGCTGTGCCAAGGCTGCACTAGATAGATTAGTTGGCCTTGGCTGTCTGCCTGTCGATACCGGCTGTGTGCCGCCCTGTGTTGGAGTGTCAACATTTTTTTTATCGAGTTATATCTTTAATTCCGAAGCGATGACCCGTATTTTTCTTGGGCTTAAAAGTTTCCTTAAAGTCCAAATTAATTTTTAACATCATTCCCCGAGAAAGTGTTGAGGGAAATTTTCGAGATATTGAAGAAAGTAAATGGAAGTTGAGAGGGAAGGAATTCGAAGTGCAGAGAGCATAACAGCACGAAAGTACATCAATGTTTTCATCCAGTTATATTTTTAATTCCAATTTTTAACGCCAATCCCCGAGAAAGTGTTGAGGGAAATTTTCGAGATATTGAAGAAAGTAAATGGAAGTTGAGAGGGAAGGAATTCGAAGTGCAGGGAGCATAAGGCGCACATTGGGACGCAGAAGAAGCAGCTAAAGCAGTGCAGCGCAGAGCAGATTTTTGTAATCCACACAAATCATTGCACCATCGCAAGTTGACAGACAGGGCAGGACAGAGCAGAGCAGGCCGGTTCCGCACCTACTTCCGCCTACCACCCGCAGTCTTCGAAATACAGTTTCCTGCGCACGTGTCACGCAGTTAGTTAAGAAATGGAGGAGAAAATTGCCACAGCCATTCAGTCTCACCATGTTTTGTAGGTACTATGTGAATCATGTGGTCTGCAATGGAGTATGTATGTATGTATGTATGTATGTATGTATGTATGTATGTATGTATGTATGTATGTATGCATGTTCGTGAGAAAATGGCTGAACAGAATTTAATGAAAATCGGTATGTAAATTCGGGGAATAAGGCACTACAGTCTAGGCTATAAATCATTTTATTCACGCAGCGTAACAAGGTAGTTTCGAGAAAGGCCTAAAATGTAATCCACCGAGCAAGTGGCCGTGCGGTTAGGGCCGCGCCTCTGTGAGCTTGCATTCGGGAGATAGTGGGTTCGAATCCCACTGTCGGCAGCCCTGAAGATGGTTTTCGGTGGTTTCCTATTTTCACACTAGGCAAATGCTGGGGCTGTACCTTAATTAAGGCCACGCCCGCTACCTTCCCAATCTTCCACCCTTCCGTCGCCGAAAACCTTCGATATGTTAGTGCGACGTTAAACAAACAGCAAACAAAAGAATGTAATCCTTATATATCTATGAAACAATCCGTGACCCAAGTTCTCGCAACATATAGAATTTAAGACAAAGATCTAATGCTGATTATGGAGAGCATCATCGCCGACTCCGTCGCCGTCATCCATCATCACATTTACCGTATGTGAAGAGATAAATACGGAAAATCATTTATCATGTCTTGTCAAATATAAATGCAAACGCGTTCACAACAGATTGTCAATGTTGATTGATTTTAGTATCTTGTGTCTTGTGACAACTAGATGAAAATCTAGCAGTACATTTGTAAATACATATTTTTCCCTCTCCCTCACTGTGATCCTATTAATGAATTTACCATGCAAGTTGGTCGTGCGGTTAGGATCGCCTTGCTATGAGCTTGCATTCGGGAGATAGGGGGTTCGAACCCCACTGTCGGCAACCGTGAAGATAGTTTTCCGTGGTTTCCCATTTTCACACCAGGCTAATGCTTGGGGGGGGGGGGCTGTACCTTAATTAAGGCCTCGGTCGCTTCCTTCCCATTCCTAGCCCTTTCCTATTCCATCGTTGCCATAAGACCTATCTGTGTCAGTGCGACGTAAAAAATATAAAAAATAATCATGAATTAAATTCTTTGCTTAGTCCATATGAACGCCGAACTTCAGTAACATAGAAATATTGTTCAGTCTTGTAAACTGGCGAAGGTGGTTGTTTTTATTGCGATTGTCTTAAGCTGAATAACCGCGTTGCCATCAGCACAAGGGATATTGTGAAGATGACTAACAAAATGAGAAAAATCGCGAATGCTTGAAGAAAAAGAAAAAAAGAGCCTCTTTATACTGGATGCCCCAGTATCACAGAGTCTAAAGAAAACATGTTATTTCTGAAAACCGAGGAGACCCTGCGTGGCAATGTGCGCTCACGTCCACTTCGCAGTTTCGTAAGCTTCGCGCTGTTCTGCTCTGCGGCCAACTGCTTCTCAATGTGCGCCCGGCCTAACAGCACGAAAGTACAACAATGTATTCATCCAGTTATATTTTTAATTCCAAAGCGACGACCCATATTTTTCTTGGGCTTAAAAGTTTCCTTAAAGTCCAAATTAATGTTTAACGTCAATCCCCGAGAAAGTGTTGAGGGAAATTTTCGAGTTATTAATTACTCACTAATTACTCACAATACAGGTCAATACATTCAACTGGTGAAAATATTCTTGAATTGGTTACTTTTAAACACCTGCACTGCCATTGTAACCGTGTTATGTGTATTTTATACTGACCGGAAAAATCTTAACCTAAAAGCAGCCTTTAACGTGATTAGTGGGCGCGAATTTCAGTGTTCCGACAGTTCGTTCACGTTCCCTGCAGCTTTATGCTGGACCATGGCCATAACTACACACAGGCACACACCACACAGCACGTTCCGTACAGGCACATTCCCACTTCCCACTGGCGCGGAGCATGTAATGTTGCCTCCCGAAGTTCTCTCTACACTGCGCAGTTACAGTCCCGCGTCCCGTGCGCCCACTGCACAGTTCAGCTAGTAGGCGAAGGGCAGTGCATAGTGGCGCTTCTGATGGGACAGCGAGTCAGTATCTCCGGGTCGCTTGAGAATGTTTCGGAACAATTGACACTCGGTGTTCTGGAACAGCGGAACATAACTGTGCACCGGCACCTTGTGCCGAAACAGGGACATAGTGCCCAACCCTACACGGCACAGATACATCGGCTCCGTCCTATTTAGCGATTCTGGTCATTTGCGTGGCTGTTAAACAGTAACAGATGATCGTGATAGTAAGTTAAAGCGTTGAATTTACATTTTATTCACCAGATATATCCACCAGCCCTAGGAAATATTCTTATTTTCGACAAATGAAATCTGTTGACCGTAATGTTTATGTTGTGGTTGTTCGAAGTTGTTATTGCGTGGGTACAGGAGTCCCGGGTTCGATTCTCAGCAGGGTCGGGAATTTTAACCATCACTGGTTAATTTCCCTGGCACGGGGCTGGGTGTTCCCTGGCACGGGGCTGGGTGTATGTGTTGTCTTCATCATTTCATCCTCATCACGACGCGCAGGTCGCCTACGGTAGTAAAATCAAAAGACCTGCAACTGGCGAGCCAAACCCGTCCTGGGATCTCCCGGCACTAAAAAAACATACGCCATTTCATTTCATTGCGTGGATCTGTTTTTGGTTGGTTGGCTTATGAATACAACAATTTGATCTTGCCATCAGTTTAGTTTAGAGTGTAATTAGTTTCTTTGGTATATCGTGTGTTCGCTGTACTTCCCGAACTGTAGTTATACAGTACATCTTCTCATTACTCCGTTGTTGCACGTGCTTGCGTCATCCTTTTCTCGTAATAGCTGGGCCACGTTCAAGGCCAAATTATTACGATATTCTTGAATTTTCGGGTAATTTAGACAGTAATAGTGACATTCTGTCGAGAGTGATTCCCGTTATGTGGAAAGTGACGATTATACTCCTGAAGATTTTCGCGCAGTCACAGCTGCTCACCGTTCATCGGACGGTGAAGAACCTGACAGTCACGTGTACAGTGAATAACTGTGTCATACTTCATGAGTGAATTGCAGCACACATCATGATGATATGAAATTATTCGGAATTCTTTCTCTCAGGTTTAGGAGTAAAGAAGAAAGACGCAAGAATGTCTGATCTTTTATGTATTTGAAAACATTTTTTTAAAAAATGATTTTTAAAGTTTAATTTTTTCGGCTTTAACAATAATAATACCTACGTCCAAGGCATATACATTTCTGAAATTCTCACAGTTTCCAATGTTAGTGTGATTTATTTTATATTAATGTGTTAAAACTGTTTACGTGTTGATTTTTTGTAATTTGGTTGCAAAATCACAGAGATTAGTTTGAGCTGCTTCGAGCAAGC
Organism: Anabrus simplex; assembly: GCF_040414725.1. NCBI lineage: Eukaryota > Metazoa > Arthropoda > Insecta > Orthoptera > Tettigoniidae > Anabrus > Anabrus simplex. The sequence continues at coordinate 69,878,505 of NC_090274.1, read as the reverse complement.
CCCTGCATATAAGCGAGTGCAAGAGGCTTAATAATGCAGTGAAAACAAAACTTAAAGAAGGACAGTTTATTAGTAGTGTGAAGGGAACAATGATATACAGTTGTAAGCGCCTAAAATCCCAGCAACGTACTTCCAGGAGCACTTCCCTGAAAATTTCTTGAAGTGTGGAGCACTGTACCAACCAGTACTACCAATGAGAGAAGAACGAAGAAATGCTATTTTTGCTAATTGCTATACGTCGTACCGACGCAGATAAGTCTTATGGCGGCGATGGGATAGGGAAGGCCTAGGAGTTGGAAGGAAGCGGCCGTGGCCTTAATTAAGGCACAGCCCCAGCATTTGCCTGGTGTGAAAATAGGAAACCACGGAAAACCATCTTCAGGGCTGCCGACAGTGGGTTTCGAACCCACTTTCTCCCGGATGCAAGCTCACAGCTGCGCGCCCCTAATCGCGCGGCCAACTCACCCGGTATGAAGAAATGTAACCGCTTCTTACACCAATGGCAATTAAAGTATTTCTTGCAAGCTACGTTGAATAAAATGTCCACATTGAGGTTGACATGGAGTTCCAGATTTGATATGGAACATACAGCAATTTTTATAATGGTTAAGACCTAGCACTTGCATTTGTGAGAACTCGTTTTCCGCCGAAGTTTGGATTTTAACTTTTTTCAAATAGTCTATTCAGACCAAGTGAATACTTAAATACAATACGAGACTGTAGGATTATAAATATTCTTCTCTAAATCCACTTCTTCCGGTTGACCAGAATGCGATTCAAATCGCAGAGTACAGGATCGTTGCCTAGTTGTTCTTCCGCTTAAAACAATCACCACCACCAGCACGAGATGCCAGACTCAAAGGCTCAAATCTCAATCGGTTTCCATCCTCCTCGTTATTTTCAATGTTTCATGTCTGGGGGTAATGGCATGGAGACATCGTTCGCGAATGTAATATTCTACCAGCTCCCAGTTCCTCGTGGACAATTTCACCATACTGTCTGCAAAAGCTGTGCTTTTAGTGGAAACATGCGGGTATGTAATTGACGCCCTAGATAGGGCGGTAAAGTCATGTGGTTGTTAGAAATAAAGGAGGCACCCAATCGGAACGGCTTTGTTAATATTCCCTGCACCGCCTGTCGCTAACCTTCATCAAACAGGATACTCCATTGTCTGCTGGCTTCGGAAACGAACCGAACACACACATACCCACACGACGTGTGGGCGGTATGTTCAATGTTGTGTCGCTTCCTCCCAGCCTCCAGCCATTGACTAGAATCACTACATACCAATCAACAGACAACTGCATGCGTCCAACATTCTCCTATTTCCTTGTACCAGCTTTGCTCGTAAGAATTCTTTCGTCCAGTGTCTTATAATTCCCGTGTAATCCCAACAAAATTCCCCCCCCCCCCCCAAAAAAAAAAGATATACATAACTGCTAAATTTTAGAAATAAAAAATTGGAAGATTTTATAATTCTTGTATTTAATCATATATATTGCGCCACGGTCCAGGTGAAAAAAGGACAGGATAGAAGGCGCACATATCTACAGTTACAATGCGAAGTGACCATTAAATTTAAAATCTTGAACAAAGAAAACGTTTTTAATGCTAGTTGCTTTACGTCGCTCCGACACAGATAGGTCTTATGGCGACGATGGGACAGGGAAGGGCTAGGAGTGGGAAGAAAGCGTCCGTGGCCTTAATTGAGGTACAGCCCCAGCATTTGCCTGGTGTGAAAATGGGAAACCACGGAAAACCATTTTCAGGGCTGCTGATAGTGGGGTTCGAACCTACTATCTCCTGAATACTGGATACTGGCCGCATTTAAGCGACTCAAAGAAAACATAAAAAGGGTTGCAAGAAAATTTACCTAATCATTCTCATTTATGACACACATTACGAATAATATCTATATCACACAGACACACGCAACAAAATCCATAATAGTTACCTTTATTAGACTGTTAAACAAACGGGAATTTAATTTTTTTAGTTATCTCTGAACTCTTTGAGATAATGTTTGTTTTCTTACCATAACGTGAAGAGAAAATACCATAAACTGTCACCGATACAACTCTCTGAAATACATGCTACTCATTAAATTTATGAAGTAAGAATGAACACAAATGCACAGAAATACGCAAAACTACCACATAAAAAACAGACCAATGTGTCTCATACATTATTAACATACGACTTTGATAGGGAAGAAAGCACAGAATCGCAAGAAAAAAGACGTGGCCTACAACTCCAACGAAACTACGCACAGAAACGATGTTAACATTGCGCGAACCACGCGATAAAAACACTCATTCTTTCGTCTCGATTAACTGAGTCGCTAGCGCGCGCTAGCCTCTCTTGCTTGTAGGACGATTTCCGTCCCGAATCCCCAGCTGTAAAGCACACACGCTGCTGCAGTGAGCGGGAAACACTATACACGAAGGCGACGGACGATACATTCAGGAAATAAAGCATAAAATCAATACGATTGAAAATGAGGTACACAAGAATTTATCCTTTATCCAAGGGGAAGATTATTGACCGTAACGGAAGTTATATCGGTCAAAAATAGGAAGAAGTAGGAATAAATTAGAAAATCGGAGGACGAGTTAAAAAACGGAAACTTTCCGGGTAAATCGGAAGGGTTGGCAGGTCTGGATATGTAAATTTCTCCGTTACACGGAAACACACAGAATGATGGATTTGTTTTGGAGCTTAGAATACGAGAAAGAATACAAATTCTCTGGTTCTTCCCCTCTTAGTAGCCAAATACGACATGCAGGGAGAGCAGATAATGAACGCATCCTTTTACTCCAACCACAGGAGATAAAGAGATCCCGTAATCGAAAGAAAGAAGGAAAGAAAGAATCTCTTCCTTCAGCAGTGTTCAGAATTTTAATCAATGCTTTCCCCGTTAAGATTATTCGCCCGGGCGGCCTCACCTGCTATGCTGAACAAGGGCCTTGTGGGGAGGATGGAAAGATTGGAAGGGACAGAGAAGGAAGCGGCCGTGCCCTTAAGTTAGGTACAATCCCGGCATTCGCCTGGAGGAGGAAACCACGGAAAACAACTTCGAGGATGGCTGAGGTAGGATTCGAACCCCCCTCTACTCAGTTGACCTCCTGAGGCTGAGTGGACCCCGTTCCAGCCCTCGTACCACTTCAAATTTCGTGGCAAAGCCTGGAATCGAACCCGGGCCTCCGGGTGTGGCAGCTTATTACACTAACCACAACACCACAGAGGCGGACATATATTCATTTGAGGTAGAAAATAAAGTTCACTGCAGTTTGCCTAATAATTGTATTTGCATTTTTATCCTCACGTTTCCTCAATTTAATTTATTTTGTACAAAATAATACCCATAGCTTTGACGAGACTCGAACTCGTATCGTCAAGGTTGACTGACGTGAAACTCTCCAAGTAGGCCTGTACACTGGTATGTGTTGCATTGGAATCTGGGATTCATCTGCGGACCAGACATGTTGTTTGACTTTTAGTGTTCTTATCATCTCCACTTGGTCCGAAGCGAATCCTGCGTCATGACATTTTTCCTCGTTTATTCGTAAAAGGAAGTGTATTGACCTACACCCTTCTACACGAGTTACTCAGGTACATTGAAGCTTATTGGATTTAGTTGGACGCAGGGTTTGGCCTCTCCTCGTTAGTGGCACGAAAACCAGTAACATTTTTACATTACTGAATTACTAATTAATCGAATGATGTTAACGTGAGTGGTACTAATATCCGACACTGGATCCGTAGGTGATTCCAAACTTCCTTACGCGAAATTTCCTGGAACACACCACGATGGCTCACCCGGTTGTGACTCACTGTATACAAGAAGGCGGCGGATATGTTAATGTGGTCCCACTCTGAACTTGCACGGTGAGAGGAATGGCCTGTCACACACCTGCCGGAAGAACACAAGGGTGGGAGTGCAATACAGTGGGGAGTTATGAAGCCAAGGGCATGATAGAGAGAGCTGCAGCTTGTGCTGTATTAACGATCTAGCCTCCCAACATCATTTCCCCCACACGCTGCAGAAGGTGTCATTTTAATAAGCTTTTTGAATAATGTGTCAGTACATACGTGAATGGATACATTATATAACTGTTCCCTGGCATAGAGATCACTCCAACCCCCCACGAGAGACCTGAAACTCTCCTACCATATGTAATCCCCCACTATCCCCACTTTATTATTAAAACTAATTTCATTATTTACAAGTATTGTAAAGATGGAACATTCGATGTTAATATCTTTGAACAGTTCAAAGTTGACAATACGCGCTAAACATGTCACTTGTTACAAAATACAAAAATTTAGAAGCATTCTGCCTCGTGTTTGGGCATACTGAATGTCTCATTTCCGTGGCAGCTGTTATCGGTCCCAACTCCGTTAGACAGCCATTTCGTATCAGTACCGGTTTTAAGTCCGACTCCATGGCTAAATGGTTAGCGTGCTGGCCTTTGATCACAGGGGTCCCGGGTTCGATTCCAGGCAGGATCGGAAATCTTGACCATCATTGGTTAATTTCACTGGCACGGGGGCTGGGTGTATGTGTCGTCTTCATCACTTCATCCTCATCATGACGCGCAGGTCGCCTACGGGTGTCAAATCAAAAGACCTGGACCTGGCGAGCCGAACATGTCCTCGGACACTCCCGGCACTAAAAGCCATACGTCATTTCATTTCACCGGTGTTAAGCAAGGCTGTGTGATTGCCTCCACTTTGTTCTCATTATATATTATATATAGCCGCTGTTATGCAGCTAGTTAAGGACGTTCTTCCTTCAGGAATACAGATACATTATAGACTGGATGGGAAATTTTAATTTGAGTCGTCTAAGGGTGAAGACTCGTACACTTTCTACACCATTAGACGAGCTACGGTATGCTGATGATAATGCAGTTGTATTTATCTATTTAGGGTATGGCTAGAGATACAGCGTCTATTGTTGTAAGATCTACACTATACATGCATGTCCAAATTGTTTATATAGTCTATAATGCAGTTGTAATTCAGTCTGAAAAAGAACTAGTGTTGCTCCTGAATGCCTTTTCAACTGCATACGGAAAGATTGGTCTCAAAAAACTGGATACCAGTAAGACACAGATTCTTTATCAACCAGTCCCTGGAGAAAGACGTGGAGTCACAAGCGCAAAAGTCGGGTATCCAGTTTAGAATCAACCGTGCTGAAGCATCCTTTGCCAAACTACGATCCCGAGTATTTGACAATCATGACGCCAATGTTGCAACAAAGATCCTCTTATAATTCAGTTTTAGTTCCCAGCTTACTATATGAATCTGAATCCTGGACATACTACAGGCGGCATATTAAAAAGTTGGAACAATTTCACCAGCGATGTTTAAGGAGAATTTTGCATATAAACCTGGCAAGATACACGCACAAATGTCAGCGTACTTGAAGAGGCACAGACCACCAGTATATAAGCCATGGTTTGACGTCAGCTACGATGGACAGAGCATGTAATACGAATGCCCGACAATCGCATTCCCAAGCAAGTGTTTTACTCTGAGTTAAGAGTGGGTAAACGTTGTTTGGGAGGTCAGAGGAAGCGATTTAATGTAATTAAGGCCAAAATGATTTACCACATTGATTTAAGCAACTGGGAGACCTTAGCCCTCAACCGTTCATCCTAGAGATCTTTAGTTCATCGCGGCACACTACTTTTCGAAGAAAACCGTAGGCGAATAGCGAACGATAAGAGGCAACGAAGGAAGGAAAAAGAACGAAAAAGGAGAACAATGGCTGCTCCACCTGGGACTATCTGCTATCTCTGCGGTAAATTGTGTACCTCCTGTGTTGGGCTGTTCATTCACCTACGGACTCACAGATGAAGAGGAATTCTGATTGGAAGACCAACCTACTCGTTTTCAAGTGTTTGCTATTGTATTACTGTCATTAGTGCGATTATATGCCACCCTCGGAAGCCCTGGTTCGATTCACGGCTGTGTCACGAGATTTGAAAAGTGGTACGAGGGCTGGAACAGGGTCGACTCAACCTCGGGAGGTCAACTGAGTAGAGGAGGAGGTTCGATTCCCATTCTCAGCCATCCTCGAAGAGGTTTTCCGTGGTTTCCCGCTTCTCCTCCAGGCAAATGCCGGGATGGTACCTAACTTAAGGCCATGGCCGCTTCTTTCCTTCTTCCTTGCCCTCCCTTCCAATTTTCCTATCCCCCCCCCCCACAAGGCCCCTGTTCAGCGTAGCAGGTGAGGCCGCCTGGGCGTGGTAGGGGTCTTCGTCCTCAGTTGTATTCCCCCCAACCCTGAAGTCTCACGCTGTGAATTTTCAGTATATCGAAGTAACTTAAATTTCCCGGCCGTTTGTCTTTTTTTTTTTTTTTTTTTTTTTTTTTGCAAGTTGCTTTATGTCGCACCGACACAGATAGGTCCTATGGCGACGATGAGACAGGAAAGAGCTAGGAGTGGGAAGGAAGCGTCCGTGGCCTTAAGGTACAGTCCCAGCATTTGCCTGGTGTGAATATGGGAAACCATGGAAAACCACCTTCAGGGCTGCCGACAGTGGGGTTCGAACCCACTATCTCCCGAATACTGGATACTGGCCGCACTTTAGCGACTGCAGCTATCGATCTCGGTTTGTCCTATTCTTCACGTGTATTTATTTCTCTATTACTCGAAATTCGGTTACACGAATTTCTCGATTTCTCCAAGCAAACGTTTCCTCCCTTGAAGCAAAAAATACTCTGCAACTCTAATTTTGTGCAACACGGCATTTGTGGTTTATGAGGAACAGTTAACAAGTGAAGAAGGAATTACAGTGATGCTGGGAGCTAATATGACGGGAACCGAAAAACAAACTTCTAGTGATCGGAAAATCGGCGAAGCCTCGCTGTTTCTCGGATGTGAATTAATTACCGGTTACGTACGAAAGCAACCCCCGAAGTTGCGGATGACAAGCTCCATTTACGAACCTCGGCTGCGTGGTGTTGACGAGAAGTTTCAACCTGAAACGAGGAAAGATTAACAGTAACAAACAGAAGAGACTAACGGTTTTTTTTTCCAAAGGTGTTAACGGAGGTATGTTTGTTTCACTACTGCATGACCTGTATCCTGTCTTCTAAAAAGTTACTATAATAAGGGTCATATTTAAAGTGATGCCGCAAAATAGAGTTTGTTTGTATACTTTTAAATACTGTTAAAAATAATGTGTTCAGTGTAAGCCCGTAGGTACATGTGATTCAATTATACACTATACATGCTCAAAAGCGGTATTCTCTATATTTCAAAATTTCGATAACTAGAAATAAAATTTAGCTCCCCAGATGATTCGAGGTATCGATGTTCCACTGTATAACTTTAGAGATGGGATTGCTTCTCAAAGCGGTTTTAAGTTTGTACACCCCCCCCCCCCCCCAGTTATTTTCTTCAACCCATTCTGTTACTAGACTGTTTTGACATGAATATGTCTTTGGACTGAGGTCTGTATGGAATTTTATTAGCGTCATCAATATTTACAGATACCATTGTAGCCATAGCAACCAGTATTCGCCATCTATGTATTATGTCAGTAGCGGCATTTATACGTTGCTGTAATGGTGGTGGTGGTGGTGGTGGTGGTGGTGATTATTGTTTTAAGAGGAAGTACAACTAGGCAACCATCCTCTATATAACACTAATCAGAGAAAAAATGGAAGGGGTCCGACACTTCGAAAAATGAAGGTATCGGCCAAAGGAAGACAAGGGCCACGAAGGGCGTGAAAATGAAAGACTCCCTAGCCCTCGTAAACCTAATAGCGTCGGGGTCGGAAAAGAACAAGAGTTGACCAAGGGAGGTCGGATAGGATAGATGAAAGTGAGGAGCCTGGCACAAGTAAGTGAAAGCAATGCCAGGACTCAGCTAGGGGCCCCGTGGTCGCCAAGCCACGCTCCAAAGTTCAGAGCCCCTGGGGCCCCTATTAGTCGCCTCTTACGACAGGCAGGGGTTACCGTGGATGTTACGTTGCTGTAAGAACGTACGCCTGTGAGAACAAGTATCATTTACTACCTGCCTTACATTTACAGAGTGAGAGAGCGTATGGTACATACACTTCGTGGTTGAAAAAAGTCTGTCACCGAACTCGATAGCTGCAGTCGCTTAAGTGCGGCCAGTATCCAGTAATCGGGACATAGTGGGTTCGAGCCCCACTGTCGGGAGCCCTGAAGGTGGTTTTCCGTGGTTTCCCATTTTCACACCAGGCAAATGCCGGGGCTGTACCTTAATTAAGGCCACGGCTGCTTCCTTCCACTTCCTAGGTCTTTCCTATCCCATCGTCGCCATAAGACATATCTGTGTCGGTGTGACGTAAAACAAACAGCAAAAAAAAAGGTCATAACTTATAAATTAAAACTACAGTCTGATAAATATTGGCAAATTACAGCGTGTAATTGTGGAGTTAGGTTTGATAACAGGATGCCAATTGGATTTGACTTTGGGGTATTTAACTTCACTAAAGAAGAGTACTTACAGATGGTTCTGCTGTTGGGAGTACAGTGGTACTTCCATGACATAGGATGTGGTTCAAGCCGGCTATTTCTCCAGTCTTCTAGGCAGTGAGGGGTGTCCAAGATCTTCATCCTGTGTAGATGACTCGGATAGCACCCATAACCTAGACGCATTCTTACTAAAGATGAAAGGTGTCTGCGAGTTAGTTTCAATTTCTTGAACCAGATTTGCGTTGATATGGTGGGCTGAATTTTTAGCATAGTGCTTTTCTCTTGTAAGTTGTGACATTTTACAGTATTCAGACTATTCCCTGTAGACTTGTTTGATTGTAGGTAGGAAATCAAAATACGGTAACTGTTTGTGGACGCGGTGTTCGCTATCTGGTCCACTATCTCGCTCATCGTTATACCAGCGTGGCCTTTAAATCCACAGATGTACTTCATGAGCTGATTTCTGAGCGATATAGATTATGTTCAAAATGCCTAATACATACTGATGTGTAGACAGTTCCAAGGAGAATTTTGACCTGGCGAGTTGGCCGTGCGGTTAGGGGCGCGCAGCTGTGAGCTTGCATTCGGGAGATAGCGGGTTTGAACCCAACTGTCGGCAGACCTCAAGATGGTTTCCCGTGATTTCCCATTTTCACACCAGGCAAATGCTGGGGCTGTATCTTCCTTCCCACTCCTAGGCCTTTCCTATCCCGTCTCTGTCGGTGGGACGTAAAGCAAATTCTGGGAAAAGATCTTTGCCCAGTGCTTCTTCATTTGTTGCCGATATTGCTCTTTTCTTTCCTCCGTCCTTGTCTTTCCCGTCTTCAACTCTGCACTTTCTTGAAAACCCTGGTGGTGTTAGTTTTGTTCCTGAGTGGGTTGCGTTCTTGTATATCTTCATATAAGTGGTCCCCATCATCTCTCGGTCCCTTTCCATCTACTTGAACCAAGTTGGTTGGGTTTTCTTATCTTTAAATTATTATTATTATTATTATTATTATTATTATTATTATTATTATTATCAGCATCGGATATAACTTATTCACCCAAGCCTATCACAACTTAAATATAAATATTACACTATAACATACCTGTAATAAATACACAAACTGTTAAAGAATAGCATTCGCATGATTCCCACCTCTTGTAGGTCATTTTCCACCTCATTGAACGAAGCTGGCTGGGCCTTATCTTCTGATCTTCTTTTCAAATTTCGTGGCAGAGCCGGAAATCGAACCCGGGCCTCCAGGAGTGACAACTAATCACACTAACCACTACACCACAGGGCGGACATTCATTTTACTTTCTAAATCTTATTTCGTACAATGCTTTTAAGTTTTTTTAAATTAATTTATTGGCTTTAGGTGCCAGACCAAACAGCCAGCTAGATATACATTAGATAACAAAGCATATACATTAAATATACACTTAGAATACATATACACCTATGAATCTTCCATAGTATTATAATGGTATTACGTTCCGAGCCCGTACAGAATGCGCGCACACACATACGAAGAGAAAAAAAAACAAACCAAAAGAACAAATTGGGACACTGCAACTGTAGTATGTTTACGTAGTTTTTCTAAAGTAGTATCACATCAAACTTTATAATCTTAAATCGGTGTCTCTTAAGAATAAGGCGATTGCATTATACGCTTCTGGTTGTTGGGATGATAAAATGCACTGGATGTTGAGTGGTAGTTGGAAGTTCAATGAAAGTAAAGTTGTTATAAATTTTTCCTGCTGTACATTATAAAGATGGCACGAGAAGAAGATGTGGTTGAGGTCAGCGATTGCTTGGCGGTCACAGGAACAGTAGGGCGAGTTTAGGACTCCTATCCGATAGAGATGATTTGCAAAACTGCCGTGGTTGAACCTCATGCGAATAAGAGAAGTGATGTATCGGCGACAAGCATTCCATTTGGAGAACCAAGGTGAGTGAGGAGGGTATGATTGGACTGCAGCGTATTGTTTTCCCCGTTGCCCTTTTGTAATATACCATTCTTCTTCAATTTGCGTCCAGGAACGCTGCTTGATACGTGGCACGTAGTCTCGAATAGACACTGGTGAATCTAACCGTTCGCCCAAATGCGTTGCTGCTCTAGCGAGCCGGTCAACATACTCGTTGTGTTTGATACTTTTATGACTAGGTATCCAAAGAAAGTGCACAGCAATATTGAGACGAGTAAGTTGTCGAATTCTCTGAATGATCTGAATTTGATGAACCGTTAGTTTGTATGTAGCAGGTGACTGTAAAGTCTTCAAGACACTGAGAGAGTCAGTAATTATAAGAACTGCAGAAGGTTTAACTCTTAAACTGTATGCTAGAGCTTCGGAAATAGCGACAGCTTCTGCTGTAAAAATAGACCAGTCATTTGGTAAAGTGAATAAACGAGATTCTTCAGTTGCGGGACAGTAAAAAGCGCATCTCACTGCAGGTGGTGAGGGTATTTTTGAGCCATCAGTGAAGATTTGAAGAGCATTGGGCCACTGTCTTTGAGTATATTCCACAAAGTAAGACTGAACTGTGGTTAGAGGAAGTAAGTCTGTTGTAAAAAGATGTATTGGAACAGAAAACAATAAGTAGGAGTACGGAATCTCAAAAGCAAGGCAAGACTTGGGGGGTGTTGACGATGGAAGTATAGGGCGTAGAAACTGAAGACTGTTCAGAAGGCATATATTTTTCATCCATTTTCGGTGTCCGTGTTCTCTCATAACTGTTTCTAAATCATCCAAACTGCTGCAGATTGGTGGTTCATTGTTGTACATCCTGGATAATACAAATTTGTCTGCTAAATATTGTCGACGTACAGCAAGGAGGTTCGACGCACTCTAGTAACAACGCATTTGTTGGGGTCGAAGCCATTGCTCCAATGCAGGTTCTGACACAGCTATATTGTATTCTGTCCAGCTTGCGCAAAGCGATTTTGCTTCCGTTATGATAAAATATACTCCCATAATCCATTTTGGATCGGATCAAACTGCGATATAGGAGAAGGAGAACACAGGGATCAGCCCCCCACCATGTTCGGGTGAGAGCACGAAGAATATTCATAGATCTTTCCAGTTTTGGTGTAAGCTCAGATATATGTGGCGACCATGTCAGTCGAGTGTCATATGTGAGACCTAAAAACCTTGCCTGAGGTTTGACTCTGATGTTGTATGGACCCAAGTTCAAGGTTAAGGTTAAGGGTAGGACTCTCAGGTATTTTCGCGTAAATATCACTACTTGAGACTTGGAAGGCGATAGGGATAAATTATTATCAAGGAGCCAATGGTCTAATTGATATACAGCTAAAGCCATGTGGGCTTCTACAGTCTGGAGAGAGCTTGCACTAGTATATACACACACATCGTCAGCATATTGTAATATTTTCATCCTGGGTGAAAATATGGTCTCTAGATCACTGGTGTAAATGGTGTAGAGCAGGGGACTAAGCACAGCACCTTGAGGCAGACCTTGTGAGATTTTCCGTGGGCCAAGTAGTTTGCCATGATAACGCACATATATCCATCTGGTGTGTAGAAGATTGTAAATGCCCTTGATGAGCGGATGAGGAAGGCCGAGGTCCATCAATTTAGATAATAATCTTGAGATATCAACATTGTCGTATGCAGCAGAAATATCCAGAAAAAGGGCAAGCATATAACTGTTCGAAGCAAATGTCTTATATATGTCCGTAGTGAGCAGTGCATGACTATCATAGGTACTTCTTCCTTTTCGAAAACCATTCTGAGTTCGTGGTAGAAGATTGTGAAATTCTAGCCACCATTCGAGTCGAAGTTTAATCATACGCTCGAGGGTTTTCAGTATACATGAAGACAAGGCGATAGGACGGTAAGCGTTCGGATCCTCTGGTTCCTTTCCGAATTTGAAGATGGGTATCACAATCTGTGTTAGCCAGGATAATGGAAATTCTCCTTGAGACCATATTTCGTTTATGATCCGAAGCAGCCACTGTAGAGCATGGATTGATAAATGGGCCAGCATCGGGTAACAAATATTATCAAAACCTGGTGCAGTACTGGAGGACTGTTTTATTGCATTTTGCAGCTCAGCCAATGTGAAGGGAGAGCATAAAAAATGAGTACTCGGGTTCGTGTTGAACTGAAGGGGTTGAGAATCAACAAACGGTGGAGCTATTTTGTCAAAGAATCCCTCTACACAGGCTGGTGAGATCGTATGGGATCGTGGACTATGATCTTTGTGGCGGAAGGCTTTGATTTTGTTCCAGACGTCGGAGATGTTGGCATTCCTATCTAATGATGCACAGAATTCCTTCCAGCTGTGTCTTTTCCTTTCTTTAAAAAATCTCCTTACTTGAGCTGTAGTGTGCAGACATTGCTGGTACCTCTCAAAAGTGGGTTGTTCCCGGTATTGCCGAAGCGCTGTCCGTCGTCGTGCAACAGCTCGAGAGCAGACTGTGGTCCACCAGACAGCTGGTTTTCCCGTGTGTATAGATCCAACTTTCTTCAGGGGAATCGAATCGGATGCAGCTTTCTCCATAGCGGAGATATAGAGGTTGTAGCTGACACCACTAGGATTTTGCAGTGGAAGGCGTAATATCTCTTCATCCATACTGGCTGTAAATACTGGCCAATTTGCTTTAGAGCAGTTCCATTTTCCTGTTGACACTTTCTGCTGATGAGGTGGAGGAGAAGTCTCTATTGTGATCAAAATGGGAAAGTGGTTGGAACCCCCAGAATCAGTAAGGACGGACCAGTTGGTGGACAGTGATAAAGAGGGGTTGGCAATAGTGAGGTCAACTGCAGATTTCTGCCGATTCGGTGAAGGAACCAATGTAGGGGAATGATCATTCAAGATGACTAAATTATAATGTTCGACCATATTGACTATATCATTGCCGTAGCGATCGGTGGTTGGACAACCCCATGCTGTGGAGTGAGCGTTGAAGTCTCACAGATGATCTGTGGGGGAGGAAGTTGCGACATGATTTCTTGCCAAATATCCAAGGTGACTGCCGTTCTCGGTGGGCAATATCCAGATCCTATCGTAAGAGTTCTAGAAGGTAGTTGTATACTAGCTGCAATCAGTTGAAATGGCGATGGTACACTACGTTGGATTGTTAGCTGTCTGTAAGATAATGTCGTGTGTACCAGAATAGCAACGCCACCATATCCATCATCACGGTCTTCCCTTAAAATGGTATAGTTGCGAAAATGTATATATCTTTGAGGTTTGAACCATGTTTCTGACAGGACAACAACGTGAGGGTTTATATTGTGAAGTGTATTATCTAGACTCTCTTTGTTTGAAATAGCCGATCGTGCATTCCATTGAAGAATTTTAAATGCCATTATGAGCTTGGAAAATCTGTCGCAGAATATACTTGATCGCCATGGGTTGTAGAGAGTCAGATGGTTGAGACGAAAATAGTTGGATCAGTAAGGTAAGTAGCCATGTCCCAGATAGTGCGATTATGGATGCATTTTGGCTTTGAATCTCACGCTGTAGAACACCTCTGTTCGAGATCACCGACCGGCCGTTCCACTGTAAGATTTTAAAGGCCATTTTCAGAGGCGAAAATATTGGTAATCATGTCGCGGATTGTTGTTGGATGAATGTTGCTGGATGCTGAAGATTGGAGCTGACCTACGATGAGCATAATAATAATGAATATATGCCCAATGAGTTGTTCGTTGTTTTGAGCAGGATTTGATGTTATGCGATGGGGTTGGGGTGGGTAGGGATTGTGAGTAATCGGAGTAACAGGTACATGTGGAGGAATATAGGCCAGTTGAGAAATTGGTGGGAAATGGGGTTTGAAAGGTTGTACCGGACGTCTTGACGAGTTTACAGGAACTGAAATTTTACGCTGAGAGGCGAGTGGATGGTCGAGTTGTTTGTTAGATGTTGAATGGGGAGAGATCTGTTGTGTGATATTCCATGGGGTATCTTCCTTCATTGGTGGCTCTGCTGTAAAACTTGGTGTCAAGGGCTCATGTTGTTTTGGAAAGTTTCTTGCTGTTGACATGTTAGAGGTTGCAGAAATATTAGGTAGCGGGGGAAATTCCACCTGATTTTGATAATTAACTGGTGGGCGTGCCGCTGAGTCCGCGTACGCTCTGTTGTTATAAATATCAAGCGCAGCCACTTGAGAGATATTGTTAAATGCCATAAGTTCCCGAACAGAAATCCACTTTTTATATTCTGTGCAGTTTTTATCAGTGGAGAGATGAGCTCCTTTGCAGTGAACACAACAGGGAGTAATTAAATCTGAACACTGACTAATATCGTGAGGCCCTGAGCAACGGCTACAGCGTTGAGCACTTCGACATTGCAGGCTAGAGTGATTGAATCTGAGGCATCGTTCACATAATCGTACAGACATCACAAATGGTTGCACTGGGCACCTAGTTCCGAGTAAGTGTATATATGCTGGCAGTTGTTGTGCACGAAAAGTTAACAGACAAACTGGGATAGGCCTTCTCTCCCCGCGAATAACCTTACTGAAGCGCTTTACACGAACAACTGGTAACGGGGTTTGTATCTCCCGTAATATTTCATCTTCACTAAGTGAGGGGTCGACATTTTTAATTAAACCTTGTCTTTGAATAACACTAGACGGAATGTAAGCTTCTAGTTTTTGTTTACGAAAAAATTCTGTTTCCACTAGTTGATTCGCCACTGCTCCTGAAGTGGTTTCAACTCGAAGTCTGTTTCGCCCTATGGGTTTTATGTCCAGGATGTTTTGACGGCTAACGACCTGCTCGTTAAATAAAAGCCTACCAAGCGCCATTGGATGGAGACTACCTACGTCTTTGTTTACACTTTCAACGATAACAACGAAAGGGCCATGATCATTGTGATTGTATCTATTTTCGCTACTATTGCGATATATAACTCTTTGATTAGTGTTGGGCTGATTTACAGATGAGGATAAAGTATTTATTTCTCCCACATCTACACCATTAGAACTATTCGTGGTATGAGTTGAACCGGAACTGTTTGTGACATCAAGGATCATGTCAGACTCCTCAGTAGGACGGGGTTCACTTCCACTAGGACGCATTTTTTTGCACTGGGGATTGAATTCACTTAAAAATTCAGAGTCAGAATTACCTGATTTGTTGGCTGGTTGTGCTGATGCAATGGATACTGGTACCTGACCTCTTTGAAGTAATGCGGCAGATGCTCCTTGCATCTCTGTTGAGTAGGTGTTGACAGGTTGTTGAGTCGACAAAAGTTGATGTGGATTCGGAGGAATTTTAGCATTTAAAGTAAAGTCTGGAATCATCGATGGAGAGTTGCTGTAGCATGCTTGTAAGGCAGCGTTAATTACCTGACCCGTGTCAGGAGGATCGTTCATGATGCACTCACATAAACACACACAAAAGGAATTTTCAAGCTGCTGTTATTCTATTTACTGCAGTTGAGATGATAGTAATTCCTCAAATTCGCGTAACTTCTACTTTCCCGTGAAAATGGATTAATATTCTTCAAGCTTTCTATTATTTCGTTTGCAGAAAATGAAACTTCTCTCTTCTACAACTCCAAGGAATAATGAAACTGAGCTTTTAAGTTCAAGTATGTTCAGGCCCAGCCCCACCCCTACTATTTGATATATCTGTGGCTTGGTTCTAAAAGGGCCAATGCCTTTTTTTTTTTTTATCGAAGTTGAGATATTAACTGATACAAAAGCGTTTTATCCTGGCTTGTAACGTGTTAAAAGGGCCAATGTCTCTTAAATACTAAACGAACAGTTAACGTTTAATTAAATAAGCTCTTGCCAATAAAGTTAGATTACCAATAAAGAATAGAGACCTGGCAATTTTTAAAGAATACGATAGAAAAAAAAATAGCGTTTAATAAGGTGACTTCCACAAAGAAAGTATAAAGTTATTTAAAGTTAGTTGTTGAAAAAAGTAATTGGAAAACTATAAGCAAAACTTCAAATGCTCATAGCTCAAAAACAGGTTTTTTTGACATTGGCCCTTTTAGAACCAAGTCACAGATATATCGTGCAGCACCATATTTTCAAACCACCAACCGCTAGTGTTAGGGAGAGTGAAAAATAGG